>NW_005371410.1:7522166-7596183 GCF_000412655.1 Myotis brandtii
CCCACATATTTTTATTAGCAAAACATAATTTCTCATAAAAAATATGCATCGATGTTCCATATTATCTAACAGCATCTAATGTTCTAATATTATTGAATGTGATCTTTCCACACCTTCAATGCACACACCGCACTTTGGAGACAGCTGCACTGGGAGATACACATTTAATTCTATGCATGAACTCCACTAGATGATGGTGGTCTTGAGGCTGGCGATTATACCTTTTTCTTTTCCTTTGTGTTACTAGTGCTCACAACAAAACAGGGATTCAATGACTGTTTTATTTAATGAATAAATGGAGTTGGCCTAGGACAAGCTGATCTGGTAGGATGGAATACAATGGGTACACACATGACTACACAGCTGGGCAGAATTACTATGTAGTAGGGACTAAGAAAAGCAGATTTGCTTCTGTCATAGACTTTTCCAAGGTCTGCTCTGAAGCTTGGCCAAGGAGCCCACAAAATTTCCTTTTATAAACATTTCTCATTCCTAGGCGGTCCTTGGGTTATGACTATATTTCCTCTGGTAAGAGTGCTCAATTAAGCTTAATGAGGTCCACTTAAGCTGATTCCATACTACTTATAAATCTAATACTGAACCCCACTGGATTTCTAGATTTTTCCAGAATCAGAAGCAAACCATCCAATTAGGAACCACATAAACCCTTCTCCCTCCTAAGTGGGTTTTATTGGTTATTTAAGATAGGCAGGATTATTTTTCTTCTTCTTTCTTAAACTAATAACTTTTTCCAATCAATCTGCAACCATGGTTGACATATCTCAGGATACATTTATCATGCCAAAATTTTGGCCACCATCTTAGCACTTTACTTTTACGTTCTTTGGAAAAACTCCGTGTCCTTTGGTACTGTTTTGGCTGTTGGAGTTTATAAACAAGCAGACGAGGCTGGAAGGTGAGTATGATCTCATTTTGGAGGAGCAGAAGATTTTCTGCATGGTGATAAATAGTCATCAGCACCCTATGTCTGCAACAAAGTGATTTTACTGATTTATTAATTGTTTTAACTCTCAAGTATTTTTGTAATACAGAAACTCCATATTCAATATTAATACTGAAGGAGTTTAGGTAAATTATTGAATAATTAGTCTTCTATTAACTGAAAATAAGTTGAAGGAATAACATTTTACTAACAAATCCTTTAGATGTCTCCCTAACCTTCAAGGACCAAACCCATTATATACCATATTTTCCCTTTCCCTTATTCTCTTTATACTCTTAAGATATTCATTGAGCACCTACTATGTTCAAGTCAAGAGTCCACCAATTCTGCCATTCCTGGGAAATTGCTTCCTAAAGGTATCTGAATCCACAGATATTATCTAGTCAAAAACCTTTGTATGGTTTGTTGAATATGACTATTGATGACAGAATTATAAAACTGTATCACCAAAAATTAGCTGAATTATTTACTTAATAAATGTTAATATAAATTGAATGTCTAGCACATTCTATATAATAACCCTCTAACAGAAGATACTAGTACTATTGTTATCTGTTATCTCCGTCTTAAAGGTTAGGAAAATGTGAAGAGATTAAATATCTTGCTGTGGTAGGTTACAAGGTATATGAAGGAACAAGTAAACAAAGAAGCAGAATCAGCACTTATTTAGACATATGTATAGTATCAAATAGATTATTACTTGAAAAGCTGGTCCACTTTAAAAACCAATGTATGTCTGATGGGGCTTTAGAGTGTGACTGCAGAATTCTCTGAAAGGGGCTTGTTTGGTATGTAATTAACATGACAAAAGAGGGAAAGACACAAGTTTAGCAAAAAGCTCACTTTGAGTGGATACATTTCTCTTTTTCCTTTTTTAAATGAGAAAGGCTGGATAAAAGGCACATAAAGTAACTGCTGACTGAGTGTAGCTCTTGAGTTAAGGACTTGTGCTGTGAAAATTCTACTTTGTCTAGCAAACACTATCAAAAAGGAACCTTGAAAGAAGAACATTTAGTTTTCTCATTTTCTAAAAACAATAACAAAACCCCCAGCTCTGACTCCATGACTTCCCTGACAATGATGACAGTCACATGTGATCAGGAAAATGGCCCACTCTGTGATGGGCTCTCTCATCCCAGGACCTGAGTTTAACTGGGGCGCTGAATGGGTGCATGGACAACACTCACTGAGGCGCCTGTGGATGGTAGGTGCAGATGAGTAATCCTCTGCATGTCAATCAAGTCCAAACTCCTCCCATAGTGAATACAGGAATTTAATGTCAAAGCCTCTTGACACAAAGCCAAATAGAATGCATGACTATGTACTCACCCCATCACTGTAAAAAAAAGTTTAATTGAGTTTTTAGAGAGTGGAAGGGAGGGTGAAAGATGAGAGAGAGAGAAAGAGAGAGAGAGAGAGAGAAACATGGATGTGACAGAGAAACACTGATTGGTTGCCATACTTGCTCCAACCAGGGATTGAACCCACAACCTGAATATGTGCCCCATGCGGGAATCGAACTAGCCACCTTTTAGTGCGCGGGGATGATGTTCCAACCAAGTGAGCCACACTGGCCAGGGCCATCCCATCACTTTTCAGTCATAGTTACATTCAAGAAGAAATCCAGCACGAGTAGTACAAATATGACTAGGAGGAGATTGCAGTTGCTTCAAAGGGGCTATAGTTCAGAGACAGAGACCATGGGCTCTGGATTAGAACAGAACCGTCTGCAAATGAGAACTGCAATCTACTGGCTGTGCAATATTGGGTAATTTTAACTCTCTGAGCAACTGCATTTCCTCTCACAAAGTAAATTATTCTCATATTGTGGAATTTGAGCACATTAAATTAGAAAACAAGGTAGAACATTACTTGGCCTATAGTAGATGATGGAAAAAAAAAGTGAACTTTATTATTGCATTAGTCCAGATCTTCCAAGAAACAGATACCAAGATGAGATTTAATATGTAAGAAGTTTATTAGAGGAAACACCTGTGAAATAAAATGGAAGAGGGAGGCAGGAGAGGCTGGGAGAGCCTTCAGGCTCTGAGTGAAGGAGAGAGGGAAGGATTGAGCCAAAGAATCTTAAATGCCATGCCTTTATTTCTAAGGAAAGTCTTGCAAGGCCATGGTGCAGTCCTCCAGCCAAATTTGTCCATCAGAGAACCCTGACTCCTAGAAATGAAGCTGCCTCAGTAACGGTGCTGGGCTCACTCACAGGCTGGAAGCAGTACAAGGGAAGCTGTATCTCCAATGTCCCAGCTGAGGCCCTGGGTCACTTAGGTTCCTTGTAGTCAGAGAGGCCTGTTCTCATGGTGGCAAGTATTAATCAATGCAAATCCTTGGCAAACCACGTGTTATTGCTCAGGAAAGGCAAAGGGGGACAAAAAAATAGAATAACCGTACACATAGAATAGTAATACAAAGTCAGGGCATCTTAGGTTATAGATTTTTTTAAATATGCAAATGAGGTCATGGGGAAGCAAAGGCATCCCATTTCAAATTCTAAGATGGTTTTTGCTCTGATTAAAAAGGCAAGTTAGGGAAGCAAACAACTTTAAAACTGCTTTTAATCATTCCTTTCCTACCTAGACGTGACTTTCATGAGCAACTAGGTACCAGGTTTCCTTACATGTAGAGGTGGCCTTGGCTGGAAATAACTCTTAAGAGGGGTCCATCTCTCCCACCACTGCTGGGTGTCTGGAACCCCCTTGGGCTCTATCATTCCCTTCTTCACCTGCCCACCCTTCCATTGTCATTCTTTCCTTTTTCTTTAGATTACGCAGTTAAGTGTTTTTTAGCTTCTTTCTGGCTTTGCATCCCTTTAAGGATCTGAGGAAAGCCAGTGATCTTCTCCAGCACCCTCAAAATACACACACGTCCATGCAAAATAAGGTGCATGATTCCAGAGGGCTTGTGGACCCTCCAACCTCCATCTATGCAAGGCTTAACATCACTTAGAGTTATTACCTTTATAAAGCTATTGCATGATTTTAAACTATCTTACAATTCTTAGACTATATTCTTCCATCGATTAAGACCACCAACCATGATGATGTCTTGCTTTTTGAGTTCAAAAATCTCAGTATGCCTCAAGGCATCATTCAACCAATCTATATTGGATGGAGACACCCTATGTGGATATACTTTTAAATACATAAATAAAGTGCTTCTTTGGGTGAGAAGTTCGTTCCTATTCCTTTGTTTCTTCATACAAGGTGTCCAGTTTGGGATGGGGCTGGGACACATGATTACTTAAATCCAATTATATTTGGAGGTCCTTCATTTTACTATATTTTAGTTTAATGTTACACTACAATTCTAGCCCTACGGACGGCTGTTACCTCCCATTTGGCTCTTTTCCTTGGTTAAGTGTTTATGTTTTAGACCACCCATCTCCTCTTGGTAGAGGAACATGTTTTGTCTTACTTTTCTGTGTCTTATCAATACATCTACCTTTCCAGAAGTAATTATAAATTAAGTGGACAAAATTGAGGGGATAAAGGGCAGACATGAATGAAAACTCGGTCACCACTCTGAATTCACTGGAGCCTAAATTCTCAAGCAGAAGCTATGTGAAACTGGACATTCATCACATACCCGGTACTGGACCCACACAATACCTGTGCACGAGGGGGTGACTTAATGATTTTGCAGGGAGCCAACTATTTTTCCAGCAGTGGCTGCCTCCAATTACTCAGTCTCCCAAGTGCCTGGCCAGCCTTTGTCGCCTTAACTCCTCATTTTCCTTTTTTTCGGGGGTTACAGCCAACACATCAACCTGGCGGGTTTTGCACTAAAGAACATGGTAAATGACAGAGGTCTGGAAGAATATATTTCCTCCAAAGCCGGTGACCAATTAGTTGCTTGCCACCGACTGTCATTTCACTGCTATGAGTGCTGTGTTCTTGTGTCTTGGTGATAGACACACTGTTTATTTCCCACTTTACAGTCTTGGCCGAGGCTCTGAGTCTCGCACAGCTGCCTTTAATGGGGCTCCTAGCTAGCTTGTGACAGGGGAAGAGATAAAAGGTGTGCATGAGTGGCAAAATGGCAACCCCGAGCAAACTTATCTAGGGTGCAAGGTAAAGAGAAGGATTCTTTTACTCCCTCACCTTTTATTTGAATGGTTCTAAATGAAATCGTGGTAAACACCAAGTCCGTGAGGTGAACGCTCAAAGACATAAGTAGTGTGGCTGAAGACTCTGTGAGGGTTATTAAGCTGTTGACAATATGAGCATCCGACACACTCACTACTGGCTCAGTAATTGTCTTTCATCGAGGAGCAACTTCCCCTCTCCCCCCACCCAACTTTTATGATTCATCATATTTATTTTTTGTTTCCTCAAGCAACATCTTTTATTAGTTGCACACCCACTGCAGGAATTTAATTTCTGCTAGAGAACAACAAAGCAGTTGATTATTATTATTGAGAATCTGGTACAACATCGAGTGAAATAAAATCTATAAGGCATTAAAATGACAGATTAGGAAAGAAGCCGTATTCATTTACAAGTGTTAGAACATCATGCTAATGCCTCGCAAGCACAACATAAAATGAAAATCAACGCTTTCATGCTGCTTTTACGGACGAACCGACGCTGCGAAGCTCCCAGGAACAGGAGCCAGAGTCTATTAAAGAGGCACCGTCCTTTTGTAGTGGGCTCGCAGGTTCATCCTCGGCAAAGCCCACATAAAAACACGCCCCTCGTGTGCACAGCCAGAAGCACTCCAAGCTCATCCTTTGGCCATCCCAATCTAAACACAGCTAATCCTGTAAGATGTGAAGCATTCTGAAGCATTCATAGGTACCTCATTGTTTTTAATGGAGGGGGATACTTCACTTATTAGGCAACCTCTACTTTTTCTATCCCACCTGGAAACCAGAGAGAAAGCAAGGAATAAGGACCCCTGGGACCAGCAATTCAAGGTTATCATCTCACATAATAAAGCCCTGATAATTTATGTGTACTTTAATCACTCAGTCCCTATAAACTCTTATTTTAGACATAATATTTTATGCTTTTCTATCATGTGTTATACTCCAAGGCAGATAAGAAGACACAAACTTTAAGAACGCCAGAGAATATCAGGGTGAAACATCTAACACATAGAGTTTGTTATCCTGATAAGAGACATAAACATATAATAAAATGTCTCCGTCTCCAAGGCCACCACACCTGAGAGCATCTTTATAAGGGAACAGAACAAATAAGCTCTGTTGATAATATTGACGCAAGCTTCCAAGAAGGACTAAATGAGTTTCATCTTTCTTTTTCCTTCCTGAAAGGGATATACATAAGACAGTTTATAGGAAATTCTATCAAAACAGTTAAAATGTTTAAAAAGTGTCTTGACAAGGAAGTCAAAATCTCACATATGTAGAAGAATATATTTTCTGATGATACTGAATTTAAAAATGTGTTGCTCTTATATTTTATACATATGAATGTGTCTATTTGAGAAAATAAGTACATTCCATACAATGTATATCTAAAAATATAGACATATAATGCACTTTACTATATATTATTATCTGTGTAATAATCCCTATGCCAGATGAACAGATAACAATTTTTTTTTAAAAAAAAAATATATTTTATTGATTTTTTACAGAGGGGAAGGGAGAGGGACACAGAGCCAGAAACATTGATGATAGAGAAACATCGATCAGCTGCCTCCTGCACACTCCCTACCAGGGATGTGCCCGCAACCAAGGTACATGCCCTTGACCGGAATCGAACCTGGGACCCTTGAGTCCGCAGGCCGACGCTCTATCCACTGAGCAAAACCGGTCAGGGCCAGATAACAATTTTTATTAGTGAACATGAAGATTTCAGATTGATTCAGTATTTGATTCTCAAGAGGAAATATCAGAAGTTAGAGCTTTCTTTCCTTGAACCACAGATGGAGAATATTGAAAAGTCTGATTTCTTGGGCTCTCATAAGTGGCATTTAAATAATGAGAATCCTTAAAGGTGCTCTCTTTGAATAGCTCCTCTTAATAAAGTAGCAGACAATGGCCAAGATCTCAGACACCATTTGAGTGCTACACCCATTCCCCTGGTCACACCACGTGATACTCTAAGGCTCATGTGGTCACACACAACTCCTAGTACCTGCGTGATATTTCCATCTTTTCTCTTTTGTTCAAAAGAGCATTGAGATAGCCCTAACCAGTTTGGCTCAGTGGATAGAGTGTTGGTCTGCAGATTGAAGGGTCCCAGGTTCGATTCCGGTCAAGGGCATGTACCTTGGTTGCGGGCACATCCCTGGTAGGGAGTGTGCAGGAGGCAGCTGATCGATGTTTCTCTATCATCAATGTTTCTGGCTCTGTGTCCCTCTCCCTTCCCCTCTGTAAAAAACCTTTTTTAAAAAAAGCATTGGGACAAAAAGTGAATGAGAATGGAAACCCAACTTGCTACATAATTTATAAAAATTTAGAAAGATACGTCACCAGCAAATTTTGTTATTTTTGTTATTAAAAGAGAATTTCTCATGACACAGCTTGGTCACTGAGTTGTGGAATAAATGACGGGGGGGCGGGGGGGGGAGGAGAAGGTGGCTGGTGGCAGGAGGCATGTCTTCCCAGTCCTAGTTGCGTGATCTTGGGCAACCTATGTTCATCTCTGGGGACTGTAGGATCCTGTAAGGATGGGACTGTGACCAATGTCCAGCCTTAGATACCTCACAGGGTGTTATGAGATTAAGATCTTATGATGTCGGGGGAGCCCCATATAAAGTCAGGTGGTATTCATGTCAAATACCTGGCTGTGATTTTCCACTGTCCTCATATCAAATATCTTCTGTTGTGGCCTGTGACTTCTAGAACTCCTACGAACTCCCCTCCCTTTGAAGAAAAGAATGAAATTGTGAAAGCTTTGAACCTGTATGTAAGTGTCCATGGAGCTAATGATGCAATATATCCTACATGATGAGGCAAAGAATGAGCTGGCCAACAAGCCACGGGTGTTAGAATGCTAGTGTGACAGACACAGGCTGAATGAAATGGCTGTAAATGTGAAAGGACATCAAATGGGAAGTACATACAGATTCAGGCATATGGTTGCACCTAAAGATTTAATAAAGAATCGGCCATCCCCTGAGGTGCATAGAAGGGAAAAAAAAGTGAAAACACATAAATTTGAGCTCTGGCCTTCTCCCCACTGACTGGCTGCTAATTTTTTGAACTTCACCCAGGCTGTGTATCCAACAGACCGCATGGTGATTGCTAAATTGCTCAATGACCACAAGCTACAACCATGAGGAAAATATTCATGAAAATTAACATCCCATTTAATACTTACCACATTTCCAGCCAACGCTTTGTGTACCAGAAAGTCCTCGAACTGGCTCCAAAACTTTTCAATTCCTGACAAATGCACTGGCCCCTCTCCAAGGAGCTGGGCAGCAATCTGTGCTCTATGCTGGTGCGTGGTAGCAGCAGTATCGCTGGTGGGACAGCCAGGGGGGTGGAGGCGTTCTTCTAAAGGAAGAACAATCTGAAGACCCGTGGTCTCAGGGACTCACCAAAGCACCAAAAACTCTTACTCTCAGCCTCACAGGGGGCAAGGTTAACTGCTTCCAATATTTTTTTTCAAAATGAATGACATATAATAAAAGCTGGAACTCTGAAATAGTAACAAATACCTAATTAATTTTGTTTTCACTGGAAAAGAAAATTCATGTTTATTTTTAGAGTATCGGGGCATCATTGGGAGCAAAGACCCTAAAATATGACCTTTCAGGACTTTCTAAAAAGCAAAAATGAGCATATTAAGAAAAATAAACACAATAAAAATTATTTTAAGGAGCTTGTTCATACCCTCTTATTTGTTTGTCTTTCCTACATTCCTTATAGCTCATATACTTTCATCATAACTCTGCCAATAGCTTCAAAAACTGTCCTTATGCTATTGATGTTACATTGGTGTGAATCATACTTAGAGGTGTAACCACTACACAACCCTCGGCCCCTCCCATTCACACATGCTTACTTCCCTTAGAGATGCTAAGGGAACGTATTTATTTGCATTCTCAAATACTTTTAAAATTTCATTACACACATGTTCTCATGAAAAAGTTGGTTTTATAGGAGGCTGAATGCATTCAAGATCTATTTAACTCAAAGCCTAATTTTCTTTAGGCTGTATTATGTTCACTGAACTACTAGGTTTGCATAAATGATTATTTTCAATGGCACCACCACAACTTAGAAGTGTGGGCTGGTGTTGCAAACCTCTTCACATCCTCTCTTGAGTCTAGTCAGTGGTTTTGCACAAACAATGCATTTGCTCCATATATTTGATGATGATGATGATGATGATGATGATGATGCTGCAACAACCTGTGCTGGGAATCCTCCCTATGCAGGTTTAATAATGTCTACATTTGAAAAGCAGAAAAGCCTAAGCAGTGTTAAAGTAGGAATAGTCCAGCCACCCACCCTCCCTTCTCAAGCATGGCATAACTATAAGAAGATTCAACAAGAAGAAGAACTGTGTTTCACTGCTGTCCCTGGAATGTCCGTGACTAAGACTGGCCAAGTCATACCCTCATGGGCACTCCCCCAATAGAAGAGATAATTTCCAAGGTCCCTTTCACCACCAAACTCTCCAAGCTTAAGATAATATTTTCATCATCTACAAGAAAAAAATCTCAGTAATGTCCAGGTCACTTCACTCCATTTGGGCCATTGGCCAAAAGATAGTATGGCTTTGTTCACATGACACCAATATTGAAAACATCTAGATGTTGAATGTTAAAACTTTTGGATGATTGGAGTTTTCCTCTTTTTCTTTTTTTGGGTTGTGGATGTTTAAATCAGCTTGTTGGCCTATCCGTGGTTGGCAAACTGCAGCTCTTTGGCCCCTTGAGTGTGGCTCTTCCACAAAATACCACGTGCGGGCGCACGTACAGTGCGATTGAAACTTTGTGGCCCATGTGCAGAAGTCGGTTTTCGGCCTGGGCAAGTCTATTTTGAAGAAGTACTGTTGATATTTGGCTCTGTTAACTAATGAGTTTGCCGACCACTGGCCTAAGTTGATTAGTCTTTTTCAGATCCTTATACACTCTTTTTTAGGGCCTTTAGGAAATGTTTAGAAAGAGTGACTCTCTGAGTGGCCTCTGTGCAATCTAACAGTGACTGCAAACCTGGGAACAGGAGACCCTTCAGATCCTAGCAGCAGCTGGCCCTCTTTCTAGTGCGATTCTCCAAGACCATGCACTGTGACTCACCAGGCTTCCCATCAGCAGAGCACGATTTTTAAAGGAAGCACCGTAGAGAACCATGTTGTTCAGTTAAGCACACCTCAAATATTCTGAGTACATGAGGGAAGTAACAAAGAGAGTTCTGAATCATAGCCCGAATATCATCCCTTAGATCAGTGGTTCTCAACCTTGGCTGCACATTAGAATCACCTGGAAATCTTTTAAAAATCCTGATTTCTGGGCTTCATCCTCCAGAAATTCTGTTTCTTTGTTACTAATGTTGTGGCCCCACCCCATAACAAAGAAACAGAATTTCTGGAGGATGAGGCCCAGAAATCAGGATTTTAAAAAGATTCCCAGGTGATTCTAATGTGCAGCCAAGGCTGAGAACCACTGCGTTAGAAGCACCATCCAATTGACTCTGATTCCCACTGCTAGTTGTTTCAGACATTATCCAAATGCTTGGTTTCACAAGCTTTAGAGAAATGGACTCATTTGCTGATCTCCAGGCTCAGACATACTATAAGAATTTCCAGAGAGATACAAAGTGGAGAGGAATAAGCAAAAGCTTGTTGTAAGATGTTCTGATGAAACTAGATTATGAAATATATAATATTTAAGATTATGAAATATAATATGTATAATATATAATATTTAAGATTATGAAATATAAGATTATGAAATATATATATATATATATTAAGCAGTCCCCGAATTGGCAATGTAATAATTAAATCAAAGATAAATTTAGCTCTGCTCAAAGAAAATGTTTGAACCTGTGGTGCCTCCCTTTTCCTTTAATTGGCTTTAATGAATTCTAGACTTGGTCTATTTCTGACCTACAGCCATGGGCCCATTGCTCCTACATGAGGAGCTAACCCATTATCACCTGTGTAGGGAGGTGATACGATAGAATGGTTGGGAATTTGTATTCTGGAGGCAAAATGACTCAAATTCTAATCCTGCCATTTGCTCCTATAATTCTGTGCAAGTTATGAACCTATAAACCTATTGGTGCTTTAATTTTTTTACTTGTAAAATTGGTTAACAAATTCTACCACACAACACTTGATAACGCTTAAATGATAGATGCTTTGTCAGACATGCTACTTTGCAGGTAGGAAATGCTTAAAATGTGGTAGCCATTTAAGTTATTATTATACACTAGAGGCCCCATGCACGAAAATTCATGCAAGAGTAGGCCTTCCTTCCCCCCGCTGCAGACACCAGCTTCCCTCTGGCACCCGGGACCCGGGACCCGGGTGGCTTCCTTCAGGGTGCTGGCAGGCACTCAGGAAACAGGCAGCTTTGCTCCGGACCGGCTTCATCCGTAATGACTTCCAGAAGAACCTCTGGTCTAATTAGCATATTACCCTTTTATTATTATAGATAGGCTTCATCATATAGCTGTCTTTCAGATTAGTTAAAGCACTGTGGATGTTGTATTTACAGGTGAATTATAACCATACCAAGTTTATTTCTGGATGAAAATGAATGACTTAGACTCATGTTCATGTGACAGTTGTATCGCATAATAATTGAGAACAGAGAAAAGCAAAACTTGGATTCAAAGATTAGTTCTCAGTCTCCAGGTGAAGTAATGCTTTCAAGGATTGCCAAACATGTTTCCTTGCATCACTAAAATGCAACCAAGTGTGTGGAGGGGAGCAGAGGAAAGTGAGAACATGCTACTAGCTAAACTCTGCATTATGGTCAAACCCAGGTCAGTGGGCAAAATAGTCAATAGAAGGGGGAAAATGTGATTTACAAAAATAGAATGACTAGAATACCTTTTCCTTTCTAGGTAAGCTCTTGAGAGCATCTCAGTGGTAGGTGGCTCTTTGTTTAAGATAGCCAGTTAGTAGGTCTTCTTAGTTATCCAAAGGTAATTACTGGTGCAATGTGTGAAATGGGGGAAAATAGTGTTCAATTGCTCTATAGAACAACTTTATAGGAATTTTCAGTTTTTCTCTGGTGGGCTGGGAGGACAAGAGTAAGATTGAAAATCTAGAGGAGACTAGAGGCAGTAAACAGGTTATAGAGTAGGAAGAACAAGCCCTAGTTGAATAACCCATGGCTGAGTCCTAGGGAAAACCTGGCATGTGGACATACCTACAATGAGGATATTCAGAGACCCATGAGAGCAGAGATGCCAGGTAGTCCACTCAAAGTTATTTTCTGTCCATACTATAATCCCTCTCTACTATTGGAAACCATCAATAAATCTAATTATGTTTAATATCTCATTTTTTGTGGTGCTTAAGGGAATGAAGACAATGCTCCTAAGTGTGGCTGAGCATTGTGGAGAGAGCTCAGAGACAGCAAGCATTCAGAGTTAGAGGAGGCTGGGAGAATATAGCCTTTCCTGTTCAATCTCAAAGCTCCAGAAACCTTGAGGAAATCTATTTTGTTTGGATCTTAATGAAAAGAGTGATATAGGAATACTGGAAGATATCTGTGGATCTCCAAGTTGTCTATTTCCTGTGACACCTTCGCCCACCTACGATGCAGGTGGGCGAAGGTGTCACAGGAAAACATTTGTCACCCTTTGCACAATTTACTGTATAAGTGTCCTATGTCAAGGTCTGTAAGATCAAGGCTAAGAAGTCTCAGAAAGGCTCAAGTCATTAGGGGGAAAGGCCAAAAAAGAAAAAAAGAAGACAAGAAAAAAAAATCCCAAGAATTTCCTAAAGGAGCCTGGCACAGATGCACAATAGACACCAATTTTTTAAAATATATATTTTTATTGATTTTAGAGATGAAGGGAGAGGGATAGAGAGATAGAAACTTCAATGATGAGAGAAAATCATTGATCAGCTGCCTCCTGCACATCCCCTACTGGGGATTGAGCTCACAACCCAGGCATGTGCCCTTGGCCAGAATCGAACCTGGGACCCTTCAGTCCACAGGCCGATGCTCTATCCACTGAGCAAAACCGGCTAGGGCTAGACACCAATTTTAATATAAAGGTTGGCCCTGATCACCAGCCAGGCCTAGGGACCCTACCTGTTGTGCACAAATTTCATGCACCGGGCCTCTAGTTTTAATATAAAGACCTCAACTATTTCCTGATGACAAATGCATTCCTTTGCTGAACAATTTGGATCCACCTACCATATCTTGAGCCATGTCCAGAGCTGGGTGAGAGTGGAGAGGGCATGGGCTTTCAGAGAGAGAGAGACCTGGAACCTAACTCTGCTACTTGCTGGCTGTGTACACTTGGACACACAGTGAACCCTTTAGCCTCAGTTTAGCTGTATGTACTAGTATGGGAAGAATAGTCCCCATAATGTTATAACGCAGGGTCTAGTAAGATTTAGCACAAAGCTGTGCTTAATGCATGGTAGCTGGTACAGCTCTGAGATGTTGTAGAGATGGTCCAAATAAGACATATGCCCTTGGCCTTCAGTCAGCTCGAGTGAGCCAGCAATCCAAACCCATCCACCAACCCTAGGGTCTTAAAGGGATGGAAATTCACCCTACCCCCCAACGCAGCAGCTTCTCTTTGCTTTCCTTAGCTTTGTAATTCCAGCAAAAGCTACCAAACAGCATTGTTTGCTATATAATTTTAAAAAATATACAAAAATATTTATCGTATAAAAGAGCTATGAACTTTAAACTTGAAAAAAAAATAAGCTAAACTGAAAATAAAAAAGCTAAGTGCAAAGAAAAAAAAAGCAGTTAAGGGCACCCAACATTTAAAATAAAACTTTAGAAATGGCAGCATAGGAGGGCTTTTTTTAAAACGTCATTTTATTTAGTAATTCCTTGAGAAAATTAATGATCCCAACTAGTAGAAATGTTAGCACTTTTTTTTTTTTGACACTTTCCCATACACGCTCAGAGAATGTGCGCTGTCAAAAGCTGGATATTACAATGAGAACATGCTGTGAGAAATATCGCGCCAAATGTGCCTGCTGGAGGAAAGATGTCCCCTCAGGGTCCCAGACTCGGGGACCATGTGATGACCACCTGTGGAGACAGATCCGGGGCTCCAAGATGGTCTTTGAGCAGCGTGAGGGTCAGGGGGGAAAGGGCCGCACTGGCCACTTACAATACAATTACAGACGCTGGCACGCCTCACTGGGGCGAGGAGGTGGACAAATCCATGGTCTCATTTTCCTTGGTTTACTGGACCCCAAAGCACTCTTCCCAGCCTGGTGGCAGGGACTGATGGGGACCAGGGTGGAGGGCTACAGGTTTTGAGGAAAAAGGGTCACTGTGGCACCATGAGAATCCTGCCGGCCACGGTCACCCAACCACCCAGCCTGGGCCACAGAGGAACTTGGCAAATGCTGGGTCTTCGGGGCTCTGAGGATGGACATGCTGAGACGCCGGTTACAGAAGCAGGGCCTGGAACTGCCCGGCAAACGTTGCAGAGTAACACGTATGCAAAGGGATGCAAGCATTGCCATCTCTGTAATCATTAAGGGCAACTGTTATATTCCATCTGACTAATGGTGCCCGATTTTTGTCTGATGATTTTTGGAGAATTTTTATGTTAAAATATAATAAGCGCAAGCAAGAGCCTTTTATACTGGAATATGACTCAGAGGATGTTGTCAAACACCATTACTGCACCGATGCGCTCGTTATCTCCACATGGCATGCCATGTACTAGGCTGAACCATATGAAATTGCCATTTCTGTCGCTCTCAGATGGTCAGACTTTATCTGGCTCATCTACTATTTGTTGGCTTGCCAATGTCTACCTCCCACTCCACAACATACACTTTGGGAGAGCAGCAACTTTGCTGTGTTTGCTGCTGTGACCCTGGAGCTTAGAACAGCGTTCACACACAGTAGGCATTCAGAAATATTTATTGAACGAATAAGTCAATTCCACTGAGACTTAGTGAAAATCTATCATGGGCCTGGCACTGTGCTGAGAATGAGAGATGCCAGTGTGAAAAAGACCATCTTAAAGAGCTGTGACTTCTCTTGGGAGGAAGAGCATTACACCAGCAGTTACAAACTAGCAGGTGAATATGTGCCCAGGGCAGTGGTCGGCAAACTCATTAGTCAACAGAACCAAATATCAACAGTACAACGATTGAAATTTCTTTTGAGAGCCAAATTTTTTAAACTTAAACTATATAGGTAGGTACATTGTTATTAACTTAATTAGGGTACTCCTAAGGCTTAGGAAGAACCACACTCAAGGGGCCAAAGAGCCGCATGTGGCTCGCGAGCCGCAGTTTGCCGACCACGGGCCCGGGAGAAACAGAGGTCGCAGCAGAGCATGTAGGCAGGTGAGCAGCCTGAGTTTGGTTGGTGGGAGAGAAGGCACAGGAGGGCTGAGGTGTGAGTTCCCAGTCAAAAATAACACTATATTGACCACTGAAGAGTACACAAGAATTAGGCAGGCGAAAAGAGAAGCAGTAGTAGTTCCAAAAACAGAGTCAGATTTCTGATGTCAGATATGCTCATGTATAGCTTCACCAGTCAGAGAAACAGGCATTAGCTGTCAACTTATGAAGTCCACTGAATGTGCCAAAGCCAGTCTGCTAGTTATCACTATTTGGGGGGATAGTCTGGACCCTCAACCTCTGCAAAACCAGAATCAAACAATGGCATGGGACACAGGCAAGACCAACTGGGCAAAGAGGCAACAGAATTGTAATTGAGGTCGGTGCGGCCTGGAGTGCCATCCTAGGAGAAAGGGTGCCTTTCACTGGCTTCTTGTTTATCTTGGATCTGTGGGTAACGGGAACCAGTGTCTGTCCTGCTGTGTGTCTGTCTGCTGTCTTTACATGTAAGGACTCTTCTCTGACTATTTCTGAGTCAAATATGGAAATCATCCTCACTATTGCCCGCATTTTTTCTATCCAATGCATTCATGGGTAGAATCCCCTCTTGGGATAGGGGGCAGTTTACCATGGGCTGTGGGTCACACAGCTGGCACTGTCGAGAGTATAAGATAGGGATTTCAGGCTCCATCATTGTAAAGAGAGCACAATCTTGCAGATGTTGAGGTAACACAAAGAGGAGGTGAAATAAAGGAGAAAGTCACAGAGGAATGAGACACTTTGCTGTGTACCTCCAAATGAAGACTGTTTCTCCCCAGATGCCAAGGTCTGCTCTTCTCCACATCCCTCCCCTCTCCCGGGCAGTCAGGGGGAAAGCCCACATCATCTTTGGTTTCCAGTCCCCAAGCTGTTTCCTCCTTGTGGCTATGCCAGCCTGGCAAGGAAAAGAGCTACTGCCCTCCCAACCTTACACTGCCTCCACGCCCGTCCTTTGCCGGAACGGCTTCCAACAACAGAAAAAGCAGCTTCCTCGCAGCACATCCTCAGCCGGGCTGAGCCTTTGGGAATGGAACGCCACGAACTGTGGTGCTTCTATTGTATGAGCCATTCAATGGGCATTTCATTTCCAGTCAAGATCCAAACTAGTTAAAGTCAGCCTGCACCCGCTGCCTTGCTGAGCACCAGCAGCTTGCATTACAATTACAATTATATTGTTTTGCCACGTCAGAAGCAAAGGTTAAAATCCTATCTGGGCCGGGCATTGTTTCTGTAATATTGGCCCTCTGCAAAGCTGTCGTGCGGATGAGCCCAGAAATGATGTGCAATATTCCTAATACAAATTTTATTTTTATGTGAAACTATTCAAATGCTGCTGTACAACATGAACTACCTGAACCAAATCAAATCCTCAGGTCAATTCCTTCTTCCGAGTGCTCCTTAGATAACAAAGTCTTGTTCTGCGAATCTGTTCAATATATTAAAGTTGATTCACTCGGACAGTGTGTAAGATATAATACATTAATCTGGGCCATTTCAATTTCTGAGGCTGGGACTATAAAACGGGTGTGCTGCATATCTAATTTTTTTTGAATACCTGATTTATGCATTCCTCTGATGCCGAGTGTCGATGGTATGGTGGATGCGGCTGCTACATTAACAACCGGCTGCATCAGCACTCAAATCTTATCTTGTTAAATCAGACAAATGTAGCTCAATGAAAAGGAAGGAATAAATGTCTGGGATGGTTGAAAGGAGTGAATTTTAATCCTGTTTGTTAGGGGAATTTCATGGTTTGCACTAGATGACTAAGGTTGAGGGGCGGGGAGGGTCCCCTGAGACTTTGGGTAGCGTGATTTATATTTATATGTGATACATATAATGTGCATGGAGCACACATATGAAAATATACGCCTTATGCAAATTGGCACACACCCTTACAGCAGACATAGTTCTGCCTGGTGCAGTGTCTATATTTTACAGATGCTGTAAAATTTCTATTAGATAGACAATTTGTAAAAATGGGTCCCTTTTTAATATTTCCATTACAAGTATAAAAACTGCTCCTTTGTGCATAATCCTCTATATTTTTTCATCAAAAAGAAGTTACCATGAAGGCTAAATACCAGGAGGATGGAATAGCTTATCACCATCATTATAAACATAATGTTTTCAGGTACTTGTGTGGCTCTCTGAACACTGCCACCATTCTTTAGACAGACAGTATTAATTCTCATTGAAGGGAGATGTCCCTGTGTTTGTACAATCAACAACACCTTTAGAAATTATCTTTGCGCCACACAAGAAAAAAAAGTTTCCTCCGTGCATTTAGCACAAATGGCCAAGGCGTTTATAATAAATGAAATGCATCTTAGACATAAATTCTTAGGGAAGATCCTGTATTGCTAAATTTCTCATTGAAACCTCCTTTTGTTAAAATATCCATGTATTTCAGCTTTAGAAAACAGAAGACAATTGAATCCAACCCAAGAAAATATGGGAGAACACAGTGCAGTTGTGAAAACGCATCACCCGTTAAAATACATGCATCACAAAATGGAACAATTACAGAGGAGGCCTCGTTGGAGCTGGAATTATTTAATTGGCTCAAAGATGAACTTTCCTGCTTAGTGACACTTTGGAAACATATTATTTAAACATAAAGGGTTAGTGCTTTCATTGGCTTTCTCCCCTTCCTTGGTGTTTCATTGTAAAAGATGTATGCATCAGGAGTGGTGGTTGGGCGGGGAGTGGGGGGCGGGGAGAGGATCTTGTAAACAATAGATACTCTTGCATCCCTGTCTTCCTTGTGTGTGTGAGAGTTCTAAAGTCTCTGTCCCTGTATCTGCAACCTTACCCTCAGTTACAATGATCGGAGCTGTGATGTGCATTAGCCACTGTAGTTGATGAGAAGCTATAACGAAATGGACTGGGCAAAACTTTCACATAGGTTTCAGAAACACAGGATGCTATTGCTCGGAGGGGTCAGAGACAGCCTCTTGGCAAACCTAGTCATTTTGTAATATTGACAACATCGAGGCCAAGAATTAAAAAAGCCTTGCCATGCCACACTCAAAGCCAAGACCAGACCCAAGTCATCTGATACTCAGTGCATTGCTTCTTGATTGCACCATACAGCCAAAGCTTTCCACCCCCTATGCAACCCCACACCCCAACAGTAGCCTCCAGCCAGAGCCCCCTTCTCAGACAAATCAATATTCCATAGACCTCTCATTAGTACTACAATTTAGACTAGATGTTTCTGAAAATGTCATGAAATCTCAACTCACATGAGCCTTATCTTAATAGTAGTAAATTGTGAGTCACGTTTTGGGCAAGATTCAGAGAGTAAACATTTTGAAATTATTTAGCTCTTAATAGAATGAAATATTTTCATTATCCTCCTTAAGGACTCAAAACTTGGCTTTAATCTGATAAGATGTAAACAATTCCTTTAAAATAATCAGTAGAAGTTTCTGTAGCAGGTAATGTCAGGAGAATGAGGTCCAGGGGCGTGAGTGGTGGTGATGCCGGATTCAGAGACAGCACAGCTGAATGATGGAAACCACGGGGGGATGGGGGGGTGCATATGCTCCTGCTCTGTGCTGAGTGCCAAATGGCCTCTCGTGTGCAGTGAACATGTGATAAAGTGTGTAGAACAAAGTGACTTTCAGGCTGGAAAACAAAACAGCCTTCAAGCTAGTCATTCAAGTTGCTTTACTAGAGGGCTCGGCTGGGATGCCCACACTGCTGACAATGGAAGGAGGATGCCAACTTCGCAGGCGGGCAGGTCACCCGGCAAGAGAAGCCTTGGACCCTGCAACAGCTACACTCAGGGGACTGCTGCTGGCACAGTGGTGTGGGACTGTGGCTGCACGAAGAGTCTGCAGCTATGAGGGACTTCAGCGATTTCCAAAACATTGGTTCTGTCTGAGAGAAGTTTGGGGTCCCAGAGGTAGACGACGATGAAGGGAAACGTAGATGGGGTGAAGGCAGAGGAAACACCTCCAGGAGCCATTTCAGTGACCAGAAGGAAGCAGAGGCCTGCAGCTTGAATGGAGACTTCCTCGGTGCCCGTGGGGTGCTGCAGATGTATTAAGAGCAAATAATAGGAGATCCGGGCCTCACTAGATGCTTGAATTTATGTCAAAGTAGCTCCATTACATATGTGTCCCCCAGGGTCAGACTACATTAGCGGGCCTCCTCATTCCTCATTCCATACGTGATGAACTAAAGAGTCAATGGAGTGTACTTCAAAAATGTCTCCATAAAACATGGTTTTAGTGTCCGAAGAACTTAGATTCGGTTTAGGAGGGTACGCGTGTGTGCACACTGCCGCGTGGGTGTGCATGTGTGTGACGAAGCGGGGGGGGGGGGGGGGGGGGGGGGGGGGGGGTGAAACATGAAATGTCTCTAAGGTCACAGAACAGTGACCTCATTGGCGGGGCTAATTTGATTGTGCGGGAACAATAGCACTGCACTCCTCTGCCAGCCAAGTGCATGCTAATTATGCGATTTGCCCTTGATAAGACCTTGGTGGGTCATTCAGCAGTTGTGATCTGTCACTGACTTCTAATCATGTATTATCGTCTGGGTGAGTCAGAATGGGACCCTAAGCTTTCTGTCTTTACAGCAATGTGGCACTCTAATTACCTTATGCCAAGTGGATATGCAGCAACTGAATTAAGTGATCAGTGCGATTGCCTTCAAAATCTTCCCTTTCTCCTTTGTGTTGCTCCACGGCAATTTACATTTTAAGATGCCTCGAAGCTTTTGGTGTGACTGAAAGTGCCACTCTAAAAAATAATTATTTTATTTTTAATTTAAGGAGGGTAATATTAAATTCAAGCCACACTAGCACCGTACCTTCTTACGGAGGCATAAAAAGCAGACGCTACAATAAGAATCCTGTGAGCAAACTTGTTGAAAGGCATCATATTGGGAGCCTGGCTTTTGCTTTCAAAAAATATACTGAATAAAGCAGGATCGGAGTGTCTGGGAGTGTGGAGAGATCCTGCAGGGCGAGAGGACTTTCTAAGACACTCAAGTTTTTACTGTAGTAATAATTTGCACTTAGTAAGCAGACCTGGACATTAACCATTGTTTTCTGCTTTTAAGCAGTGTCTGGGGTCCCCCAGAGGGATGTATAGATGCTACAGAAAAAAAAAATTAAAACCCAGGGAATAAAATCTCACTACAAAAAATTCGTTAACTAGGGTATAGATAAACTGAGCTGATAAGTATTTTAAGGTCAGTCACAAACACCTGACATATTGATGAACTTGTTCCACCACAGTGTGAGGGGTCAGTGGGATCCTACCTATAATGAAACAGCTTGCATTATTTTTTGATATTTTAACAGTTTGTGAGAGCTATGATATAATTTTCTATTGTTGCGTAGCAACTCTCAAAAACTACGAAGCAATCTGTTATGCTAAACCAGTTTTATCAACATCTGTATTTGCCTAGGCAATGATCTAATGCCTTTTGCAAAGAAAATGCACTGTGACGTTTATAAAATTTGATAAGATACACTGATGTGGATGATCCTTGAAAATATGAACTCTGAAGTGCTCTTTGAAAGTTGTCATAAAACAGACCGAGGGAGGAAAAAAGAACCCAAGCCCAGCCATCACCACAACAACATCATAGAGCAAAAGTTCCTGTGCTACTAACAGGAAATAGAAAGGGATTTTTCAAAGCATTTCTGCCTTGTGTGTCAACATTGCCGCAGCATTCTTTTATACTAACTGAAAAATCAAAACCAAAGAGGACAATTGAGAGAAAAATTGCAAGCCTTATTTTCCTTGAATCACATGATGTGCAAGGAACATTATTTGTTGAATCCTGGGTTTGTTTGGGTGGGAGAGGGGAGAGGAAAGGGGCGAGGGGGGTGAGACGGTGAAAAAATGGGGTGGAGGGAGAAGGAGGGGGGGGCTGAGAGAGCCCGGAGAGAAAGGAGGGAGGGCAGGAGAAAAGAAAGAGAAGAAGAGGTGAGAAAGAGAGAAACCTAGACTCAGAATATTCTTCCTTCCCTGGATAGCAAAACAAAAGAGCCCAAGGAGTCGGGGGTGGGGGTGGGGGGGGGACTGTGGAAAGTTGACACAGTCAAGAATAATGGCTAAATCTATCAAGTTTGATCAGGTCTACTGTAATGAAGTGAGGCTTCATATTCCAAGCAGGGACAATGAAGACAGGAGTCAGGCTCTGGAAACGCGATGCTCACTTTGTGCCTGGAATATGCAGCAGCCAGCAGGGAGCCTCCAGATAATTACACAGTATTTGTGCGGTTCCAGGAAGCTTCCTGTGCAGGTTGAATGCCCGTGCTATATTAAAAGGCAGCACAGTGAAATGTTTTTAATGAATATTTTTGTCAGAGAAAGAAAAGGCATTTGAATGATTGTGTGTGTGTATGTGAGAGAGAGAGAGGGTGCATGTTTACGCTTGCGCAAGGGAAAACCAGGGGTGGAATATCACTGTCAAAATACAGGTACCTTTATTTATTTTTATTCCATTATTTACCGTTTCAAGAGCCTGGTGTTCTTTCAATAACACGAATCACAACATTAGGTTACTGTTATTTAGGGCTAATTGTACATATAATCCCTTAACTAATATCTGCTAATGATATCTTTCAGTGAAACAGTACGTCAGACAGAGGCTTAAAACAACTTTAAAAAATTCCCTTAGTAAATGAAATGTTTAGACACATTGAATCAGGAAATCTAAAGAAGTAACACAGATGTTGATACTTACTAGTCAGTAGCCTTTGGCAGTGGTAGCTCTAATACATAAGAATACATTATTTCAGAGCACTCTTTAATTCTCACCTAACAGATGTGAATGATTCCCTGAATTTTAAACCCACACATTCCCTGCACAATGCCCCTCTAAGTTCATTTTTCAGGGCAAGGTAAGCCAGGCACATGAAGAGAATTCACTGTAAAAGGTTGTGATTTCTTTCAATCCAGCCCCACTAATCTCATGCCACCTATATTTCAGATGTTTTAAAATTTATTTTATGAGGAAATGTACGACTGCCTTAAACACATT
Organism: Myotis brandtii; assembly: GCF_000412655.1. NCBI lineage: Eukaryota > Metazoa > Chordata > Mammalia > Chiroptera > Vespertilionidae > Myotis > Myotis brandtii. The sequence continues at coordinate 7,544,640 of NW_005371410.1, forward strand.
GTCTAGTGTTGGCGCTACATATGTGAGGGCAGCTTTCTAAAGGCTAAATGACACTCAACAGTTTGCAATGGACCTCATACAATAACTTCCTGTCCCAAATTAAATAAATTCTGCATTTCGAACTCTTTGGATCACAGAAGCATCTCACAGATCGTTTCCCCTCGCATCAAACAATGTTCAATGACTCATGAGCCAAGGTATTAATTTAGGCCCCAAACCTCCACATTTCTAAAAAGAGGAGATTGTGTTTCACATGGCTAAGGACTGATTGTGAACCATTATCACTTTTAACAAGTACACTCTGATGAGGTAACATGGATCTGTATTTGCAGGGAGAGTCCCTGCCACAGACTTGCATGACACAGATGGTAGGGGTCAACAATTAAGAACAGTGAGAATCACAGGATTTGTTGGTTGAAAGATGGGTTTGATGAGGCAATTTTCTACCTTTTTTTTTTTACTCCTAAAGAGTCATTTCAAGGTGATTTCTCAGCAAAGAGGCTTGCCACTCCCTCTAGCAACTAAAATTTAAGAGCTCTGGCCCTCAAAAAAAAAATCAATGAATTTAACAAAAGTAGAGATTGACCCCAGATTATTGTAAGAGAAAGCAACATCTATTCCAAATTCTCAAGGATTTCTTTCAAGGTTCCTGTCATTGAAATGTTTCCTTTTGTAAACTGCATTATTAATAACTGCAAATATCTACATGGAATCATTTAAATGAAAACTGGTTTCTTTTATCACAACGGGGAAAATTAACCCATTTAATAAATAGATTCAAAATAAGTATACATAAAACACTGAAAAGGAAATTTCTGTAGCAGATATGGCCATGTATCTTTAAGGGGAGAGAGAGGCAGTTACCTTGGGACTTTTAAGTCTGATTATCAATCTGTCCTCGAAGACTTTCAATACTAAAATATAAATAATGGTCAGATATGTTTCCTTCATTTGAATGATAGCTGCTTACACATAACACTCTATTGTCCTGCTGTGGATTAAAAACATAAATAATGCAAGATGCTTTTTAATCATCTTTTCTTTTTTTTAACTTTTAATAAAGATACTCTACGACTACATCAAGCAATTTATACTCATCACAAAATGCATAAAGCACATAGGTCAATATGGTCTGGCTAGCTTTGTAAAAGTTTCTATACACAAAGACTTCATTTCAGCATCATTTGGCCAGAGAGAGAGAAAGCTTGGGAGAGTGCAGAACTGGCTTTCGTCCCTTTGTTGGAGTTGCCGGAAATACACACGTGTACAAGTGCAGGGTTCAATAACGGGCAGGAACAAAGGACTCAAGAGAGGTCACCCTTCCGTTTCGGCCCTACCATCATTAATAAATATTCTCAAATCATGGGCCAAAATAGAGAACAAATGTATTTAAGTTTTGTTCTGTACTTTCCTCCCCTCCAGTTACAATGAAAATGTAAATTTACATATAATAGAATTTTTAAAGACTCTTTCTGTTACAGATTCTCCAATTTCAGTTTTCATCTTTGTTGTCAGTTGTCCATATAAATCTTTCTAAATGGGGCACCGGGGACCAGACTCAGAGAGAAAGGACACAGGCAGAGCGCTGCGGCTGGCTTGGGAGGAGCCATGGTGAGGGCGTGGAGGGAGGCAGTCTTGGCTTAGGGCACCTGCACTGGTGCTTCTGAAACACATGGCGGGCGCCACTCTCCCATGACCTGCTCTGCTAGAACTGAACGAGGAGATTGACTAGTTTTGCATCATTTGCATTGGACTTCCTCATTCTGACTTCAAAGGTCTCTTTTGTGAAACGAAGAGTAAGGTTGTCATTAATTTCCTCAGCCTGGGTAGAATGGATGGAAAGCCAGCAATCTTTCCCATGTAGCATATCAAATTACTGTTTCTCCACAGGTTGGTTCACTTCCACACACTGAAATGCTGGTGCATTCATAAGCAGCGTCATCATATTTAAAGGAAATGTTACCCCTAAGATTAAGTGGTCCTTGGAAATGCCAACGGCTGCTCTCCGGCCCCTTTGCATGTAAAGAGCTTTGTGCCATAGAAAAAGGTTCCTCTCTACCTTCTCAGCTTCATTTTACTCAACCGGCTCTTTTTCACTTCGTTATAGCTAGTGAATATAGCAAAAAATTGGATTCGAAGAGAACCTTAAGCGTTATCATAATGCTTAGAAGAAATGGCTTCACAGTGTATAATCTATCAAAGGTGTCAGATTTACAAAATGCAGATTTTCTGTCACATTTGGGCACACTAAGCACTGTATCTTTTCGAGAAGGTGCTGACTGCTGTTTTAATGAGGCCCTTTGGTGGCTGTAAAAAACTGAAAGGAGAGGATTAGAGGGGTTACCCTAGATATTGTCTATTTGTCTTACAAATTTCACACTAACTACCAATTACATCGCCATAAACCTTTTGGCTACTTCAAGCTGTATGCCGTATAATACATAAAAAATATGCTATGTTAACTTAACCTCACCTATTTTATCCGCATAACTACAGCCACTGATGCAAGTAACATATCTAATGAAGCCAATAATGAGGTTCTTTAAAAGTAGTCTTGTTATAGGAATGATATTGAGCAGTTCAGTTAGAGGCTAAGGTCCATTATGGAATACTTCCCATATACTCTGGTCCCAGGTCTGGAAATATGCTGACACACTAATTCAAGCTCAAGAAGGGCATTAATCTTGCAACCTTCTACTTGTCATGCTTAATGGGACATCCTGCCTAGGTGAAATGAACCCGGCATATTCAGGTAAACATAATTTAATAAGGAAAGATAAAAAGAAATAGACTTCTGGCATGACCCTAGGGAGACGAAAATATCAGTCATTTTATTTGAGAACCTAACTCTCAAGAAGCATCTACATGGTGCTCGATACAGGGTTGTACCCAGTAGGCACTCAAAAATATGTCTTGTAGTAAAGAATAAGTGGAAAGATCATGGTTAAAGTTTTGAGACATCGTTGTTGTTCCCCCACCCCCAAATTCCCTGCAATCCGTTTTGTTGGCGCGAATGATAATGCCAGACAGGGAAGGTAGCTGTGTTCATCTTGGGGAAGAAGACATATATTAATGTGGGGTTAAGCATCTGAGTGTGAAATCAAGATCCGCAACAATACAGCATGAGATTTAAAAAGCAGGCATGAATGTCAGTGAGTAACCATGCATCCTCTTTCATTTGCAATCACTCTTAAGTCTAATGAGCTTCCAAAAAGTGTGTCAAGGTTTCAGATAAGCTTCTAAAAGGCAGCTGTTTGGAGAAAGTGGTAGTCTATCCTGCCAAATCGAGCATTGCTTTACACACACACACACACACACACACACACACGAGGTGTAGTGGGGCTCTAGCTCCCTCATTCTACGCCTTGACACTGGTCTCCTACTGCTTTGAGAAAGACAAATCTAGTGGGGCTCTAGCTCCCTCATTCTACGCCTTCACACTGGTCTCCTACTGCTTTGAGAAAGACAAATCTACCATGGCCCTGAAGAACACTGACTGGTGTCAATATTTCAAACAGCTAAGAAACATCAAGAGTCAAGATAGTACATATTCTGGAGGATGAATCAGTGCTTCAGGTCACTGAATGGAGATTGCCATTAGAAAATTTGCCAAATTCTCTAGGATTCAAAGATAAAATGAACATTGCATGTTTGGTCAAGGTTTAAAAATTAGACAAGTGGAAAATATGATTCAAAAATATTATCTAACATCACTTGAGGACTGTTTCTTCCAATCCTTCCTCCAGTTATTTTCAGATAGGTTAAAATATGGCTTAATGGATTATTCAGATGATGATGTGGTTAAATCTATTGTTGTGAATTTGAATTTATCGCATTCTACATTTAGATAGCCAGGCACTTGTAAATCTACAGAGCTCATTTTTATGGAAAAATCAATGTATTTATTCCCCCCAGATAATATATGTTACTTGTGAAAATGAGTCTTTTACTTACAATTTATTTCTAAAAGGAACAAAGAGAAATGTATATGAACATTCAACAAATGAGTTAAAATAAAAGGATGAAAGGGACCCTTACCAATAACAAATCTGGTTGGATAGCTCTGAGAGGATAGGGTTTTCTTCACCTTCTCCCTCAATTGGTGGAATACCTGCCGTGTGTCCTAGCTAGTCAAGCAACTTCTGCATGTCATCAGCATATATTTCCTAAATGGGAGGGTATTATCAGTTCCACAAGGCATGATTATCCAAGATGGCAAAAATGCTGCCCATGCTAGAGGAACCAATTTGGCATGTACTTATTATCAGAATGGTTGTTGGAGAATCATATCAATAGAAGACAGTCACTGTCCTGGGACAGTTGAATAGACTGGGGTATATGCAGAAAATCAGACATTCGGAGCACCACAGCTAACTATTTATTCGTATTGTTATTTTTGCCCAAATCTCTTAAGTGCTGCATCTGCAAAGTGTTGAGAAGAGTTACTTATTCATTAAGCACTTTGAATCATTGTTATAAGGAGCACCATGGAAACCAAAAGTAATGTACTACTTTGTTCTTCCTGGTTGAACTCAAGGAAAGGACTCCCATCCCATAGTGATTAGAGGAGGAAGAAATGAACACATGGAAGGTGGCTCTTATAAATGTTTTTATTTTTTAATGATGACAGCTGTGGATGAGTATCTATCCATCTCTGGTCCTTAAATAAGGATTGGAGATTGATAAGCTGGCAGTCTTGGAAGTAACCATGAGGCTCTCCCCAAATCTCCAAGGCAAACCCATTAGCTCTAACTGCTCAGAGGCTGCCTCTAGACATCAATCCAGAGGTAGAGCTAATTCCTGGGGAGTTGCTTTGCTTGGCCATGATCTTGAACTCCAGGCCCCTATTCTTGCCCTTACAGGACACATAATTCTATCTAAATAGGTACAATGAGACGAAGAAAAAAAAAAAAAGAAAGTTTACCAGTAGAGTATAGTAGCAACATTTGGAATCTACGAGCTTCGTTTCCAGAAAGCTGCATTAAAATGAGATTTGGAATGAGAAAAAAAATTGTTGATGTTTCTAATCATTCTAATAAAGTTATCTAGCTTCTGCCGGATCATTTTTTATACCAGGAGCTGTGCTCTATTCTATATGGAATAGACTATGCTAAGCTGGATAAAAAATGTCACCTTAGGCACCTGAATTAATAGTTCAGTTATGTACTCGGTTAAGTCTTTGCTATAGATCAGCATAAGTGTGCTAGACAGACAATTCTTTAGAGCTAACATTTTAAACAGGTGCCAAGGCCCCTTTGAGATCTGTGTGAATTATCCAGATTCGGCGGGCAGGGGCGGGGGGGGGGGGGGGGAGGAGTTAAACATACAGTGCCCCCCCCCCCTTTCTTAGTTGCACTGAATAAGTAAAATTGCAGCAAAGTTGGCAAGAATAAATACTTCCTCGGTTTTTCTAAAGCTGCAATTAATGATAATGAAGCTATACCTTATATGGCAAGAAATACAGTACAAATTGGATAAGTAAGAAAAATGATCAGCCATTGTGTGCCTCCGATATAGTACATCAAGGTATCGCCACTGTGAGGCTATCTTTATTTTAAACCATTAAACAAAACAATATAAATCTGCAGGCAGGTGTTTCTTGTTGCAGAAGTATTGAAAGTTGTAATGCAAACAATCTAATTTTAGCATCTATGTAGAGTGTGAAGTAAATTTACTGATCATTGATGCATTGAGCATGGGAAGAAATAATCAGCAGGAGCTTTCAGCGAGATTATCCTATTAGAGCAGGAAGACTTCATGTGGTTGTTAAGGAAGTAGTCAAAAGCAGGTGATGGAAGTGGGGGTTTGACGACTCGTCAGTGGGCCCAGTGTACATGTTAAGTTGCTGTTTTCTGCTCAGCTAAGCAGCAGAGAATTGATATGTTAGCAATGAAGAGCAATGACAATTAAATTGTAACTGACCTACATGTTACCGTCATTATGCGTTCTCTTTTTTACTGCTTTCCCTCTTATTTAATCACACAGTATGGGGTTTTTATTAGGCTGTAATGTTAAAATCTTCATCCATTTAGCCATAAATGTGTGACTGGATATCTATCAGACTTCCTCGCACTATACAAACAAAGCCATTTTGCTGAATCACTGTTGACTTGTTTGTGGCCTAATTTAATGAGTGTAATAACTTACATTACTATCCAGTTAACATTTAGGAGCCCAGAAAAGACCTGCTAGCACGCAGTAAGCTACTGTATACATTCTCTATGCATATCACTCCCCTTTGCAGTAAATTTTATACAATAATATGCACTGCTTACAACACAAGTTCAGCTTCCACCAGCTGAAGGTAGCATTATAGGAAGTTCACTGCGCTTAGGCTGAAATGCTTCTTACACACAAGAAACCCTGGTCTAACTCCCTTTTTCTGGATACCATAGCAGTTGTATGTTAACCAGTTGGAAAAAACACACACAATAAACCCAGGTTATAACCTGCAGGCACAGATAGCTTAGTTCTTCTTCATATTTTTTTTACTGATGTTTTAATCATCTTCCCTTTTCCCAAACTCAGGAATGAAAAATAGTTACTCAAGGACAGAGAATGAAAAATCACTGTGAGTTAAACAAAATCAAGTTCCAGCAAATCAAATGGGTCGTCTCTATTTATATGCATGTGATTAAGATGTCTGTGATCTTGAGTTATGTACCATTTTATTATTTCCCTATAAGAAAGCCACCCGCCCTCCCCTTCAACCCACAGACATCTACATGTTGTCTTAGTAAATGTTTCTTTAACACAAACATGCTGCAATTTATTTGTGTTTCCATTGCATTACTTAAAAAAAGATTTTAAAAATTCTTTGTCACCTCATCTGCCTTAGCCATTTAACGAGCATCTGAAAATTCAGCGGATCAATTAAGTCACCAAAAAAAAGTCTCATTATTTTCATACTAATGTTATGCATAGATGACAAAAGTAAAGCTCTTCACTTGCTCAAAATAACCATTACTAAAAAAGCAATACACACACACACACACACACACACACACACACACACACATGCACACACCACATATATGGAGTTGACAATTTAGAAACAAGTATTTATTTCACATTGAGATATTTGGAGCAGTTGGACTTTGTGGGTTTTTTCCCCACTATCAGAGCAATATCACTGCATTGTTTGTGTAGAGATTTAAGTCTTTAATTACTATCTATTAGGCAATACCTCAGACTGACATTACAATCTTAGAAGCCTCTAATGATACTGTGGGAAGGAAATCATAGATGGGAGAGATACTTTCAATTTTATATCTTTCCATGAAATAGACAAAGCAATCTTCAGGCCTCTCATCCCAGTGGAAACTGTGTCATTCTGGACAATTGAAAAAATTACTTTTGTTTTCATAAATGATGGGTCAAGTACAATTTTTGAGTGTACTAGTACTAATTAGAGTCCCTACATCTGAAATTGCATCTTGACTGTTAAAGAAAAGCATTTTATGGACAAGTTTATATAAAATAAGCTACCAGATCCTGGAAATTAGGGGAGAAAATGAACAATAATATAATTTCTTTTTTTCACTAATGACCTCCTACTAAATCCCAGGCACTGGAAAAGAAGGCTATTAAGATAAAAGATCAAAATCCTTGCTCTCATGGGCATATATTTGGCGGTGGGGTGGGGGGAGACAAAACATGAGCAAAAGAATAACTAAGTAGCATATTAGAAGGTAAAAATGCTAAGAAGAAAAATGAAAGGAGGAGGAGTTCTATGGGGAAGGTTGGAATTTAGGTTGGGTGGTCACTGAGAAGGTACATTTGAGCAAAGTATTGAAGGAGGCAATTTAGAAACTTACATGAATGTGTAATCTAAATAGACATCATATGTAAATTAATGTGTAGCTTTATGCATTGCACATGTTATGTTAATTTAATAAGTGCTCTGTTGAATTGGATTTCAACCAAAGAAAGATTCAAAAAGAGGCTAGCAAAAAGAAATATATATATTTCTGAAGGTACCTATATATATATAGGTATGGAGTTTAGCTACCTAGAATATTGGTCCTTATGTCTTCCACACAACTTTCCCATTTTGGATCCATATCCATTATTTGTTCTTAGAGAAAACCTGTCACTCAGGGAATCTGGAGTGATGCAGATCCAAGCCAGGTTGGGTGAAGGTGCATCTGTGTTATCTTGACTCTGCTATGTAACATATGACATAAACACATGCTACTATGACCACTTGTTAGCACTTACTCCCAGCCAGACACTGTAATGTAATGTAAGTGTTATTATGCCCAGTTCAAAGCTGAGTAGAGTGGAGCTTTGAACAACATGGCAAAGTTCAGTCACTACTGAGTAGAGAAGTAAATTCTCTAACTCCCGTACCACAAGCTTTTCCATACTAGTTAGGACAAAATTAAAAACAAAACAATACAATCTATAGTGTCAATCAAGATTATTCAGTGCATAGGAAGTTTAACAACAATTTGGCATAGCACCCTTAGACATGAAGTTAAAAGCTACCATTTATGCAAATTATGCAAACAATGGTTAAGGTGGTACTCCTTGATATAAAGTGTAGAGACTAGATCAAACTTTTATGCCAATTTACTGATGCATCCTTCGTTCCTGAGGATGGCTTCTGCGAACTCACATGGCACTTTTGTATGGGCAGAAAATGGGTCTCTTACTCCAGATGGAGACAGCTCAGTGCTGGGACCAGGTGAGTGGACTGTCGGCAAGCTTTTTGTCCTCACTAAGTGTCATTGTGCACGTAGGACCTGCACCAGCAATTCTAGGCGGCCCTACTTTCTAAACATAAAACAGTGCCAACCTAGCTAGCAGGAGAAGCTAGAGAAGCTCACATTTATTTGAAGTGGTTATTTTCTTCATGCTCTTGCGTGACTTCATCTTACAACACTAGGTATCTTGATAGACATTTTTAAAAATTCATAGTGGCAACAGTAATATTAAGAATTTTAATAAAAAAATCTCTAAGAAGAAAGCAATTTATTTTGGCAACAGGACAATCTTGAATGAGCAGGTCTGAAGCTGTTGGGCACTTTCTCTCACCAGTTTTCCATTCGTTTCCTTTCCAGTCTCTGGAATGGAGCTACTTCAAAACATCTTGGGATTGTAAAACAAATGTGGGTTTTTGAGCCAGAAAGAAGTGGGTTCAAAGTGCAGCTCTGCCATTTACAAGATGCATGGCTTTGGCTAAATTCCTTCATCTTTCTATCTGAACTTGTTTCCTTATTGGTTTAAAAGAAATAGGATAATAGCTCTACTTTTCAAGATTTTTTTAGGGACATTAAATTTCTACCTGGAATTGTTTCTTCCTTCACTCTACCACCCACCTGAGGTCGTCAGAAAAAGAGCCACATTCCTTGATCCAAGGCCTCCAGGATGTCACTACCGCTCTGTCTTTAGGACCTCATGGCCAATCACTGCCCTCTTCCATCCCTCACAACCGTGCCCTCTAATCCCGTACTTCCTTTAGGCCCCCATAATACCAAGAGGATTTTAATTCCCCCAAACACACTATAATATGCCATGCCTCCGTATCTTTTTCCATACTCTTCCCTCTGCTTGGAATAGCCACCTCTCCTTACTGTCTCTCAAACATTTCTACTCGTCCATAAATCTTGACTCAGTTTTTACGAAGATAAAATAAAAGAATACATGCTAAGTGCCCAGTACAGTGGACTGGCACATAGGAAAAACTCAGTAAATGTTAGCTCCCTCTTCCCTATGCAAACTCCTTTCACAGAATTAAATATGCTTCCTTTGCTCAGTAACAGTACCATGTACAGTCTTTTCCTCCATCCCACTTTACTGGAGAGAGGCAATGTGGAAGGCGTGGCAAAGAAAGCATTGAGATGGGGGTTATTGTGTCTCTGGTCTGATGTCAGCTCTACTACTTTATTAACTCTAGACTTTGAGTGGATCATTTAAGTTTTGTGGTCTTCATCAGTGATAATATAATTTACTTTTCTTGGATGGTTGTAAGAACCGTTAAAGACTTCATGGTACATGGTCAATAAAAGTCACTCTTAGTACACTAAGCAGATCAGCTACTATTCCTATACAGCGAGAACCCTCTGTATTACTCTGAATGCAGTCCAGGAAATTTCATCTTAAAACTACAAGTTGAATTATGTAGTTAATTTTTGAGTATAGGTGATTTTAAAGCTAGGAAAGAAATCCAATATCCAATCATGTTATATCTGAATTTGCTTTGTTGCACAGTGCATCATAGTGGAATTATTTTCATCATTACTATGCATATTCTTTCGTGTCTACCTCATTTAGTACGCTATTAGTTCCTAAGTACAGACCATACACTTTTCAGCATAATCGAGAATATAGACTATAATCTGCTAGGGTTCAAATCCCAATGATGTCACCTAATTCTTTGACCTGGGGCATATTAACTTAAATTCCCTAAATCTTGGTTTCCTCATTTTAAAATGAGAATGATAATAACAATAGTGCCTACCTTACAGAGATTGTAAAGCATAAACGGGTTGCTACATGTAACAAAACCTGGTACATTAAAAGTTATCAATTGTCAACATATTGCTATTAACACAATTTTAATTATTGTTGTTATTGTTCCTAGTACCTACCAAAGAGCCTGCTTATGTATTAGGCACTCAATAAATCTTAGTTTAACATTTTATCAAATCCTCTTAAAATTTGGACGTTGTCATTTAGGATGGCTTCCCAATTAGAGGCTGAGCCCCTTACAGGCATCTCCAGATGGCGGCATGTGAAAGGATCACTCTCTAATTGGCCCAAATTCCCCCAAGTCAGCCATTTCTCAGCACCATACTGAGGGCCCGAGGCCCTCTCACCCGGATACCACTCCTTCCTTCACTCCTTCCATCAGGACTGGCTAGCCTTGGGCAGTTGGCTTCTGTCTGCCTCTCCCACCAGCCACTGCCAAGGATGCTAGCCAGTCCTTTATGAGAGCCAGGTGGAGCTGGCAAAACCAGATGTTGTCTGCCTTGTGTTGCCTGGACTTGTGGATGCCAATCTTCCTCCTCCCTGGCTCCCGATAAATCTTTGGCATCTTCGCTTTTTTCTGCAAACCCTGGGCATTGGGGTCCCAGTAACTCAGGATTTTCCTTGGGGGATTGGCATCGTTATGAAAGTAATAATCCTATCCTTCATTTACCTAGGCTCACTAGCTAGTTTTCCTGGAAGTGGACCGATGTATAAATGAGACATGGTATGCTTTGCCTCCAGAATTCAAAGAAAATGAATACTGCACAGATTCAGTACAAGGAGGAGGGGAACATCCAAAATATCTAATCAAGCAACTTCTGAATCTAGGTACCGTCACCCAAATCCTCCAATTCCGGGCACCTCTTCTAGGAAGTTTTCCATTGGGAATTGTGCTGAGCCCCAAGCCGATTGATCTCTCTTTAGAGGGGAAGTGGAGAAACAGAACTTCAGTGTTTTCAGCACTCAGCTCTCCTAACGGCTACAGCCACGGCAGGCTTATCTGGTGGGAGCGAGCAGGAAGCCTATAACGGCTTCATCCTAACTTTCCAAATGCTGGCAACAATTAAATAAGTTCTTAAGAAGAGAATCAAAAAAGCAGGAGGCAAAATGAATGGCTTGTCCAAGTGCTGAGGAAGAAGAGGCTGTGTATTCAAGATGGAAAGAATATAAATACACACACACACACACATACACACACACATATTATGTTACAGATCTATAAAAATGTGAAATGTTATTTATTTTGAGAATACCCAGTCATTTCCATCTGTAGTAAGAATCCATAATAACATTCTCTGTTTATATAACTCTTTTCACCTCAAGAGATCCCGAATGCATATAAGAGAGCTCTACATACAAACAGAGGCCCTGAGCTTCGCCATCTCTGGAGCGGGTGGGAGCCGGGCAGAAAAGGCATGTGTGCGGCAGGCACCGCGGAGAGCGCTGATGGAAGAGGGCGAGTTGGTAAAGGACAGCAAGGCAACCCCCACATCCTTAAAACAGTGTCAGAGGGCCTTCAAAGTCTGGGTGACACCTCAAACTTTGATAGCTAATTAAGAAAGAAAGCTGAAGAGAAGTCCATTTATTTACTTTGGAGGGATGAAGGATGATGCGGGGCAGAGCAAGGTTAGAGAAGCAGTGACTCCAGGGAGTGGAAATAAATCTGAGGCATAGATCACAAAGTCTTCCCCTCCAGCCCATATATTCTTATTACACCGAATAAACTTAGGATGGGAGGACACATGAAAAGGTAATATCTGTTGATTCATTTATACCCTGTGTTCACCCACGATCTGCTTTCCCAGAAAGGACTCACTGAGCCACCTGGGATTCTTCCTTTTTCCACCACCAGTTCAGTCCACAGTGTAGCTGGTCTGACTTCAAAATAATTCACATTTAACAAATGAGAACTAAGATGGCAGCAATGAATTCCAGGCATTCCCACCTCAGAAAGCAAAGCTGGACAGAAAAGTGTATTTCTACTGGACATAGAGTAGGTTCCCGGAGCTGCTAAAAACAACACACAGGAGACGTCCAAGGATGCAGAAAATAAACTGGAACACAGCTAGTCCCTGCTCAAAGACAATATTACTGACCAAGTACCCAGTTATCAGGATTATACTCAGGATTCTTAAATCATGCTTCTTCAAAGAAAAACAAAACAAAACAAAACACACATATTCCTGGGGACAGAAGTGGGAGATGGAATGAAGAGGCATGTCCTACTGTGGAGAAAGAAGAAAGGAGATTCTGATGCAGAAATGGTCTGCCGACAGCTCTTGGAAACCTTCTTTCTCGACACTGTCCTTTCAGCAATGCCTCCAGTGTCTGGGTGTCCCAGGGGGCCATGGTCCTCCCACTGAGGCACCCACACCAGAGAAGTCCAATGTCTGAGCGGGGCCCAAAGCTCAAGCTCCTGCTGCCTCAGACTTTATCTCCTCCAGGTCCTTCCTGTGACCTCAGGGACTTCCCACATAAACTCAGCAAGGAGCCCAGAGGGGGATATAAGGATACTGAATTCTGTAGGCATTTCAATTTTAAGCAAAGAGAAAGGTAAAGATTACCTGATATGGTAGACCAGGGGTCCTCAAACTATGGCCCACGGGCCACATGCAAATACAAATATTGTATTTGTTCCCATTTTGTTTTTTTACTTCAAAATAAGATATGTGCAGTGTGCATAGGAATTTGTTCATAGTTTTTTTTAAAACTATAGTCCGGCCTATATATTTTTAAAAAGATTACCTGATATGGTAGACGAACCTCATTATTTAAGGTTGTGTCCTATAAAGAGCTAGGGAAAGAGGGGTGGCAGGGCAGGGGCCAACTGAGGTCACCCAAAAAGATTTTAGGAAAATCATCCTTTCTTAAAAAGATGCCTCTACTCTGAATTTAGCACATTCATGGTGGTCCACTTTAAAGAAATGCTTCCATGTTGAATATGACTCTTAGATCACCTCAGTGAGGTAGGTAGAGCAAAAATCTTACAACCAGGAAAGTGGGACTTAGACAAGCCAATGGCCTAGTCACCTCCAGGGCTGGAAATAGAGCCTTCTTACTGCAGAATTTCAAGTTCTACTGTACGTTGTCCAAAGTTATACTCAGTATCTAGATCAAAATAGTTTTCCCATTGAAATACCTGTGATGAGCCCAGTGTTTCACTTTGATCTTCAGAACCTTAAGCTCTCATTTCTCCATTAGCCTAAACATGGACCGGAGGAGGGGAGGGTTTGTAGGGAGAGGAAACAGAATGTGTTTCCTCTTTGTAGTTCCAATTTAGTTCCTCCTTGCCACTCTCCACAACATCCAATCACACTGCGAGGTAGAATCAGAAAAGAAGACACTAACATAGATAGGCAGATGAATGGATGGATGTAGATTTATTTTTAAAATATAGTATATACTCTATTAATTCTGATGAATTATCCAGAATATTTAAAAATCCTAATGCATAACCCTTAAATAGAAAAGACAGTCTTTTCTTGGTAAGATAGGGAAGGTTCATAAAATCGAAGATTAAATAGCTTAAGCCTATGAAATTATCAGAACACTAGAAGCAGAGGATGTTTCCTGAATTTCAGAAGACAATGTTCAGAACCAACAAAGGGAGTGGCCCTGTGCACACTAGTCAGTAAACCTTAGAGCTCCCCAAGTAGGACTAGGCTTACAGATAAAAGCTCAATACTCCAGGAAGTTCAAGGAGAGCTGGGATACATTGGAGCATGGCGGAAACTCAATGAGAGGTTTGAAAAGTGCCCTTTCTTCTTCCCAGCCATGAACGGCAGCTGCTCTCCATGACATATTTCTCGGTGGCCCTATCAGAAACAACTCAGGGAGGATAAGAGGGCAAACAGGCCCAATGTGAACAGATTCTTTAAGAAGGAATGGGTCACACTGTCCTTTTTCTGGCCTCAAGGCAAATTTCATCCTGTTCTAGAGTGTTCTACAGCTGTTGGCAGAGCTGATCATAGGAATAATCATCTTACAAGAAATTTTCTTATAATTGAGTGGGATGGGAACTTGCTGCATATTTAGAAAACATATAAGCATATGTTAAGTGGAATTTTATCCCAGCAAAAAATAAAATAAGGACAAAGTAATAACCTTCCAGGTCTACAAGGGCTACGAAGGGGTCTAGCACAGTCAAGAGCTGTGTCATGGTCAGCTTTCAGAGTTTGGAGGAAGTGAAATTCTGCCACATCCAGAAGGAGACCCCTCAAGGAACATAAGTGAACAATTCTAAGAACTACCAGCAGTGTTATCTCTCATTGGACACCAGATGGCTGAGCCAATATAATTATGTGCGAGGTGCAGGGGGCAGGTACCAGGTTAAAATAAGGAAGAGTTTCCATGCGGTAGAAAGACCTGGCTATGGAAGCAGCAAATTCCTTTTCATTGATTATATTTTGAAAGAAACACAGATTTTCTTTAAAAAGTGCTAAATAAATCCCAACTGACTATAGGAGCTAGCTAGGTAGCATAATGTGTGAATCAGCCAGGAAAAAAATATATATATATATATATATTCAACATATGGAAATAATTTATGATTCCAGAAAGACATTTGCTATCTCCCATGTGCCTTCATAAATGAACTCTTCCCAATCGACTTTTTGAAAGGGATAAATAAAAGACATTCATTTACTTCAAAACAAAAACTGGGTGAAATGATAGATGGTGACTGGCACCCGCCTCGGCCCCAGAGCCAATAGAGAACGGAGGGGACAGCGGTAAGCTGAAGGGCGCATGCTCTGTGGAAAAGGGAGAGCAAATCACGCTGATTGTTGCCATGTGGAGAGGCAGGCCCAATGTGGCCAGATTTTCCAATTTTATTTTTTAAGAAGGGCCAGAACTCTTGATGTGTACATGCACTCTCCCATTTTTAAATGTTGGTGCAGTTATTTTCCAAAGAAACTCTGTGGGCCAAACCAAACATGATGTAGGCTGGGTCTGGCCAATGGCCCACCAGTTCATGGCTTTTGCTGTAAAGAACAATTTTGTTATAAGTATTGGGGTGTGTGTGTGTGTGTGTGTGTGTGTGTGTGGTGTGTAGGGGAGGGGGCTGGGGGGAGGTGAGGAGAGGATGGGGAATTATATGGTCTCTGAGGTTCTGGTGGAAGCCCAGTAAATAGCATCCCTTTTTCTGAATTTTGAACAAACTGAAAAATTGAGACAAAAGAGTGAGCTGCTGGGGGGCAAATTATAACCTTTCTTACTGAATTTTAAAGCAGGGTTGGGAAGGATGGAAAGTGAGCCTCCTAGAATTAGAGATGCTGGCACTGGTCAGGCCTCTGTCTGCTCTCCGCGTCCCTTCCCCCCAACCTCCCACACCCACCTGCAGGAGGTGTGCTCCCTGCTGGCAGCTGGTTCCCTAAAGAAAGACAGTAGAGCTCTCCAGGCTTGGCTTCTCCTTCCAGATCCCCCCATCAGATAGTTCGTTCCTCCTACCACCAATGGAGATGGGGTGGGCAGGTGAATGGAGGGATTGATAGAGCCCAAGAGAGTTCCAGATACACAACAGTGGTGTGAGAGACCGGATCCCTCTTAAGAGTTCTTTCCAGCCAAGGCCACCTCTCGCACACAGTGCATCTTTGTGTGAGTTACGAAAAGGCACTCCACCCTGGCAGATGAACTGCAGAAAGGCCCTTCCCTCGCGGCTGATGCGGCCCCAGGCTGAGGCACACAGTTTGGCAAGCAAGGCCGGGGCTAGATTCCAGCCCACACTTGCCTACTCGGCCTGGTGCCGAAGTACAAAAACCCACAACTGCCCATAGCAGCCCTGCTTCAGACTCTAATAATCCTATCAATTCGATTCCAGATGCTTCAGTCTCCAAAGTAACCACACTGTGAATGGCACCCACTCTCTGCCCACCTCCAACAGTTGGAATTAATGTTGGTCCAAGCTGTGTCAAGTTTGTGAATGGGGTGGAGCGGAAGAAAGGTTGACTGCCTGGCATAGCCTGTACCTTCCTTATTATTGTTATTATTATTGCGCCCTCAGCTTCCCAATCCCTAGGTGGGTAAAAATTTTCAAAAAAATGAACAGCCATTATTTTTTCAGCATGTCAGAATTTAGTGAGGCTATAATCATTTCTTCACAATGTTTTTTAGTAAAGAATATATTAAGGGAGATGTTGTTTTATAAGTTTCCATGTACCACCGTGGCTTGTCCCAAATTACTTGTATTCAGATGTCAGACTATAATTGTTGGTTAGCAGCAAGGTTACCAGATGGGTTATAAAATGCATTTCAAGTGACTATCAAAAGGACTTAAGAAAAATACAATGAACAGCTGTTGTAGTTGAGGCAGGCTGCAGTTTCACTGTGAAACAAAAAAGTTAACAGAATCTTCATTAGAGTTGAGCACATTTCTGTACTCATGAGCTCTTCAGTTCTAGAGCTCAATCCAAGAAGAAAGGAAGACAGCCCCAATGAAACAAAAAACCAAAAAGGAGTGGAAATTTCTACTTATCGGAGGTGAGAGACATGCCCATGAAGGGAAAAGCAGGAAGAAAAACAAAGAACGCTTAGTTCAAGCTGATCTCTCTCTAAGGTTTCATAAGGAGGGAAATGCAATCAGTGCTGTCTCCAGAGAGACCCGCCCGGATGGTAGACTTCTACATTCTTTCATATTTCTACTCAGGCCAGGTGCTTTAGAAAAAAATCAAATGTTGGACACTATTTAGCTGGGAGTGAGTTCTTTTCCTCTACCACTTTGCCAACAAACATAATTCCCCATTTTTGCCAACCTATTTCCAGGTCACTGATGTGTTTTAAGAAAAGAAAGCAGACATGGCCGATTAGATAATTTGCAAAGAACACTCTCTCAAAACTCTGCTTAATTGAGACCCATCCATCCATTCATTCATTCATTCATTTGACTAACATGGATCAAGTATCCCTAAACAGTCAGGGTGCTAACTACTTCTGCAGCACCCTTTCCTTTCCTCTGGTAGCACAAAGTACACAACCAAAGCTGTTTTTACGTACAGTTTAAAATCCTCATTTTTTTTTCTCAATGAGATGAGCAAGGGACACATTTACCCCATAATAATAAGCATGTAAGGAGGAAACAAGCAAATAAACCCACTCCATTCCACCTGTAATTCTATGTGTGTAAAAACATAAGAGAGAACATGTTTTGATTACGGAGGACATATATTTATCATTGTCATTTCCATCTTAGTGTACAGAGAGATGTCCTACATATAGGGAGTTCCTTGGAGGGAGCAAGAGCAGGTACCCCCTCCCCGTGGGCAACTGTGGTTATGCTAATCTCAGGGCAGAACGGTGTGGCCGAGCCCTCTGGGTACTGCACATGGTTTTCGGCATTTATCTTCCTAACTCTTGTTACTTGGAGACTTGTAAGGTGCAAAGCAGGCCCGCAGATAAATATCGCTAACGTCAGCTGCCCATGATGATGAGCTTGCTTTCTCTTCTCTCTCCCTCACCAAGATAACAAACAGGAGGAAAGCGTGGCACATGGGGAAGTGGAGTTAAAATGTACTGCACGTTACTAATCCTAACATAACATTGGCAGCTTGCACCATCCCCCTGCCAAACCCAAATTAACACGCTGCCTTACTGAAGGCAAAGGCTGCAGCTATATTTATAGCTCAATTAACAAGTTTCATAACTAAACCTCCAGAAGTTCTAGGCAAACCTGACAAATGCTGTGCATCTTAACACCACCGTGACCCTGCCAGAACGCCACCATCTCCTAACAGGGCGCAGCTCCTGCTATCACCTTGCAAGAACAATGATGATTAGCACTGGCCCATCTGATAAAGGGAAGCTGGCTGGGCACCCCGGCTCTTGTCAGGGGTACGTCTCCTAACAGCTCCCAACCAACACACATACGGTTGATTCAGGCAGGCGGCAAATTCTTCTTCGCTCTGCAGAAGGATGGAAATGCCTGCTCCTCGGGAACCAATGGCTGCAGAGAATGGCTGCCACGTGATCACTAAGAAGCTTTGGTTCTTCCGGGAACAGTGTAACAGAAGCACAGGGTACGTCACTTGGAGGTATTATAACTTTAAAAGAAGCAGAAGACCTCTTCATAATATCTGCTAAGCAGGTTATCTTTGCTTGAGGGAGAAGGTTCTTCAGAGGATTACTCGTGAGCAGGAGGCACTCTTAGCATGACTAGGAAGGGTGCGGCAGTCTTTTTAATACAGCACTTGCTTGACGTGGAGCACACTGCCTTCAGCATCCAGCCTTCCCCTCTATTTGGGAATAACATTCATACACATCTGGCTCTCTCAGGGACTGGGAGCTCTTTGAGTGCAGGGAGGAGGGAGCATTCTGCTACATTATGTCCTCCACAGCCCTTAGTGCAGAAGTAAATAATAGGAAGGGTTCAGCATTTGTGAATGAATGAATGGGTGGATGACTTAAATTGGATGAATAAACAATTTAATAGATAAACAGTACTATTCTCTATAATACAATCAAAACTTATAATTCTGCAAACTCTTGCTTTAATTTTTAGGCTGGAGTTAAATGTATTTCACACATCATCCGTACATATTCTTATGAACTATAATCCATCTCCAGCTACCTCTGCCATATGTCTCTTCCCCATTAAAAGCTGAGTACTGAGGTCACAGAAATTTGGAAAAGCACCTACAATCTGCTGGCCAGAGACCTTATTCCATTTCTATTGTTTCACACTCCTTGGTTACTATCATGGAAAGGAAGTAAATGGTCAACTATCAATGCTATTTTAATATATTCAGGTGCATGACTTCTGGTAAGTTACTAGTTCCTAAGCTTGACTTTTCTTGCCTGTAAAATGAGTTAATCTAGAATTATCTTTAAGTATCTCTTCAACTTTAAAATATTATGATTTTATTTTTCTGCCATCTAGTCACTCCTACACATATTAATGGCATGCTTTTTCGTTCTCCTATTCCCTTAAAAGGATGATTGCAGGAGATATTTTTAACACACCAAACTTCTGAACCTAGTCTGACGGCACCTGCATATTTTTTTTTTTTTTACCCTTTGCACACTCATTGCTGAGCCTTTGATTCCCAAGCGCAGGGTATTTTTTCCCAAAGAATAAGAATGGATCATTTTCTTGGGACAACTTTTGGCTGCTGATAAATCATAAAGCTACGAGCACAGGATAAAGAGGATATGACAAAATGAGGCACTGTGATCAAGATAGACTGGAGAATTCTGCCAGGGTTCAGGGATCTATTGCCTCTCCCTGCTTTTTCAAGGACCAGAATCTGGAATAGACATGTGTCTGCACCAAGGACCATAAAGAGATAGTCAAGTGGCCAAATATGGCCCCCAAATATGTTCAGTGGGTCAGGTCACATGTAACTTCTCTTACTGTTATTTTAATGTGAGTTTAAATAAATGCCTTTGGATAGGTCAGACTGTCCAGTAGCCCTAACCACTCCCAATGTCCTTTATCTATCTTGTCTTTTCATTCATTCCTGGTCCTGGTCCTCTGCCAAACTCACTGTATCTGTCTTCTCCCATGAGGATAGAATATTATGTCCCATGAGGAAAAGATATTCTTCTATTTGTTCATTGTTACATTCAGTGCCTCAAAGAGTACCTGGCCCAGTAGGTATTCTGAAAATATTTGTTGAATAAATGAATCAATAAAACTACCCTTCCAATTGCTCCCTCTCAGAGCTCCTATCACACTCTGTTCACACCATCACAATTACCTTAATTCAACACACATTTCTTAAG
The DNA here is from genome assembly GCF_000412655.1 of Myotis brandtii. NCBI lineage: Eukaryota > Metazoa > Chordata > Mammalia > Chiroptera > Vespertilionidae > Myotis > Myotis brandtii. Next base: position 7,564,830 of record NW_005371410.1, read on the forward strand.
TACTAGACATTGTACCAAGCACTAGAACCGTTGATGAATAAGACAGAATGAAGCAGAGTTCCTTGCCTCAAAAGCTCACATTTAAGAGAAAGGATCAGGCACATAGACAAATTGACAACATAGCAAAATAGTTTTCATGTGAGAGATATGTTAAAAGTTCTGTGTAAAGATCAACAGGAAATCAGGAAACATTTGCAATATGCCTCATTACCTGTACAAGGAAGAGAGGGCATTCCATACAGAGAAGAGACTAGGCAACGTCCCTGGAGCCCTGAACGTGCACCTGCTCAGGCCACAGACTACTTCCATGTAGATAGAAGAGAGCACGGAGGAGGAGTGGCTAGAAATGACCCTTGGAAGTTAGCACTTTTACAGGATTGTGAAGACCTTTAGGGCCAAGCTGAGGAGTTTAGATGCTATTCTGCAGGAAAGAGGCACTACTAAAACATTTCAAGCATTTCCAGGAAGAGAATGGTGTTTTAGAAAGTTACCCTGACAGGGTGTAGGTTGCCTTGAGAATAAGCTGGGAGGTTTTTACAGTGGTGCCAAGTAGTGGTGATGGAAGCCTAAGGTAAGGCAAGAAAAGCTGCATTTCTTTCAGGAGAAGGTTATGCAATAAAAATCTTGGAAACAGAATTAACAAGTGAGAGAAAGAGAGGCGAGAGCCAAGTGTGGGCTTGAGCTTTCTGGCTTAGGTAAACTGGATAGATAGATGACGGTGCTGCTGAGGGGAGGAAAAAAGAGGTTAGTAGCAGGGGTATAGGCACTGAATTGTTAATATGGTCAACGATGACGTTTTTCAGGGCAGTTTCAGAAAAATGAGGGGAATGAAAATAAATGCAGGTGATCAAAAGGTGAATATGATATGAAAACTTAAAGGCTCCTAGAAGAAACCTTTTTATTTAAACGGCTTTTATTTATTAGAAAAAAAACATGGTGAGGGGGGAAGGGGGGTGAAAAGGCAACGCACAGGAAAATTTTAGGGCAGTGACACTGTTCTGTATGGCACTTCAATGGCAGATATTTGTCATTCTACATTTGTAAAAACTCAGAGATGTACACCACCAAGAGGGGCTCTAATGTAAGTGATGAACTTTGGGGAACAATGATGTGCCAATATTGTTTTGTTGATTATAGCAAATGTACCACTGTGGTGGGGGCTGTCATTAGTAGGGGAGGTTATGTGTGTGTGGAGACAGGGGATAGATGGGAAATCTCAATACGTTCTGCTCAGTCTTGTTGTGAACTTAAAACTCTTCTAAGAAATAAAGTTCATTAATTTAAAAAACTTGTTTCTAAGTCTGTAAAGGGAAATAAGATTTTATCTTGAGAGGAAAGCAATGTCAGGAAAGAGTGGTTTTCTTTCTTTCTTGCTACCTCACTTTTCGAATGAGAGAGATTTATATAAATATTTTTAGACGTTGATGTGTTCTGTGAGGAAAATGTTTGAGAGAGAAATATAGCTGATGTAAACAAAAGTCTTGAGGACAGTGCCTGATGAGTAGTAATTGTTCAATAAATGTGAGATCCTTATCACTGCTATAATATCTATTACTTTCTTTTTATTATATAGTCATTTAGGTCATTGCCCAAGCTCACTAATGAGACCATTAGCTCATATAGAGAAAGGCTGCAACTGCTTAGAGTTTGTGTTCCTTACAAGCACTTAGTACAATTTCTTCAACAGAATCTTTATTCAGTGATTGATTCATTAACATAGGTATTGAACGAATGGTAGAATTTGAATCTTCTCAAGTGGTCATTTTGGCTTCTGCCTCTATTCCAAGCATACTTTAAGCATTTTCATCCTTCCCTTTGACATACCATATGGTATGTATTTAAAAAAGGGCCTCATCCTTCTCAGATTATAATGCTAAACTTGTCTGTGTCTGTTATGAGACTTTTAGCCACATGTAATATAATTACAGGTCTAGAAGAAGGAAGTTGGGGACTCTAGCTGGGACAGAATCAGAGACTCCATAATGACATCAAGAATTAGGTTCTGCATGGAGGCATGGAACAGACTGACATACCTCGATGTGGGGAATGGGGGAAGGAGAAGAGAACTTATATATTTATATCATAGTCCATGGACACGGGCAATAGGGTGAAGACCTGAAGGGTGGGTAGGGACCGAGAGAAAGGGGATAAGGGCAGGAATGGGAGACATCTGTAATACTATCAATAATATATATATTAAAAAAAGAATTAGATTCCTTCTACTTTTCTGCCATGCTGCTCTCAGAGTTAGACTTCATCAAAAGGTTGACCGCCCTCAATGTCACAACATGACTACAGTAGTAGTTTAAGGTATCACATATAAATAGGATGACATCTAGATAATGAGACCATTTCTTCCTCAGTACCTTTGTTGTAAGAATGAACATTTCCCAAAGACCCCCAACAGAATTGTCTTACATTTCATTGGCCAGAATTGTGTCACAAGCCTGAACTTCCAGCCCTCCTTATGGAATGATAGGGAATGGTGCCACTGTAATTGCTTTGGGCTAATCAGAAGCCACCCCCGTGGGAACAGAAGCAACCTTTTCAGAAGTACACGATCCCACAGAGGAGAGGGGAACATGAACTAAACAGGTTTCTTTTGGAAGAATAATAGCTTGGGGTGGGTCAGAGAGATGAGTGTTGGCTAGGCAGTCAACATTTGTCTAGATCTGAATCTAAACTAATATAGCATAAGAAAACAACGATCTAAAGTGGACATAAAATCTATGTTTAGAAGTTCCTCTATGAGTAAATAGATGATACAATAGTAACATGATGAACAAGTAAATAACTACAAGTTCCAACCAGGTGCTATGAGAAGGGCATTGGCAAAGTGCTTGGAGACTCACCACACACATTGCTCTGCTGTCTTTGTGCTGGTGATGCATGGAGAGAGATTCTGCATCCATTCCACCAACATTCCAGCGTCTGCTCTGTGTCAGACTGGACACTGAAACCTGGAAATAAATATTAATAAATCAGGTCCTCTTCACTAAAAGAGTACATAATCTAGAACAGACAATTAACAAAGACATAAACAACTGTAACATGATGAGTATACAAAGCACAGTCTAGCACAGAATTAGTGGTGGTCAATTAGTGGAGGGGGCAGGAAGGATTTCCTAAAGGAATGGGCTGCTTGGACTGGGTTTTGAAAAATAGTTAGTTGCTGGCCAGATTAAAGGGGGCTGGGAAGGGCATATTAAAGCCAAAGGTGTACAAATGTGAATTAGTATTCTGCCTCCAATGAACTCCAAGTGGGTCTAATTGGCTAGAGAACAGAGTTGAAGAAGGATATGGATGGAGGTGAGCCTGGATATTTTGATGGGAACCAGCTGTTGGAAGGCCCTCCCCTCTTCCCGTGTACATATATTTGGCTTTTATATAATAAGTAACAAACACTGAAGGATTAACAAAGTGAACAGGCATTTTAAATATAACTGGAAGCTGAATCATAGGGATATTGGGGTGATAGCAAGTCCAGTGGTAGCTGCAATAGTTGGGGCAAGACCAGGATAATGCTTGAGCCAAGACAATAGCAGAGAGTCTGGAGAAGAGGCAGGAATAAAATACTTGATGACACTCAGTGGAAGTTTGGATGTGGAAAAATAAGTAGAAAAGTCCAGAATGATTGAATAGGTAACAGTGTGATTCATCAAGATAAAGAAAGTAAGAGAAGTTAAAAGTTAAGATGCACAACTCATCCAGGTTTGCCTGGGACTTCCCCAATTTCAGCACTAACAATTCTGCATCCCAGGAAGCCTTTCATTCCCAGGCAAACCAGGATAATTAGTTATCATATGAAGAAAAGTACTTTTTTTCTTTCTTGTTTTTATTTTATTATTATTTTTAATCTTTATTGTTGAAAGTATTACATATTTCCCCTTCCCCACCCCATTGACCCCTTCTAGCCCGCCTCCACCCCCCACCCCAGGCCTTCACCACCCTATTGGCTGTGTCCATGGGTTATGCATATATGCATATAAGGTATTTGGTTGATCTCTTCCTACCTACCCACCTTCCCCTGCCTTCCCTTTGAGAGAAAAGTACATTTGGAGGAAAGTATGATATGTTAAATTAGGAATATAATGAATTTTAAACCTATTGAGCAGAACATTCTGTTTGCATCGACCTAACCCCCAAACAGCTGGCCAGTTCAAACCACTTCCACATTTCCACTCCTTCCTGTGGAGACCACCATCCAGCATTCGCACAGTAAGGGTGGGAGGCCCTGGCACAAAGGGTTAGCTAGTTGGTCTTTCTTCACCAGGGTTGCTGGGCTACAGATACAATTTAAAGGATGATTGGTGGATACTTTTCAAGGCATTTGTGCAAGTCATTTAAAAAAAAATCCCTAAAAGGAATACATCCTATTTGTAATCCATGGTCATTTCTTTCAAGGGGGCTACCCATCTGCTTTTGCTGCCTATAAAATTATTAATCAGAAAACAGAATGCTTTGATGCTTTATTAATCTTTGTATCACAGAGACATACCTATACTGTACATATACAAGCCCTTCTCAATAGGTTGCAAAAATGAATTATTTTAAGCCCATAAATGTACGTATTACACTTATTGCACATTAAATCAAAACAGCTATGATCTCTAAATTCCTTTTTTTTAATAAATAAGAGTCTGAAAATCATGTATAAGAAAGCTTTAGGTTTGTACAAAAACTCTGAGAGATTCTCAACATCCAGTTAAGCTAAGTAAAAGCCTAAAAACATCATGGTAAGAAGGAAGGGCTATTGAATACATCCAATGGTGCTTGAGACCAATATTGCTCCACCAATAACTTGCTCTATAAACTGACCCAGTGCTCCGACAGTCCCCAAATGCCTTATTTAAAACAAGGGGGCAGACATGAGGATGGTGTTCAACTCTTAACTTAGCAATTCCCACTACTGATTTAAACCAGACCTTTAGTGTTATTTTAACATAGGTTTTGGATTTAATTATCTTAAATGTCTAAAAGAATGCATGCAATTCCCAAACTGTTTATCTCTTTTATGGTAAAAATCTCTTCCCCTATCCCTAGAAATCTGTTTTAATTATTTAATCAGTTTGGCTGAAACTCACAAAGCATTAAATTGTTAGTTGTTACTTAACATTCCTTATAAATTGCATTTATTAATTTCTGGATAGAGACTTGTCCATTGCTACAGTAATTTAAATTAGTACCACATGGTTACAGACCGCTGCTGAATGATGATTAAATCTTTGGGGCAAATTCAGTCTTTTACGTCAAGATATTTAAATGGCACTAGAGATAAGCTAACCAAATTTGGGCCCAAGAAGTTACAATTTATCAAAAATGTAATAAACCATGGCCAGAATATTCATTGTAAGCAGCACATAATGTGGTCCATGAAATGACATTTTAGCATCTCTCTCACTGTGGTCACAGGGAAATGCTGACGTGGCAGACACAGCAATGGTCCATTGATATTTAACAGTTCCCATCTACAAGGTACTTTGCAATATTGTGGCTTTTTATACACTCAAGTCCCCCTGATACTCTATCAGTCATTTTGGTATTCACCACACTGACAAATTCCTTTCTTGGTGCTTTAATTTCACGGGTGCCAACAATCAACATAGCACACAACTCTCTGGAATTTCAGCAACAGAAGGAGGAACTGTCGGACCTTGGTGGCATTTCAGAATGACACATCGCTGGGGGAGAGAGCCGCAGAGGGACTGTTGACTCTAAACTAATTAGGAACAGATGATGAGGGGGAGGCACTGGAAAAGTTAAGGGAGCTCTCCCAGGTCACAGAGGTGGAGAGAGGTTTTAGAACTCAGTTTCTTTACCTGTGATCTAAACCTGTTCCTGTGACACCTATTACCACTCCCGAGGCCATTCAACTGATCCAGGACCTATTCTCACATCACTGAACGGATCTGATCATTTCTTCCCAGGGAACCAACTGGGGAAATCAACTGATTTAAAAATGAATCTTCCCATGGCTTCTGAATCCTTCAATAAGAATAATAATTTAAAAAGAGGGTGATAGGCAGGTCATAGGAGAGACCATAAGTGTCTTTTACTGGAAAGACTGACCGAAACATTCAGGTAAAATAATAAAATCAACTCATAAAGTAATAGATTCTTCTTCCTGCAGCTAAAGATAAATATTAAATAATCCGAGGTGCCGCTGGCTGAAAATTAATTTCTGTAAGGCAAATAGTGTAGTATGTATATGTGTTTCAATTTCTGTTTGGCAAGGTGCCTATTTTGAGCATCCTGCACAGACCTTTGAAGTACTTGGGCTTCTCTCATAACGCAGATGCTTAAACAAGAATTGCTTCCTCGGGGCTCCCAAGCACTGTAAAAAAAAGTCTGTTTTGGATCATCAGGCTCCCAACTAATTCCAGGTATTCAGTCTAAAAACACAACATTTTTTTAATGCATTAATGATACAGTGCAGCCATTCTGAATTGAATTGTGCCAGGAGATGGGAGTGACATTAACTTATTAGAGGAGTCACAAAGTGCTGAACCACTACAATTTGTGTTCCCCAAATTATAGTCAGGTGCAGTTGCCGGCAAGGGGAAGGTTGAAACAGGATACACAGTGGGGGTGGGGGGGGGAAGTGTTTCAGAGAGAACCCTCTAATGATTAATTTATAATAGAAAGAAGTACAAAGGGCAAATAGTACATTGTATTCTAAATCATGAATCTATTATAGTCTACTCTTAGACCATCTGACAGCTAAGACATTTCTCCCCCAACCCTATTTGTTTTAACTGTGCTTATTGAACACTTTGACAAAACACATAACATGTCCCCAGAAGCCAAACACACTTAGGGCCACTTCCACAGAAACGTTCAGAAATTTTACAATAAAAACAACCACCAAAACAATAACAAAAATCCACAATCTAAACTTTTTCATAAGTTTCCTAAAAGTAAAGACCTTTTCTTAAAATCATGAACACTTGTGCCTAGAAGAATCTTCTGCTAGCAGCATGTGGTATTCTGGAACAAACAAACGCCATGAAGCAAGGTGAGTTCCTCATGGTCATGGACAGAAGAGGGAAGTCTCCGGGGAGTCAATGAATATAGTAACCCTTCCCTCCAGGTCTACTCCAGGTCTTTCTAGAGAAGGGTTTAGCAGATCACTGGGTCTCTAAATGGAGCCAGAGAGTGGGATCCCTCACTTTGATATTCTCCCAACACTCCATGCTTCCGTCCAGAAGGGACGTGCAGCCCAGCATACTGACCAGGTTCTAACTTGCGTCACTGCATTCTGTCTCCTCTGAATACCTCCTGGAACTTCATCTGCTCTTCATTCCATGGTGTAAACCAATATGAGCTGTTGGAGAATTGCCCTTGAGGTGGCTGTACTTCAGTACTGGGCAACGTGACTCATGAATATTTTTAACAGTCAAGGCCATATGCTCCTCTCCTTTGCAGAGCATGGAGCCAAATGGAGCTTCTTAAATAACACACAGTGTGGCAGCCACAGCCAGGCACACCGGGAAGGGGCTCAGAGTTGGATGTGTCCTCACAGTCAGAGAAGAGAAAGGTCCCTGACTTTGAAAGAGACTACCAGCTGAGATGAAGCTAAGAAATTATTGGGAGGATAAAGGGCTTGTTTTGGTTGTCTGTTTTCATCTTTGTTTCTATGCTGGACTTGTTTTATGAATCAATTAAGGAAAATGTGTTATCCTAGCTCAGCCTTCAAGTTAGCCCAAGCCTTCTTTCTCCACACCACTTTCTCGTACCACTCTCAGGATCGGAGGGTACCAAGGAGATGTTGCCCACAAACCCACCAATGCTCAGAATTGCTGTCATAGAATAGAAATGTTCCTTTTTAAATGATATGACAATGTTTCAACATGCAAAGACATCCATGGGCTGGGGTAAAGTGGGAGCAACTTTTGGAGGAGATGGAGCATTGTGGCATGGGAGAAAATGATAAGAATAATAGAAGTGTAGTCGTTTGAAAGAGGGTGGAGACTGAGAGGGCAAACATGGAAGAGGGAGAGGCACAGAAAGGAGAGACTGGGGAATGACGGGGATTCATTTTAGTCCTGACCGGCCCAACTTTCTACTTTCTGATGATGATTTTGTAGATTTCCAACACTGTTGTGTTTTTGAATAGTAATCTATATAGAATTATCCAGCTTTAGTTGACCAACAGAACTTATTTATGCAACCTTTATGGGTAAGTGTAATAACATATATTTTTAAATTTATCTTTATTGTTGTATTACAGAGATCCCCCCTTTTATCCCATTGACCCCCTTCTTGAAACCCTGCATTGTGAGGTACTGTGTTAGGGAAGAGGCATCCAGGCATGAACAGAACTGACATAATTCCTGCCCTCCCAGATCATATGTGGCTATACTAACATTCGATAACCATTATGAGAACAGTTGTGTGGGATTAGGGAAGGGTCCCCAGAGGAAGTGAGAGCTAAGATGAGACTTTCATGACACAGAGAAATAACTCTGATCAATTGCCTCCCTGCCACTGGCTCATTGCATCAGAAGGAAGCAACTAGAAAAAAAAATGGTTATACATGCAAAGATAAAGAGAGTTCGCTGGAGAACAAATAAACGACCGTGTCTCCAATCCGAGGGGCCAAGAGGATGCCAGTTGTGGAATACAATGTGGATCTTGAGTTTCTAAATGACACAAGAAGAGTATGTAGCTGTGCCTTCTGACCCCAAATTGCTCCTGCCATTGCACCCCTCCCTCTGATGACTCCTGATGAATAAATAAATTACTGCATTGGATTTTCTCTTGTCCCTGGTGTAACTCTGCTCACCCTGCACCTTGCTCTGTCTGGTGATAAGATTCTCGTGGCCCTGGTTCTATGGCCGCATCACCAAAATGGCACTTGAGTACAAACAAGGTCTGTTGGGAGTGAAAGAATTTAAAAAACAAATGCCACCAAATTCTTTATTTGATATTTGTAATTTAGGACAAATCAACTGCCCAACTCTACATGGGTGGGTTAGCTTCTGACAACACATGCCTGGAATAGCAAGGGATTAATCTGACCTTCCACCTTTAGTAAGAGTTATTATATTTTACTATCTTTGACCATATTCCCATGTGGAATACTTTGATACGTAAAAAAATGCAATCATCCAAGTGCTTAGACTATCCCGTACCTAACATCTGTATGGTGAAGGAAAAAGGAATATTTGCCCCTCCTGTAGAAACTACCTCGGGTTGGACTGTGCACTTTTTGTTCAGATAGGTTGCTGTCTGCTATGCATGGCTTTCATTATTTTTCCCATTTGCTTTTATATGCACTCTCACTCCTGTTGTGGCAGGGTTTTATTATTATTATTACTTTTAATCCCAGAAAAAAAGGAAGAGATTCAATAAGGGAAAAGAACAAATGCCATAAAATCTACTGTAATAACGTGTTCAGTAGGAACCGTGGTCATTGCAGGGTAGAGTTGCACACCTATTCATTCTTTTGTGATGATCGTGTTTTTACTATTTCAAATTTAATACTTTTTCTAATATATTATATGTTACCTCCCATGTATTTAAGCTGTACTTAAAAGCATGCTAAGAACTGGTAATTCTTTAATGGTTGTTCACTTACAAGCGATTGTGGGTCATTACACAATCATTTAAAGGGCATTAATGAGAACCATTTAATGGTTTTAGTAGAATATCATTGTAAGGGACAGGGGAAAAGTTACTGGCTGTAAATTTTTATGACCATTTCTTACAAAACGTATTACTTTAAAGATTTATGTATGTAACAATGAGTATAATAAAAGCCATGCTAAAAATAATTTGAAATCAAAGTAATGCATATAGATAAGTCTTTGCTCTGCTGCAATTGTGTGGGCCCCCTTTTTTTAAAAAAAAAATCTTCCTTTTCTCCTTCCTTCCCTTCTTTCTCTGCCTTTCATCCTCCCTCCCTTTCTTCTCCCTCTCCTTTCCTGCCTCCCACCCTTCTTCACTACTTCCATTTTCTTTCTTAAAAGACATTTTTAGTACCATTAAAGATTTTATTTTTAATGAAAACTATTACAGATTGAAATCTTAACTGATGTGTTTAGTTGGTGGGGGTTGAGCCCAGAGGGGTAAAAAATAGCAGGGCAGCATTGCATAGAAATGCCCCACCTGGAGTGAATCTTTGTTTACAGACCTTTCCCCCATATATCATTATTTTAAACTATTTCCTCTTAATATACTATAAGACTAAAATAGAAATTCCAAGGCTTTCTAGGACATCACTCCCTAAGGTAGGACAGGGGACTAAAAAGGCAGAGGCACTAGTCCTGGGAGTACACCCATAGAAATCCATAAAATACATACAGAAAGGGGGCTTGCATATACCCAGAGGAGCACCCAGCATCCTGCCCCATGTAGCTCACCTCTTGAAAAAGAAATGGGTATTTGAAAAGCTCACTCTACTGAGGGAGTAACCTTATTAAAGTGCTTTAATAACACAACAGTCATCATATTATGCCTGGTTTTGTCTGCTTGCAATTCTCATGGAATACATAATGAATAAGACAATACCCCTTTCCCAGGATTCCTGCATAAGCAGGAGGATATTTCTAATTAAAAAGGCAGAGTTAGCACAGCCCATGAAATGAACAGAACCGTATCTCTACAAATGCCGAGATTTTACTGTTTGCATTAAGTAACACTTGCATTTCTCTCTTGAATCTGCCCAATACCCATTACCAATAAGATGAAGATTTAAGATAACTTGGTCAAAAGATGGTGAATTACAACTTTTAATTAAAATGTAGAAAAAAGAGTTGCTTTAAAGTAAACATGATAATACTTTCATGATGATTATTTTTTTATGGTGAGAATAACAAAAGCACCCTGAATATTTTAGAATGTGAAAGAGGATTTTCAGAAAGTTATGCGTGTCCCAGAAAGAAGACTGTGCAGTCACCACCCTCCATTTCCAGTTCCGGTAGAATGCGGCCCCTATATCTGGATCCGCAGGGATTCCTTTACTTGACCTATTCAGGTAAACCAAATGATGACCGGAATGGTAAGAGGATAAGGCCCACATTGGGGTTGGCACAGCTTATTTTCACCAAAGAGCAATTCAATAAATGATTACAGGAAGGAAAAGAGATGATTTCCTATGTAACCCATATATCTTGTTATGAAAACAAATTTTAATAAATCTAATATAAAATATTATTGGTGCTACATTCCAGATTGAATATAGCAGTATGATTGAAAGATTAGTGACTGTGTGAGTATGGTGGTTTCTTTCAGCATAACTTTCTTTCACCTTAACTTCTTCCAGCCCATATGCTCTCAATCTTGACCAGCTCAAGTACACTTTCTCCATGAAGCCTTCCCTGACCACTCTAACCTGAGATCTGGCTTCAAAAGTTTAAATCTACCACCAAATATTTAGGTGAGCCATGGTGAGAGTCCCGGGGAAGACAAACCTGTTCACCCTCTGGCAGGGTAGCTATCCTTTTGGATGAGTTAAAGTCTTCGTCTGCAAAATAAAGAAATAATCACATCTGCCTTTCAAGGCTATTTCAATAATTACATCAAAAACACTTAAGAAAGCATCTGAAATAGTGTAGTTTTGTAATAAATGTTAGTTCCTCCTTCTCTCTTTCCCTTCCTTTCAAATTCAGAGAAATTTGTGTTTAAATCAGGTGTAATACTTACTGTATTTACTTTCTTATGACTTTCAATTTTCTTTATTTTTTAGGCTTTCATTTTCCATCCTCTCTCTCTCTATTAGTCGATGATCCCCCAAAGGAGGGACCCTTATTTATGTATCATCATGTTCCCTGCCTCGTTTAGCATAGTTCTAGATGCACAGTAAGGATCAATACATATGTATTAGAAGAGTGACTATTAGTCACTTTCTCTTTTTAGAAAAAAATTAATTTCCCCAAAATAAAAGCCCCAAATTAGCAACATTGTATTCTATCTTTATGTTCCCTGGTATACTGCATATGACTGAATTGACACACAATGAGGGGATGTCAGTCTGATTTCAGATTATTTCCAGCCACCTGAGATGGATGGCGCCAGAGTCATAGGACTACTAATGAAGTAAGATCACACATTTACTTCCAGTGTATGCTTACAGACAGAGCTTTTCTAGGACTGGGGAAGTTGTATCTTTGTACTGCTAGGCAAGTGTTAAAAAATAAAAATATTGGCCCCAAGCTGGTCTTGGGAAGTGACCAGAGAGGATCAATGCAAACAAGGAAAAATAAAAATTAAGTTGCTTAAACTACAATGGAAAGATGGCCTGTGGGCTTGGTAGTCAAAGCACAGTACATTTAACATTGAACTTCCAAGCTTCTTCCATTGATAAAACGGGTTCAGCAGAGCAGAGCAGGGAGGAGTTTGGCCTCTGGTGCCAGATGGCCTCACTGCTCTGTGACCTATCAAGTTCCCACAGCCACTCTCTGCCTCAGTTTCCTAAAATAGAAGAATACTTCCTGTCTCCTGCCATTGTTGCAAGGTGTAAAGAGGTAACAGGTCTAAAGCCCTTACAGCAGGGCCCAGTAGAGAGTGAGGGCCATGCAAGGACTAGGTCTTAACCTGGAAGGGTCTGAACACCCTCAGAGTGATTCTGTAGGGGTGTTTGTTTCTTCTCTGCAGCCCCCGTCCTTCAGAAGGACCAGCCAAGCAGCCCCAGAGGGTGTCTGGGACTCCACCCTGTGTCCCCTCGTCTCAGTCTCCGAGGAAGAGCAGAGCAGCAGAAGGAACCCCTGGGCAGCATCTCCCCAAGTCCTCTCTGCAGTTGCTCTTACACTTTTAAATGCCCTGTGCTCTGAGGTTTTTGGTGCTGATGCCCTTACGTGGCACTTCTGAATTAAGAAAGTAAAAAACAAAAGCAAAGCAAGAGACTCAAAAAAAGAGGAAACACTGCCCAAAGAGTGGGGAAATGCAATGAGATAAAGGAGAAAAGGGGGCCACACCACTTAAATATCTTCATCCCAGAGATGCCAACAAAAGCTAGAGCCGTTAAAAGCATGGCGTTTCATTGACGATTTCTAACAAAGTTGAGTTCTTAGAATCAAAATGAAGGTTGGTGGTGCCTTCAGACCTTATATATCTGACTAGCAGTTGGGAAAGTAATGATTTTGTGGATTATGCTGGGAGGTTGCTACATCCTTAGAAGATATGTAGTATTATGTGTCATCTGATTTTGACGCGATTTCTAGAAAGAGAAAGGTAAGTTAAAAATAGAGATTCCATTTTAATGCTGTTTACTCTTGCCTTTGTCTGGAGTCCAAAAATGACAACATGTTCTTCCCACTTACTGCAGCAGCATCATTTTTATATAAAGTTTGAAACCACGCACTTTGCCAAGGCACCCCTCCAAGAAGGTAAGCCCAATACTCCCATCTATCACAACCCTTCAGATTTTTTTTTTACTTAAGGGCTTGCCATTTTGACGGGGATGAAGTCTACTGAATACCAGCCACGTGGAGTTTTATTCCTTCATGCTGTTTGTGATAAACTTCAGGGGACACATTTAACATTCAACAAAAAATGAAATTTCTGGGAGGATAATATCACCGCTCTTACAGCAGCACGGAGCTTTCAGACACTGTATACAGTCCAGGCTCACAATGAGACAAAACAAGCAATTCCCGGGGAGGTGGGGGGAGGGGGTAATTCTGTAAGCTCCTAAACGTCTGTGTATTAATCTACAGCTCATCCCCCATGCTATTATTGTTATTTCGTTGTTGTTATTGTTATTGTTGCTCTTTGTCTTCTTAGGAACAGTCTCCTCTGGGAAGACAGCACATTTGCCTTCTGGCAGATTAGTCATTCTTTTGGATCATGGGGTACCATTTTCTCAGCTTCTTGGAGTTGCTAAATTGCTGAGGAAAGAAACCATGGGTATTTGAGCTGCGTGCTCGGAGGAGGCACAGTGGGGATCAGCTCTGGGTGCATGCCTCTGCCATTCCTCTCTGTCCCTGTGGCCCCATTCTTCACAACCTGGGAGAAGGAGCAAAGTTGCCAGAACCCATCATGAATTCACTTCAACCATCATTTCTGAGGACCTAATAGGACCCTGGTCTGTGCTTGGGACTGTTGGAGATAAGAGATTCCAAGTTTTGGAAGAAAGTGAAGGTTGAGGTTGAGATGCACTAAATTCACACACACATACACCATCAGGCCTTCGAGAGCATAGGGTAGACATGTCCTCAAGCTCTTCTGTCCTTAGAAATGGGATAGAACACCCCCGGGAAAGCACTAAGGAGAGTGCACTTGCTGGAACATTAACCGAGATATTTGGGGATCTCTTTTCTGCTGGAGGTAGGAGAGCAGAGACAATGCTAATTGCAGGACAATGAGCAGAGAAGCGAGCTTTAACTCTCATGCTTTATCGAGGCCATAGAGGGATATTACAAGGAAAGCACAAAGGCAAATGCATGAGGCGGTCTTCTGCCTCCCAAGGGAGGGAGATGAGCATCACAGGATTCGCTGAAGAGGCCCACGGCCAGCACCATCTATTAAATAGCTCAAGTTAGTCAATGTGGAAGAAATTTTTAGACACACATGCCCAACCATATGTGCATGGCCAAGATTTAAAATAGAAAAGTGAGAGACTGTTGGATGACTGAGGATTTTTCCCTTGCCAGGAAGTCCTCCTTAAGGATTTCATAGCTTGCAAAAGAGAATTGCTTGCCAGACGAGCCAAGAAAAAGACACAGAAGATTGGGACCTGCTTCCTTAATGATGAAATGTCACACTGCTATGTAAATCAACCCGAAGAAAAGAGGCAGGCATGATTAAGATGGCTTTGCAGAAAGGAGCGAGGTTTCTCGACATCTCCCCCCTACACTGCTTTAACTCCTCAGACCTCAGGGCTGGAGGCACACGCAATGGAACCTTCCTGGTAGCTGCGTTGGGCAGTAAGGGAAACCCTCTACCAATTCTATGTGGAAATAAAGAAGTACAGCGTGGCTCCAATTCATGAATTCATAAGGGGCAAATTCTCCATCAAGGTCATAGCAGATCAAAGAGCTACCCCACTGTGTGTGTGTGTGTGTGTGTGTGTGTGTGTGTGTGTGTGTGTTTATGTGTGTGGAATGAGGTAATGAAAAAGATAGGATGGATCCCACTAGTCACATGAAAATCAGCTTTATGAATTTTCAAGTAGGTTTTTTTTATTGTTGACACTATTACACATATCCCGCATCCCCCCTTTGCCCACCTCCACCCAGCCCAAGTAGATTTTTTTTAAGTGATATTTTACCACCAAACACCCATGTCAGCAAGTCTGTGCCTCAGTTCCTCTCTCTGATGGCCCACCATTCCATAGCATGGTGTGAGAAACACTGATATAGTCTATGATGGCCAATGTTTCGCTATGTCATTACTCAATACCTATGGTTGAAAATCGGCTTGTCATTTTTGGGAAAGGGGTGGTTTGATGACAGCATGAAAATAAAGCTATTATCTCACACCTTGGAAGTTCGATACTTCGGGATTCTGATTCGTGGGTCATTTGCTGTAATTTATGTGTTTCAGAAGTACCACAATCAAATCATCTGGGAGTTCCATATCCTGGGAAGCTTCCTCCTAATTATACCATCAATCTTTAGTTCACTTCAGGTCCCTATAATTTTATGCCTAGAAGGGGTTTTTAGAATTGATTTAAGTAAATCCTGTCATTTCACAGAATAGAAAGGTGAGGCCCTGAAATGTTAAGTGAGTGGGTATAGTCCAAAGCTCCTTGGTGGGTAAGTCAGTATGAGTTTTGTGGTCCTTTGCCTTCCAGTCTAGTATGCTCAATACTATACTGAACCTCAGGGTTATCCTATATAATTAACTCTTCCATGTCCCTAGGAGTAATATGGATCTCTCTACCAAAAGTCAGTCTGTCTGTGTAAACCTTAGCCTGCTAAAGCAGGAGCGATCTCTGATGACCCACTCGAAAAAAGGATTCCTTACCAGAAAAAAATGGAAGGACGCACTGCTGCTAATGAAAATCAAACTGGGATTGTCTGAGTCACATTAACCATCATCAGCACATTACTAGTTCCTGCCAGGAGCAGTCCTGCATTGTGAAGAAAATATTAATATGATGAAAGACTGGCCCATGGACCACCCGGAGAATACCTATCAACCATAATTGTTTCCACACAGTAATAGGAATCACTGCTTCATAGGCAGTGATGTGGCTGCCATACTCCTCCACTGGAATCCACCCAAATAACCACCTCCCCCATCATCAACAGCTTACTTTGGAGTGTCTCCTATAGAAAACACCAACTAAGTGCCAGGAATTGACAGTCTTCATTGACACTCTGGCTATAAAGGTGGCAGGAAATGGAGCCACCCACTTTCTTCTCAGAGACAGGAGGTGGACTTCAAGGAGTACAACTTCATGCTTGAAGATGATGTCGCGGCTCACTAGCGAAACCCATCCCATATTCGTCTAATCACGCATCGATATCTCTAACCCACAGGCTACTTTTTGATCTCCATCTTTCTTGTCAACCTCAATGACTCTTATAGAGTGCATTTGGGAAAGGCTGCTAAACTCCCAACAGATTGGGGACCTCTCACTCTTGAGGAATCTCACAAGCAGGCCAAACAACCTGCCTTTCCACCCCATTCTTTTCTTCTCCACCTTTCCCAGGCAGGGCAGGGCAATGGAAAGAGGATCAGATAGGAAATTCAGAGACCTGGTTCCAGTTCTGACATTTTCACTAACTACGTGGTGTAGGGAAAAGTCACTTGATCTTTCTGAGCCTTGGTTTCTTCATTTGCAAAACGGAAGCTTTAAAGGAGATAAGCTCAAATGTTTCTGGCAACTTTAGTATTCTGGGACCTTCTTAGAGCACAGGACTATTGCCAGAGAGAGGATGTCGGGGATTATGAAGCCCGCATTAGATATGGCTTAAAATTCTCTTAATTACAGTGTCTCACAAATCCTGAGCCCCAACAAACAATCAAGTGTTAAGGGCAACAATCCCAGTGCCATTTATTGCCCTGCAAGTTGCTATGAAATATTAATGTCAAGTACTAATGATGGTACTTGAATTGTTGTATGTACTCAGGTAATTACTGTATATAATTTGCAAATATGCAACGGCATGTACACTGTAACAATAAGGATAACAATGCAGTTGATAACAATTTAGGCTTCCATAAGATGATTTTACTTAGAGTTTCGAAATGTTTCATAAACATTGGCTCATCTATTTTTCTGAATACCCAATAATGCAAGGTACAGCTGGGGACCAAGAAAGGGAGGGAGGGAGTGTGTATCCACACTTTGGAGATGGGCAATCCAGGCCCTGACGAAAGTACTGATTTCCCCTGGGTGACACAACACCAGAAACAGACCTGGGAACAGGGGCCCTGCTTCCGGGTATGCAGCCTGCTGCTCAGAACACAAGCCTCCTCCTGCTCGCCAGACAAGAGCACGGAGTTTATGACATGGCATTACCCAGCCACTTTAGGGTGTCAGTTTCCTTTACAATTTTATAAAATATCATTTGGAAGGAGGAAGAGATGTATGCTTGTGCACTAAGAGCTCTCCTGCCTGCCCACCCTCTTGGGATAAGAGTTGGTCACTTTCACCTGAACAGAGTTGCAAGTAGGAGGCACACACTCAGTGTGGCAAAAGCCATGGGGTTTGTTTCCAATTTAAAGAATGACTCTGATTTGGCTACACATTTTAAACAGGCGCTGTATAATACACATCCACTGAATTTACTCAGACAGGAACAAGTTATGCCATCCTAATACTGTCTAGAAACCAGATGTATAGTTGCTGTTTTCTTTTTCTCCCTCCCCCCACCCCACCCTTATTGCTGCACAAAATTAGTTCCTGGGATACTGAGATTCCAGAGGCTCATTGTCTTGCAAAATATTCAGGTGCCTCACGATGATCTACAATAATAAACCTCCAGTGCTATAGCAAAACACATATAAAAATGTGGAAATATATGTATGCATGTATACATAAAATGAAATATAGATGCGATATGAGAAAATGAATCAGAAACACAAAGAGGAGCCAGGTAGGGAAGCAGGGAGCTAGCTTCCCTTCCAATCATGTGGACTGAGAAATAGAACGGATGCTCATTAAAGTAGTGTACCAGGACTCCGGTTTGCTCCGTGATTAAGAAGTATCGGTTGGAGGAGATTGGTGAAGGAGATCAATATACTTGTCTTCATTCTTAATTCTTCCTTAATGTTTCTGTCTCCACAGGACAGCTGAATCAGAGATGTAGAGTCAATCTTTATCCACCAGGGGGCTGTACTTCAGAACAAACAAAAACCCCAAAAACAAAAAACTAAAAACAAAGATGGTTTGGGCTACAACAGATAAATCAGGTTGACACCAGTTCCCTCTATCCTCCAAGTCCCAACTTTTGTTCAGTGTTGTCATGCTTCTGGCCAGTAGATATGACAGGGACGCGACATGGAGGATGGAGGGAGTCATGGAGAAAGTGACTCCGTAAACGTAAAATGCGACGATGGTGTAAAGCACCAAGCGTGGTCTTCCCCACCAAGCATACCATGAATGTTATTCCTCCACAACTTCATCTTTCTCTACAATTTAAGCTAAGGGGAATTCTTCCCTAAAGTTCAGTGGTGTCATCATCTGAGGCTCGGAGTAACAACATCCACCTTCCTTTCTCGGTCTCGCAGGTTCAGCCTCTCTGGAAGGGATTCTTGGGGCACATATGCAATAGCAGAAGACATTTCTGATTGTCACAACTAGCGGGAGGAGTACTACTGGCATCTAGTGGATAGAGGCCAGGGATGCTGCTGAACAGTCCACAGGACAGCCCGCAACGGCAAAATCTCACCCAGTTAAATATGTGAGTAGTGCCCAAACTGAGAAGTCCTGCTCTGTAGGGATAGGGATCCCTGGATCCTACCATCCAGGTGGCTGGGGACATAGCTCACTGAACTCTGCATCCCTGACCCAGAGTTAGTTTAAAATCTCAGATGTAGAATTTCTCCTGCTCCACAGTGTGTATGTTGTTGCATAGAGCTAAGTATAGGGCCATGCTCACTGCCACATCTTTTCAAAGAGCTGGAGGTGGTTAATTCAGAAGACTGGGGAGGGACTAGGAGGGTGAAGTGGAGTTGATTTTGTTGTTGTTGTTTTAAGCCTTCCATGCCTATAACTTTTTAAGTTATTTGTATGCCACACACAGGCTGTTATATGTGCTTTAAAACCTGTTCCCTCTACTTCCTGGACACATGGACTACATTTCCCAGCCTCCTTTGCTATTGGATGGCCATGTGACTGAGTCCTAGCCAGTGGAGTGTGACAGGAAGTAATAGAAGCATTTCTAGGCCTGGATCAGAAACATTTATCACATGATCATTAATCCTCTCTCTTTCCCTAGCTCCTGGCCATAGACAGTAGGTCCTTGGGTTATGTCTGAGATCTGTTCCTATGGCGCAACATACACGATTTCCGCAATTTTCGCCATAATTCGGACCCACCTACATAAGCACCTACGTCACTCACATGGAGCACTTACACAGCAGTAATGAAGTGAAACAGTAAAAAAAAATTTAAAAGAAAGATAACAATTCCTGACCTTTACTTGTGGTAAATAAATAATAAAAAAATAGAAACCACATATGTACATACGTCGAAATGACGGAACTTTTTTTTTTTTTAATAAATAAATGGGAGATGGCAACGTAACCACAAAATGACATACCTTGAGTCCGAAGTAACCCGAGGACTTTCTGTACCAAGGTTCCAGCAAAAGAACCCAAGGTTGAAAAGGATGGTGGCTCAGGTGAAGGAGCCTTGGTACCTGAAGGACCTTACCAGTACTGAGGACAACTTTCTAACAGCAACATTTGCATTGTACTTTATGTGAATAAGAGATAAAATAAGCCACTGAGAGTTGGGGATTATTATAGCATCTACCATTACTTAGCCTAAATTAATACAACATGCATGTATTAATTTAACAACTATAATTTAAATATTAATGATTCAAAATTTGTAAATGTTTGTGAAAAGCATGTTGCTGTTAAGTTGCTGTTTTAGATTTTCTATAACACCACTGAAATTTCTCCTTTTAATGTTAACTGACTCATATCACTATCTACCTTAAAGCACTGCAGTGACATCCTGTTGCACTTAGTGTAATACTTTTAAATTATCGTCATGATTCACATGGTCTTTCACAATTGCAAAAGAACATAGTGCTTGAGGTAAATAACAGGGGAGTGCTGTTGAAAGGATGAGCTTTGCCTCCCACTATAGGTGTGAAAGGCTCAGATACTCCTTTCCGCACTGCTAGCAACTAGAGTGCAGACGCGGACAACCTAACATTCCTATTCCAGATTTTAAATCTTGAGAAAGAAAAACAAAGACACAGGAATAGTTGAGGAATTATTCAGGATGGCAGCCTTGAGAATAGGGCTATGACAATACCAATGCCCAGGACAGAAGTGGCGGTGGCCTGCATTACCCAGACTGTCCTTGCAGCAGGACCTTGTCTGTGCTGCCCTACCGCCTGGCATTCTTTAGATCTTGTTCATTTCTGAACTTAAAACTTGATTATTAAGTTTCCCATTGATTCTGTGAGCAATTATAAAGTTACTTTTTGCTTAAGTTAACCAAGTTTAGAATTTATTGCTTGCAAGCAAAACCCTGATTGTCTATCACTTCTGAGTGATAAAATATCTTTCCTCACCCCAGGAATGTAAGCTCCATGAGGGCAGAAACTGTGTCTGTTTTGTTCCACATTATATCTCCACCCTGCTACACAGTGTCTAGTAAATTATAGAAGCTGATTAAATATTTTTGAATGAATGAATGAAGATAGCAGAAGATCATGCAAATATTACAAATCAGTGTCTGTCACCAATGTGTATACCATTCTTTTACTTCAAAATCAAGATTTAATAAAGTAGGAGCTTGGGAGTACCAGGTAGGTAGTGTTGAAGTGGGCAGAAACTGACCCTTGTGTGATAAGAGAAAGGTACTGGGGGTGAGGCAGTGCTGCTTAAAAGTTGTGTGGAAAATGGAAAGCAGACTTTAACTCTTTTGCCTCCTGCTGGACAGTGCACATAGTGCAATAGCTACAACTTTCACTTGACTGCTGGCAAGCATTTTCCCAGGTTCTCCCGCATGTGACTGGTTCTCAAAATGTGCAAGTAGGGTGTTGGAGAGTCAGAAAACAAAGGCTCCCATCCTGAAAATTGATTCCACCTTTCTAACTCTCAGTACCTTGGCTCCAACTTCTTCAACTATCTGGCACATTGGTTTTAAGAATCCAACAAAATAATGTATTTTATAAAGCTTTATAAATGAACAGAGCATTATGTAAACGTATTGAAAGGTTATTATGCGCACAACAAAAATTTCAAAGTGTTAAGGGTGGAGTTAGACCTCAGTTTTGAGTTTGGCTAAGCAAGAATTCAGAGCCAATGACTCTAATACAAGTTTACTCAGAAAGTCACAGAAGTAGAAGTGAGCAAGATAGGCTATGTGGACTCAGGAAACAAGTTACAGAGACAAAAGAAGGGCCCTGGGAGCTAGGAAGGAAAAAAGCAATGGTATGCTGCACTTGAGGAAGAAGGCTCAGGAGAGAGAGGGAGAGAGAGAAAAAACACTGGGTCCTTTGTCTTAAGGGTTTTTATCTGTTTTCCAAAGGTGGGGATTTTAGGAGAGGTCTCAGGGGAGGATCTCAATAGAATATTCAGCAGCTTTCCAGGTGTGTCCTTTCAGTGTTGTGGTTGGCACTGGGGAAGGGAGTCATTATTCATTACAAATGGTTCTGATGTCAGCCATGGCATCACTTAGTCTGGGTTTGCTGCTTTTCTGGTCCTGGAGCTGAAACACAATGGAGGCCTAGATGTTATCTCTAGTTTGACCAAATCTCTGTCTCTGTGGTCAACAGATGGAAGGCTTTGTTCCTAAGATCATTTGATGCAGGTCAGAACCTCCTTGTCCTGAGGGCTTAATGCTTCAGGGAGTGGTCATGCAAGGGCTTGTGTGGGAGTCATATGAGGCTATTCTCTGTCTCCTTTGTTCCTCCTCTAATGGGATCTAAACCTCATGACTAGTGATATGAAAGGCCAGGGGGTCACCCGGCAGGTGTGGTTCAGTGGTTGTGGGCTGACCTATGAACCAGGAGGTCATGGTTTGATTCCTGGTCAGGGCACATGTCTGGGTTGCGGGCTCGATCCCATGTGAGGCATGCAGGAGGCAGCTGATCAATAATTCTCTTTCATCAATGATGTTTCTATCTCTCTCCTTTCATCTCTGAAATAAATACAAATATTTTTTTTTTAAAAGAAAGGCCAGGGGGTCCACATGACTCATGATGTTCTAGGGGAGGAAACTTCACCCTAGGAGTGAGGTGCTAGTCTATAATAGTTGTTTTCTCTAGTTTTGCCTGTTGCTAGGCACCTGGAACTTTCTGCTCTGGTGACATTCCGTACCTGGCCTATTGTTCTGCTCATGCCTGCCTAACTACCTCCTCTATTATAAGGAACACCTCCATCTCTCAGGAAAGCAGAAAGTATTTCTACAAGGTAGGCTGCAAATCTAGTTTACATTGCACTGGTACTTTCTCTTCCACAGGTAGGAATCAGCCATCCTTGTTAGAACTGCTCCCCAAGAGTGGAAATACATTGTTTCATAGAGGTTTCACTAAGGGAAATGAGAGTTTGTGCAGAATCCATGAGAAAAGAAATCCAAATGAGATTTAGATGGTGGAAATTTTTATGGACATCTCAAAGAAGCTTTGCGTATCCTTGGTATAATCTGATATGGTGCAAACTTCAGTTTTCTGAAGAACTTCATACCCTCTCATATTCATTCAGGAGCATGTCCCTGAATTTTCTCATAAGGCATAATAATCACTGCAGACAGAAGCTACTTCTGATTTAAACTTTTCATGGAAGACAACAGGGACTCTAACATAGCAAAACCTTGTGACTCCAGCTGCAGGAGGTGGAGGAAGCACCAGGATTGCTGGTGCTCAGGGACAGAGCAAGAAGCCAGCTGCTACGTGGCAATTTTAATCTCCAGGAAAAGTGACGCTGCTGTTGCATATACAAGCACATGAACTCTCCACCTGATGGCTCATGACTGAAGCTCACTTATAGGGTTTGATCAATTCTATCACTGAATCTGAACTTACATTTCTACTCCCTTCAAAATGTTAAAGCCCCAAGGGTAGAAAATATTTTGTACAGGGTGCTATTTTTTAAATGGACAGGAGGATGACTGTGGGAAGTCTGGATTCTAATTCTGGCTCTGCCACCAAACTAATGGGTCAAGACTCATAACCAACCCGGAAGTCATGGTTCTCATCTGCAAACCCAGTGTTGGCATAGAATGGGTGCATTTCAAAGACATTCTTGCAGTTGACTTCTTCCCTTAAGTCATCCTTTAATTCTTCATAAACATTCATGAGATAAAAAATGTGTAAGAATGGAAGAACTGCTCTGCTTGGAGCACAGATGAGGGGTTGGAGCCAGGAAAAGGTTCTCTGTAGAAGGCAGTGGACAAGCTCAGCTCAGCACTGAACTCCACAAAGCTCTAAAATTGAGAACTTGTTTTGTTTGCCTGAAGGTAAATGGGTATCAAGTAAAGAGAAGAGCGAAAAAGGACCAACAGTAACTTTGAATCATTCATAACTGGACCTAATATGAGTTCTGGCTGCCACTTAAGCAAATAATGAAATCCTGGACGTTGAAGATGGACAAATGGTGGTCCATTAGCAGGGATAGAGCAGGTAAGCACCCAGTTAACCACCTGTGGCTGGCTGGGCAATCTGATAAGAGATATCTATGATGTTTGCAGATATGTTTAAGTCTCAGTGTGTCTCATGCTATGCCCACTGCAGTCAGCTTTCTGAAGTTGCAGGTGGTGCCCACTGGTTGCAGATCTGCTGGTTCAAAGTTAATTCCTCACACTCTGCTCTGCAGACAGAATGGGGAGAGGGCAAGCCAGGGAGAACCAAGCTGAATGCACATAGCCAGAACCTGCTTCTTGCCACAGTCCCCACGTAAGTCACCTGTAAGGCAACGACTCTCTCCAAGAGATGGTCATACTTATTAAGCCATCAATAAAGAAAAAGAAAAAAGAGAGAAAAGCAAACAACAAGCAAGCAAACAAAACAACAGAAAACCTCCCTTCTGGAAACGTGAGGTAAGTTTGGGGACGCACATCTAAAACTGCATCCCTGGACTAGGTGCAAATCTAGCCAAACATGATGTTTCCATTCCAACATTTCAACCTGCTGGAGAGAGAAGTTTTACCTTCAGAAACTCAGATGCACTGATTAAAAGTGACTGCCACAAACACACACTCCAATATCATCAAGAGCGAGTCAGGACCCACACAGGAGCTCACAGGAAACTCGCGGAGGAGAGTCAGAGTCGCCACTGAAACAAAAGCCCTGGCTCTGAATGCCAGCTCAGCAGGCGGCTCTCGCCTGTTCAATGGGACTCGGTCTTTGATGTGTGTTTTTTAACCGCCACTTTCATGTGGTGCTGGAAGAAGCTAAGAGCAAGGTGGTAGCATTATGTGAAGACCAATGCTTTCAAATGCCCTTTGCCCCTCCACAGCACCAGGCAGACAAAGAAGAGCCACATAGCCAGAGAAGCCTACCTGGTTTTGAAAGAATATCTGTGCTAGCAGAATCGAAAAGGGTGAGAAGGAGCAAGCTCCTCAATGACAGGGACAATTTTGGTGGGGCCACTTAGACATATTTGGCTCATAATAAGAGTTCACTTACAGCTTCACTTGGATTATAATCCAAATTAAAATTACTTCTGTCCAATTAGTTTAAAATAAAAATATCCTCCCATGTGGCAGGTCTTTCACACGTTTATTTTCAGTAGCGGAGGAAGGGAGCAGCAGTAGACGTAACAGGACCCTGAGCCTTGGGGAAACTAAACAGGTGTGTCTTGCTTTACATCATACATACCTTTCTGGGAAAGCTGAGCAACAATATTTTTGTATATAAGGTGAATGCTATTCTAAAAGCATGGCCCTGAAAATTCTGGTTTTCCCAGGTAAACAGAGCTCTCTTTTCATTCTTCTGGGTTTGCCTAATGAGGTTGCTTTCACTTGAAGGATGTGAGCCCACTGTTTGGGGCTCTCAGAGCAGCAAGTTCCCACAGGGGATCTTTAAAAGTTATTTTCGGTCAACTTATCCAAAAAGGCCACATGAGGAAGAAGCCAGAAATGCACCTAATATCGTTGGGTAGGGCCAGGCAAGTATAAACTCTTGGCTGCTTCATGGGACCACAGACTGTAGGGCATTTTGTAAAACTGGGATGGGGGCCAACTGTCCTCAGGAGCAGTGAGAGAGGAGGGGGCTGTGTCCATGTGGAGGATGGGATGCTCTCTGGGACCCTGTTTCTACACTAAAGCCCAGGGTTCAGAAAGTGATGGTCAAATGGGGTCACCTCGCCTGGCATAAGGGAAGCAGAGACAGAGCAAAGAGCCTCTCACACCCTCAGGGGGCACCAACGCTGGAAACCATCTGTTCAGAGACGGACTGGGAGGAGGGTCAACTAAGTCAGAAGAAGGGAAGATGTGGAAGAAGAAAAGGAAGATCAGGAGAGCGGGGAGACAAAGAAGCAGGACTCTACAATATATCCTGGTGGAGCCTACAGGGACACATGACTAAATTGGTGAGTCTTTAAAGGATTGGTTGATTATGAAATCATGAACAGATTCCAAGGTGCTATTACTAAGTGTCTGCCCACATACCTTGCACTATACCCCATCCCTTGAAGCTTAATGAATATATTTTCAGAACAAATACCATGAAATACTACATTTTACAGAAAACAACAAACTGAGTCACCAAGAGGTAGCTAACTGAAAGTTGAAAAACATATTTTAATATTTCTACGTTTTTAAATACTTTCCAGTAAGCTCTTCTGATATTGGGGTTTTAGGAGACTTTACTGATGTTTGGAGCACAATTTCATTCCTCTGATGGTAAGAGCCTTATGCTCTATAAGCTTTGATAATGGCATCAGTCTCACTATATTATAGCAGTTTTTCTAGTTCTCACTCATGCAGCACTAAAAGTTGGTTTTTTCCCACCTCCCAGGCCCCCACCTGCCCCTACAGGTGGAATGACTAGACGGTTCCCATTCTGTCATGCCCTCAAACCCAGACACCAGCTGCTTTTACACCTGGAGTGCATTCTCTCTCCCTTCCGGCCTCTGAGCAACCCTGACTTCACTTCTGAAACAGAACCTTCACCTCTCCTAGGACGTGCTTCCTGGCTCCCTACTCAGCACCCAGAATTTACGCTCACCTAGCACCCGTCAAGAGAAATTGCAACTGCCCTTTTAATTCTTCATCCCTGACCAGCCTCTGAGCATCAGGACGGAAGGGAGTGGACTTTTATCTACGTAGTCCAGGCATCTGTCACAGTGCCAGGCCCTTGTCATTGCTCAGAACATGTTGCCACAGAGCAGCCAGCAGGTGTGCCTCCCCTCATCCTTTTGTTGCCAGTTGGAGGCACTGTCTGACCCAAGCAGACACGCTTTATGGTCCAAAAGCATATGTCCAGCAATATGACAGCTGTTTCCATCTTTGTGGCACACGTTTTATAGGCTGTACTCTGAAGAAGGCAGCACTAAGCATTATAGAAAACTAGCCACTGCCCACATAAAGTAAATGTCTGCACAAGCTTTATTTTCAGTAAAGTTACACAGA
The DNA here is from genome assembly GCF_000412655.1 of Myotis brandtii. Lineage (NCBI taxonomy): Eukaryota > Metazoa > Chordata > Mammalia > Chiroptera > Vespertilionidae > Myotis > Myotis brandtii. Next base: position 7,591,483 of record NW_005371410.1, read on the forward strand.
ACTGGGGAGAGGTTGTCTGTGGTTGAGTAAGGACAAGTGGGGAGAACTTCATTTTTTATTGAGTACATGCATGCGAAATACTTGTTCAGTGTGCTGGTTTGGGTTCTCGGAGAAGCAGGTGCCAAAATGGGGTTAAATGTGGAACAGATGTGTTAGGGGAAATGCCTACACAGAGGATGAAGGTCAGGGAGTCTTCAGACCATGGTGCAGGTCTGACCTTGTGAAGAATAGGGATAAAGGACAACGGTGGTAGAAAGACTTTCCACTATAGCACAGTTGCAAGAAAGCTGCAGGCAGGGAAATGGGGAGTCTGTCTGTCTCTCTCTCTCCTCCCCTCTCACCCCTCTTACTCTCTATCTCTTACCTTGAACCTGCATGTAGAACCACAGGGTGTTTATGACCTCAGGAATTGGGTGGTGTCATATCATGAAGTAAAGAGCACCTTGCTTTAAAGGTCACCACAAAGGGAATAAACACCCCATTCTATCATAAGCCTCAATCTTGAGTCTTAACAAGAACTTGAAGTGGGTTGACTGAGAGATAAGAACCACTAACATTTGAGTGATAATAGATGCCATGTTCTGTCCTATTATGGTTTTCACAATAATCCCATCAGGTAGCTAGTGAATTGTCTCCACCTAAATATGAGGAAATTGAAGCCTGAATCATTTAAGTTACTGTTCACCATCATGAAACTAGTAAGTGGTGGAAGACAATTCAGATGTGTGCTACTTCTGGGCCAGGCCCTTTAAGAAGAGGGTGCGTGTTCCCCATGTGCCCTTCTCCTATAGACTAGAATCCTTGATGCCCTGTGACTTTGGAAAGCACATGGTACCCAAGGCAGAGCTTCTGTCAGCTGAGGTCTTCCAATGCCTCTGTGGAACAGCACCTCCTAGTGACTGGAGACCAACTTGGACCCTTGACCTTGCTGTGTTTAATTCATGATAGTTGGGGAATCTCTGTGCTACAGCAGTTATACATCTCTGCCTAAGAAGACACGGAAATATCTCCCCGGAGAGATATGAGTAATTTTCTTAAAGTCACAGAGACAGTGATAGCAGAGGCAGAGATTACATGGAGATCGGGCCGTCAGTGAGAGAAGAGAAGGGAGACTCAGAAGCCTGGCTGAGGCTGCTCAGTCTGATGTGGTCTCGGGGGTGCCAGTCTAGAAGGTGGGACCCAGAGGCTATAGTGTCAATAGACTGAGATCAAGTGAAGACGGGTCCATCCACACTGAGGCAGGGTCCAGGTACTACTGCAACATGCAAGGCCTGGGAAGCTGGCATAAAATGGGGAGCCATCACGAACCATTCTTTGGGCATGACAGATTCTCAGGTCTCATCTCAGTGGGAGATTCTTTCCACAGAGAGAAGGGGAAGAAAAAGGAATCAAAGGAAAAAAACGTGCAGACTGGGACCTTGTGGTTGGCATGGGGGTCGGGGGGAAGGCCATGGTTCAATGGGTAGATGGACATCCAGGGACTCACCACTGCACTGTAGGGTCTCCAAACTCATTTCATACCACACAGTGAGGCTACCAGAAAAAAGCAGATATTCTCTCTCTGTTCAATGACCCTCCTCTAGCTAAAGGGCACTAAACTGCTGAAAGCCCCTGCATTAGCTGAAGGCAGTTAATGCCTGGTGGACAGCAGATCTTAAAATTACTGGGCACCTCTGAACGTAAGTCTCCCTCAGGCTTCTTTGTTTTTCATCCCCATTCTCCAACCATGACCTTAAGAAAACTCTCCTAGAAATATGCAGAATGATCACTGAGCACTTAGAAATGACTAGGCCTTTCTTGTGCTAAGGGCTCAGGGGTTTAAACCTGTCCCCATCATTCCTATGTAGCACGTCCATGTGGCCCGAGGAGAGAGTAAGTACAATAGAATATTTTTTTCAGGGACACAGGGTGCTAACTACCCAAAAGTACACTGCCTACTCAGGGTACATTGTGCATTCTAAAAACATACAAGTGCTCTTCTGTCTTCATGAAGAAGATAAAAGCAAGAAAGTGGATTAAATGGACAAACAACAGCCTACTTCAGATTTGGATATTACATTGTCTTCAGCGAAGTGTTTCTAATGTTCTTGAAGCTTGCAAATAATGACAAGGGTATCCCCCCCATTGAAATCCAAGTAAATACGCTGTAATTGGTTTAGAGTGCCTTTAATACTAGTGTTCTCAGGCTTTAAAACTCTTTTTTTTCCAAGTTTCAATAACATGTTCTTGAAAGATATACTCTCTAAGTAATTCTTTGTCCTCACGAAGACACTCAAATCACTTTTCTAAACTGATGGTCTGGCATCCTTCCAGAGCTGATTTAGAAGTTATGGCTCACACCCCATGTCTGAGTCTTCTAACCTTGGCACAGTCCTGAATCCCATGAATAGGGCTGGCAGTTGGGGAGGGTGGCTATAAAAAGAGAGAAAGCTGCATGTATCTACTTCTGTTTAGCAAATTTTGCTTTCATGAAAATCCTAGAGAGTGAAGAAGACATTGCCAAGATACCTACAAGATCTTAGTAACCTGTTGGACCACTCCATATGCCACAGCACCCTCACTCAAAATAATGTAAGTGTGTACAGTGTTTTATAGTTTGCAAACACTTTCATATTTATTATCCCATTAGACGAATGTAATAACCACGGGGAATGTGCAGAGCAAATATTACTCTCCTCATTTGAGAGATAAAGATACTGAGGCACAAGGGAGTCCCGTCCAAGGTTACCCACCCAATTAATGCCTGAGCTGAGACAGAAACTCAGGCTCCTGGCAGCCGGGATGGTTCCCTTTCCACTGCACCATGCTGCCTCGTCAGAAGCCTTTGGCTCCAGTCCATCAGTTTCCAATCTGTTTCTGACGATGGCTAGACTGCTCACAGCGCTGGTCATACCCGGCCAAAGAGACGCGATCCCGGTCACTGTGAGGAATACCACCTCCAGGCGGAACTCAAGTAGGCCTCGGCAGAGATAACAGTAGAGGAAAAAGCCCCCTTACCCACAGCACCTTAACACTCCAGCCCAAGCACTCATCATTTCCATTAATGTGCAATTGCTCTCAAAGCTCTTTGGAGTTAGGGGTTTGCTTTGCCTACTGTGAGAAAGGCATCCACCAAGCTAAATTGGGCCCTCAGGCATGCACCCAGCTTCCTCAGAAGCCAATACTGTTTAGATGGAGTCCTCCCATGCACATCTCCCAAGATGGTGTTAGACAGCCTATGAGTATACTTTGTTTCCTTTAAAACAAGTAACCTAGAAAATGAAATAACACATATTAGATTACGCTCTGTCCCATTTGGCTAATTCAGGAGTTAATGAAAGGTCTCTTTCGGTCATTGGTATTGGCAGAGGCGCATTTAGTGATACTCTCATGGGAACCTCACACAGGTACAGTAGCAGCTCTTGCCCATAAACCAAGAATGACACTTAAAGGAAGCTTTTTCCTCTCTATGAGGGTGCCATTCAGGTTTCTCTTGACAAAAGCGCTGTTTACCAAACTCCCCCCAAAAGAATGAGAAAGTTGGGGAGAGAAAAGTAGAAAGAAAGAGAACACAAGAAAAGTGAGGGGAAGAGAGGGAGATGTTTGAAATGTGTATGACGCAGGGTGGAAAGAGAACTGGCCAGATCACTAACAAATACCATGGAGGCGCCCACTGTGCATAGGTTCAGAGTCACTAACAATTAATTCCACCTCTCTGAATCGCATGCAGTGCCTAATACGTGGATTGTCTCTATTAGAAATTTAATACAGAACACAGATTCATAATTGTTTCTTGAAGTGACTGCTAACTTTAAAATAGTATAAGCAATAAAAAATAAAGCTTGACTATTTCATGACTATAACTCCAGCCCCTATATTATATTCAACCAAATATATCCAGAATCAAATAATTTCCTGAAAACAGATTCTGTGATAATTATTTCTGTGATCTTATATTCTGTCACAGAATTGATGGAGCTGTTCCACCTCCCTGCCACTTTTCCAGGAGGGAGTCACCCTCTGATAAAGAATAAAAATGCAATGACCTCCTCACCTCCTTCTCAAATGCACACTGAGCCTGCCCACCACAATGAGAAGACTATTCATGTTATGAACTGTTGAATCTCTTCATTTCATATTTGTGTATCTATATTTTAAGTGGAAGAGGTTTGTAGATTTTTTTGTTTTATAGTTCTCTCTCTTTGTATCAGAGTGATGCTAGCATCACAAAATTAGGTTGTTTTCAATATTTTTCTATATTTAGGATCAATTTAAAATTAATTGGCCCTTGAAAGCCTCAGGGTTTGTTTTAGAACCAATACTTTGAATACTTTAACCACTTCTAAAACCTTATTCATTAGTTATTTAGTTAGTTTCATCTTTGGTAATCACTTTATTGCTTTCTAATTATTCTCAAACTATTTTGGTAATTTCTATTTTTCCAATATGTGTGTATGTATATATTTATATACATAGATATAAAATTTCTTATATTATGTAAATATATAATTTTTATATTTTCATTTCACTGAGGTTTTCAAACTTATCGAAACACAACTTTTCACAACTTTCATAATTTTAATTGTTCCTGAAGTTATTTAAAATTCATGCTCCCCTATCTAATTTTGTTTGTAACTTCCTGCTTTATTAAAACTGACAAGGGGTTATCAATTAATAAAATAATTTTAAGGTAAATTAATAAATAATTTATTATTATATATG
>NW_005371410.1:7597559-7645036 GCF_000412655.1 Myotis brandtii
ATCATATAAATATAATTTATGTGATAAATAGAAACATTATATCACTATATAAATAATAGTTTTTCCTATACCCACAAATTGATTAATCACTTACTTTAAGATATCTTGATTCTTTTATCTTCTTAATGAAGATAAAATTGTTCTTATCTTTATTACTTAATTCTTCATGGTTTATGCTTGTTTAAAAGTTTAATTTCCACAATTTTAATTTTAATTAATTTGTAGTTATCCTTTATTTCCCCCGGGGGGGTGGGAGGGTTACTTGAGGCTATCACCTCGCCTTTGAGTATAGCTTTGGCTGACTTTCATGAGTTGTGAAACATAACATTCTCATATTTATTACTTACTGAATCATACAAAATTTTATTATGTCCTTTGGGCCACGAATTAGAGTAAATTATCTGAAAATACAAAAATAACATTTTAAACACTGTTAATAACATTGATTCCAACTAAGAGGAGGACCATTTTTACCATTATTTGTTACTTCTTAGTGTCTCGTGTTTTAGTCAGGTAGTTTTTAGTCCTTTCTGTATGCACATTGACATATTATTCAACTTTGCGTTCCTGGGAGTTAGGGACTAAGTTCTAGAGTATAGAAACTAAGCCTTCAAAGAGAATTTTCAATGTCTTATGGTTTTATTAAAACACCTTATAAAAAAATATGGAACAACAATTTTCCCATCCATATTCTTGCAATAAGGAAGAGCAACATTTGTTTAAATAAAGGAATATAGAGAAGAACAGCAGGGGGAAAAAAGTAAAAGTAAAATAAAGGTTTGTTTTCCTATGGGTAATTATGCCCAACACAGCTTCAAAAATGGGTTCTTAAAAACTATGTGAGCCCTACCTTCATGGCTCAATGGTTGAGCGTCAATCTATGAACCAGGAGGTCATGGTTTAATTCACGGTCGGGGCACAGGCCTGAGTTGCAGGCTCAATCCCCAGTGTGGGTGTGCAGGAGGCAGCTGATCATGACTCTCTGTCATCATTGATATCTCCCTCTCCCTTTCTCTCTGAAATCAATAAAAAATATTTAAAAAAATAAAAACTATGTGAGTTTCTATATGGTTTTTCTATTGTTATTTTTTGCCTCCCTCCTCCTTTTCTTTCATTTCCTTTCTTTCTTCCTTTGTCTTCCTCCCTCCCTTCATCACTCCCTTCAATCCTGTTCACAAACCATTCTTCAGTGAAGAGGGGAAACATCTTTGACTGGATTTGGGGTCTGATTTATATAAAAGAATCAGCTGTGTCCACTCACCTCCTACTCACAATCTGCCACTATTCTAGTCCTCCAAAATAGAGTCTCCATCATTCCTTACATGGAATGGAGTCTCTTATAATCCCTCATTTTCTCAGCACAAATGCCATCTTAACAGCACAGTCACTATCAAACCAGGAAGCAGGTGATTCCCCTCCCACCTCAATATCAAAAGTTAGTACAAAACTTTCTTTCTAACTTAATGGAACATAACTTTGCACAACTCTCTTATAATTTTTACTGCCCCGGATTCTATTCTAAAATTCATGCTCCCATTTCTATGGGAATGGTGGTGTTCTCTAAAAATATTCCTTCCCTTAGAACAGCGGTTCTCAACCTGTGGGTTGTGACCCCTTTGGAGGTTGAATGACCCTTTCACAGGGGTCGCCTAAGACCATCGGAAAACACATATATAATTACATACTGTTTTGTGATTAATCACTATGCTTTAATTATGTTCAATTTGTAACAATGAAAATACATCCTGCATATCAGATATTTACATTACAATTCATAACAGCAGCAAAATTACAGTTATGAAGTAACAACGAAAATAATTTTATGGTTGGGGTTCACCACAACATGAGGAACTGTGTTAAAGGGTCGCGGCATTAGGAAGGTTGAGAACCACTGCCTTAGAAGCTTTTTAAAGCTTGGAAGGAATATTAAACAGTAAGTGAAAGGAAATGGCTTAAATATCAAACATGCCAGAGTCAAACGCCTCTAAGTAACTGTTGAAGACTAGAACTCCAGTGAAAGCCAAGCAGAGGGTCTGGTGGACAGCAGGGAGCTGGTCATACAGCCACTTCGACCTCAGGACTCTACTACTGGCTGGCACCTTGCAGGGCAGCTTTGCAGGAGAGTAATGAACCCCACTTTACAAGCAGAGACTCTGAGCATGACAGAGATAAAAATGGATTTCCCAAATATCAGAGCTGTCTGTGATTTGTGTCCAGATCGGCAGATCACAAACTGCCCTATCATATCACTTCACTGGCTGCCTTTTAAGAAACTGCTCCGATCCCTCTTGAAGATGCACTTCTCTATCTCTAGACCTTGGGTTTAACTGCTGCAGAGTCTGGGATGTTTTCTCTCCACACTGTGACCTGTGTTTAAATTCCATGCATGCTTCCAGGAGGAGACCCCGTTTTATCTCTGCCACGTCTTTCCATAGGACTTCACACTCTTCCTCACTGTGACACGGCCTTGGAAATGAACCTCACCTCTGACTTATGATTGAAAGGTGTTTGAGGACAGGCACTGTAGGGGTGCATGAATGGAGTGGTATGCCAACTAGTCCTGGAAGATTTTAGTTACTGAAGAGCAACATGTGAGGAGAAAAGGACATTGAAAATAAGGGAAACCAAGAAGCCGCCACTGTCTACAATCTGTCAACTGAGACAGCCCATCAAGGTCAGAATGCCAAGGAAATGGTTCAGGGGCAAATATTCCAAGACACTCTCCTCCCTTAAGAATTCACCTCCAATAAATCACTGTCTATATGAAATTCCAACAGGTTCAGTTGTATCTTCATCCCGCAATGTATTGCCTGTTGTCAACAAAAACTTCCCTACATGAGTATTTCCAAATATCTAGTGGCTTCCTATTAATTAGTTGGATTTTGAGAATTTAACTTGAAAATTTCACTAGAATCTAAAACTTCCTTTCAGGTTATTTTTTTCATTATACTCTGTCTTCCAATTTTATGTATATATTTTAATCTTTTCATACCAACATGATGTTTTAGGGAATGTGTCATTTTTCCAATTTTCTCCCATGGGAAAATGAGTCTCTCTTGTACTTTAACACCATCCACGACACATATTAGTTATATGGGATATGGTGTTTATTTCCTTTGTCTCTGAAATAAAGATGAAAGTTTTACCCAATTTTCTAAAAATTGTAATTGCCACATAGGTATAACCAAATATGTCTAAAATTTACACACAACATCCCCAAACCTGTCCTTACTATTATTTCATTGTTATATGTAACACACTTGTTTTGAGGAATTTATGACTTTTTTTTTTTAGTTTGTATTGTTCTTCTTCCATATCTGTGCCTGGTTAGTAGACAGGAAATGTAATTCCCCAGGAAGCATATTATCTAAAATTTACAATCTGTATATGCCACAATGGTTAATTTTTTTTTCTAAATTTCCCCTGGTCCTCTTTGTCGATACCTATCTTTAAAAGTCATTATTGTCTTCCAGCTGTCTAAATTTTCTCCTCATTTTTCTCCTAAAAATGGACTTAAAGCAGGAGGTCAATATCTCAGCCATCATTAATTTCACACCCTCCTCTTCTCATTTATTCACGGGTCTTTTTTCTCTTGCGGATCAGTTTTTTCCTTGATACATTTATAAAAGACCTCCTTACTTCATCTAACCTCCTTTACTATATCTCATTTCCCACTTTTGGGCTCCTTATCTTTTCTTCGCTAACTTAAGTTGTTTTGTCTATTTTTATCCAGTTCCTGCCTTCTCCACTCCCAGGGCAATTGTCCTGTTATACACGGATCCTGAGCAGCCATTGGGGATGACAGACTGCATTTTCACTAGAATTCAAGAACCAGAGGGACCCTGCAATTTCTCTCACTGTACCAGTGCAACAGAGCTCACTTTTGCACTTTAATTATATTGTCTTGGCTACTTCACACCTATCTACACTTATGAATGTTAATACTTACTCCCATGGCATCGTAAGTGTTAGATTTCCTCCCACTGTGTTTTTCAACTAGGAATAGTACCTTGTAGTGTTGTTATCAATGATCACATTCCTAAATAGGCAGTGGAGAGAATGGAAATGATTGACTCTATTAGGGTGAGGTCATTTGCATACTGTTAGGACTGTTAGGTGATTTACATACTGGCAGATCCTAGGACTGTGTTTCAGAGGCACCCCCACATTTCTCCCTTTATAACAAGGTGTGGCTTATTTGCTCACTATAAAACTGTCCTTTATCTTCCTCTCACATTTCATTCTCTCCCACTCCAAAATAATACACACTAGCATAAGCATGACATTGCACGGCAGTCTCTATCTTCTGAGTTAATGTTCTCTTTGGTATAATTCATCATCCTCTCTGATTTTCCAGGGCTGATGACAATGGTGACTCCCCTAATATCTGAATGAAGTCCTTCATAAATATTTTGCTGAGTGATTGATATCTCCTCTAGTTATGTTTCTCACACCTCTTCCCCTTGGCATATAACAGATGGGATTCCATCATCAGAAGCAGATGTTGTGGAAAAGATACCAGGAACCCAGAAGCCCTCTTTCTAGCCCCAGCTCTCTTATTAACTACCTCTGCCTTCTCCATGGGTCACTTAACTTCTCAGAGCTCCATTTCCATGTTTGAAAATTTAAGATGCAAATGTCTTTTTCAGAGGTGTATTGAGGTGATCAGAAAAGATATATATGAGAGTGTCCTAATGTGAAGAAGTTTGGTAGCTGGATTTTTGACACCACTTAGCTAAATTATGTTAACTTTTTAAAACCAGGTGAAATATAAATTTTCTTTTTCACCTATCCCCTTTATGAGTTTTTATAATAATAAACAAACACATACACCTCTAGGAAGGTCAGTTACATTTTGAGCAATTCCTAATGTTGAACTGTCAGACACTGAAAAAAAGGATAATTTTAACTCCTCCCATCTTCATCCCCCATCCACGTCTCATTCTCCAGCTTTATTTGCATGAGGTAGAAGGCACCTGACAGGAAGAAGCAGGGCTCTTGTTTGATGTTGATTTGGCCTCATTCATTGAAGAAAGGTGCCAGGGCTGCCGGTGTCTGGGAAGCATTTTGGAAGTAAGAAGCAGACAAATGTAAATCTTTAAACCCCTATGATAAGTAAACTCTCCTCAGTTCAACATCTACACTAATAAAAGAGAAACATGCAAATTGGTGTCACTCTGCTACGCCCACCAGCCAATCAGGATGACTATGCAAATTAACCCAACAAAGATGGCGGTTAATTTGCATATGCAGGCGCAGAGCAAAGACTGAAGGCTCTGGCCCGAGCAAAGACTGAAGACGACTGAAGACTGAAGATGACTGAAGACTGAAGATGACTGAAAACTGAAGAGGCTTGGCTTCTCCACTGAGGCCAGAGAGAAGGCCTGGGTCCCAGGTGCCGGAGGAAAACCGGTGCCGACAGCCAGGGGAAGGAAGGCCTATTGCACGAATCTCTTCATGCAACAGGCCTCTAGTCTAAACATATAAAAGCCTAAGCAACCGTTCAACCTTTCAACCATTTGACCGGTAGCTATGACGTACACTTACCACCAGGGGGCAGATGCTCAACGCACAAGCATGGAAACATGGTACAAACTGATGAATCTCAGTAAGAAGGGGGGAGGGGAAGGGTAGGAAGAGATTAACCAATGATCTTATATGCATACTAGAGACCTGGTGCACCGATTTGTATACCAGTGGGGTCCCTTGGCCTGGCCTGAGGGGATCAGGCCTAAATTGGCTCTCCAACATCCCCTAAGGCAGCGGTTCTTAACCTGTGGGTTGTGACCATCAGAAAACACATATAGCATATCAGATATTTACATTACGATTCATAACAGTAGCAAAATTACAGTTATGAAGTAGCAACGAAAATAATTTTATGGTTGGGGGTCACCACAACATGAAGAACTGTATTAAAGGGTCGCGGCATTAGGAAGGTTGAGAACCACTGCAGGGGTCCCAGATTGTGAAAGTGTGCATGCCAGGCCAAGAGACCACCGGTGCATGAATTCATGCACCGGGCCTCTAGTATAAATATAAACAGTAAATCAAATCAGATACTTATACATTTTTTAATCCCATCATAAAACTTTTTGTTTTGACAGCTTGGTAATGTAAAGTAAAAACACCAGCAGCCAAAAAGAATCAGAGTCTTTGCCTGCCTACTACCTGAAAGTCTTCCCTATATATAACTCGAAGAAAACATAGTATGTTTATGTAAAGGGAAACACTGATTTACTAGAACTGATTGCTCCATAGTCTAATTACTTTTCAACTGGCTGTTCCAAATTAAGATGTCATTGATGGCTTTTGGTGATATATTTCATTTTAAGCAAATTTATTCTATAATAGAGTACATCATAATGGAAAGCAGAGTTCCTACTCTTCCCTCCTCTTTGTAGCCTGATATCTTGACAAGTAAATTAAATTTAGCAGTTAAAATGCTTCCATTAGTAATTTTATTAAGTTAATTAAAGAATCTCTCTTTCTGAATTTTAACTACCTTCCTTTCAGAACAATGTTGATTTCCTTTCTTTCTTTCTTTTTTTAATTTCATGTATTTAGGGACTGTGATATATTCTTGGACCAATAAACAACTCTGTTGATATTACATTTCTGTGGGCAAGAGGCTACCAAGGGGGGGGGGGGGGAAGAGCTCAAGAATCTTTGAAAGGGATGGTCTGTTTCATATCCCAGAAGAATTAGGTTGTGATGCCCTTAAAAGAAGGAGGAAGAACAAGAGTGGGAGGAGAAAGGAAAATATACTTTGCAGCTATTGATATTCTTAGGAAAAGGCAGAACTGCTAACTGGTGTTTCCATACACAGAAGGTAAAGCACAAATAGTTCAAGTAGAGTTTACAGGTGGAAGGAGAACTCCAACTCTTTTTTTCTTACTCTGTAGGTGTACAAGTCATGCTGAGGAAGATGCTAAAGTTGGTGAAGCACAGGTTAAAGGAAATCTTGGGCTCTCTCCAGGGGGTAGCATTTTTAAAAGAACCCAACTATTTCTAAGAGATGTAGGGCAAAAGGAGTCCTCTCATGGCCTACTGCCTGTTTCCTGTGGTTGGTGTTCCTAAGCTCGCGAAGCATAGGAATTATTTTTAGATCTCGAAGGGAGCATAGAGAACATTTTATTGTAGCTTCTCATGTTAAAGATGAGGGAACTGAGGGCCAGGAATGAATGATGTCACCATCATTGATAATAATAATAATAGCAACTATAACAGTAGTGACTAATATTTATTGAACCCATCACTGGGAAGCTTCACATACATTGTCTCATTAAAAAGCCCATGAGGGAGATTCTCCTAACGCCTCAACATTATAGAAGCAGGAAATAATGCCTAATGAAGATTATGGAACTTATACAAGCTCTGCATGACTCCATAGTCCCCTGTCCACAACTAGCACCCGTCATTACCTCAGATGAGTGCTCTGGGGTCCTGGAGCTAGTGAGTGGTTCCCCAGGGTTAAAGCTCAGGACATCCCTTCTCAGATCTGCTTTTTTCAAACTAGACCTTATGAGGAGAACTGAATATCGGTGCTTGAGTGGAGGCATGGGCGTTGAGAAGACACTGTGATTTATTGTAAAAGAATCCCATGGCCTAGATACCCAGTGGAGTATTTGCTTTATGTGTGAAACTTTATCAAAGGCAGCACCCATGAGTTCAGACCCAAACTTACATTCCGCCCTTCACTCATTCATTGAAGCAATAAAGGAGATTCAAGAATACGGCCCACGGTAACCACTATTAACACCTCCCATTTCTTATTTTCTAATCCCAGCCCTTCTCGAATAGTTCACTCCAGGAGCTCACATGCTCCACGTTCAAGCTCCATTGCCCCTCTCAAAATCACTCCCATCAACTCCTCAAATCTGCCTGCTGCATCCTCACTCAAACACAGTCTCTCACATTCACAGCTCAGGCACCACACCCACCTCACTTCGGCCCTTTTCCTGGGAGACTGACTGCCTTTCATTACTATGTTCCAAGCTCACCATTTTCCTCATGGGAATAGGTCACCAGGGCTTTTTTTTTTTGCCTTCTATCCTTTCCCTACTCATCAGATTCTATGTCACAAAAGCCCAAAACACAAATCTGGCAACTCACAGATGCTTCCTGTCAGGACAGAATGGATGAAGCCACTAAACTCTTTAATAGGCCAGAAAAGAAAAAAAGGACAAGGAACACTCCATTCATATATATATTCCCCCCCACACACACCTTTTTCATACCAGGAAAAGCTAAATGGCAGATGCCTACCCTAGATGGCCTTTGTATATTCTAGGGAGCCCACCCCACTTTCCTTTTCCCCGCAGCATCAAGATAAACAGAGTATCTTTGCACCTGATTTGATCTCTTGTCATCCTGGATATAGGTTTTTAAGATGGGGTTGCACAATTTCTGAAGAACAATAATTTGCCAAATGTTCCCCACAAGTGTTCACTGAGAAAGTTGTTTCCTTTGCTAAGCACATCCCTCTCCCAGAATGATGTCTTTATAAAGTATCCAGCATTTCTCAATGTTTCTATAATGAATAGCTAGACAGACAGATGCAGGGAAAGAAGAGCCGGGGTCCATCCAGTCTGTGCTGCTAATCAAAAAAGATCTTCCCTCCCCTGACCCTCCACTGAGAAAGATGCTACCTTCAGCCTAGAAGCATATTTCCTATATACCTGCCCACACAGCAGCCATGTTTTCCCTAGTAATTTACCTCTTACTTCCTTGATTCCCTGCCATTCACACTGCATCTTCTCTTTGGTGAAGATCTTTTTCAATTATTTTGAGAATCGTGTTGTTTTTTTATGGGAGTTCAAGTCCAGTAGTGAAATCTGTTTCATATTTGTAACCAGTTTTCAGCTCTGGAAGGAGCCCAAATTGGTGAGTCCCTGTAAGTGAAAAAGAAAAAAAAAACACAGAATTTAGTTATGCAGCCTGATCTTATAGAAGAGAATTCAAAGGGAAAGAATCTGAAAAAAATAAATATTATGTCCTCTTTTCCAACCCCAGAAATTCTGCCCCACTTTTCAACCTGGAGAGTGATCTAGTAACTGTGTAGCACCACAAAAGAGCCATAAGGATCATGAATTTATGTGGCAAAATCCCTATTATTTGTCACATGAAAGGAAAAAAAAGTGTGGTTTTTAAATAAAATACCACAGAAGGATGGAACAAGTTTGATGCGGGAAAAGCAGCCACCGTTGTGAAAGATTTGATAAGCTTCTTCTTACTTGTCCTTCACCCCGAGGCTTCTGAAGAGGCCTGAATATCTGGCTTAAAGTGAGTGATGCTACTTGAAATGAAAAGCAAGGAGATTGCAAATCACTCTTCTGCACAGGCTTGGAACACGCTATGGCTTGGCTGATGGACAGATTCAGGTATTTAAGTGAGTGTGATTTCCAAGCAACAATTTCTAAACCCTACATTGTCGTTGACCTCCATCATGCAATTGGACATGTTTATGAAGGCGCGCAGTCGAATGAAATGCGTTGGAAGAATGCTGAAGTCATTTTCTAACACCACGGCAGTATTACTGCAAATTGAAGCCACGTTATCCCAATCAGCGATAGAGTCCAGCTTTGCATCCTTCTTCTGCTTAATGGTCTGAGTTCATTCCAGCCAAGGGTCTGCCTATTTCAGGAGTCCAGCTAGGAAAATGGTTGAAGTAAACCAAATGAAGCGGGTAACCCAGTGTGTGTGTTCAGGTACACTTTCACTTTTTCCATTTCTTCCTCTTTCTTTTATTTTAAAGGCAATGATATAAGGAAGGTGAAAACTAGCCCCAAACAATTTTTTTCTATTATTTGGCCAGAAAGCAAAGCAGCCTTTTAAATCAGACACAGTTAACTGTACATTGAAATATATGGTCTACAATTGTATGTTCAATTAAATAGCTAGAGGTCATTTGTAAAGGTTGGAAACCTCAACTGCACATTGAAGCTACAAAAGCCTGCTTAGATTTCCTGCTTCTTCACTTGAAATGAAAGTGTTACTTCCTCAAAAGTTAAAAGCAGAACTTTTTGTGTCTAGTAGCACTCCTAAAAAGCTTTACTGCCAATTAGATCAAATATTTGCATTTAACCTTTTCTTGAAACTTGCCAGAAAGAAAAACAAAATACAACTAAAAAAGCAAAGACTATTTATCACCATGACTAGAGCAATGGCTGTCTCTCTGATCCAGCCCCATGTCTCTCTCTTATCCATAAGAGTCATTTCTGGTGCCTCTGTTTCATCTGCTCCTAAGTTGTAGTCTGTGATCTATTTCATACATAAAAGCAGTTTTATTTAGGCCGATTGAGACTATTTCCATTTGAGCCATTGGTGAGAAAACAGTGTTAATAGCAACCATTAGTTAGAGCACAGCTATGTACACTGATAGCCATTCCAATTGCTGGCAACCTAGTGGGGAAAATTTTCACATTCCTCTCAATTGGATAATGATTTATTCACACACCTACTAAACTATGAGATACTCCAAGGCAGAGACCATCCCATTCATCTTTAAATCATTCCAGCATCTGCCATAATATTAGGTATACGGGTATTAAATGGTGAAATAACAAAAATGAACGGATGAATGAGTGAATGCACCAGAAAATTAATATTTAAATACAGACAATGATTATTTGTGTTACAGTCCCACTATACTGAGAACCATTTGGAAGAGTTTTGAGAGAGCCACAGAGAAAGCTTGGCTGACTATTCTTGGAGAAAACATTCACTGTTTGTTGGATGGAGACAGTTCACCAAGAAAGCAGATTTTGACCCTTCGAGAACTTGAACGTGATGATGAGTTTATGACAGTTCTAAAAGCCAACATACGGTCGGTGGCCAGATTGTGGTTCTGGACTGAGAGGCTTCCATTTGGAAGGCAGACAAGCATTTGAATTATGGGCCTAATGAAAGTGTCAATAGCAATCCTGTTACTGGAGGAGCTGTAAAACCCTGCTTAATGAACTAGGCAGGGACACAAAAACACAATGGTCTAAAATGTACTGTAAGAGAAAATGATAATTAGCCCAGATTTCATGTACAAGATAAAATGCATAGGGATGATATTACCACTGAGCAATATTATAGCCCTTCAGGGGACTGTTTTGTTAACAGGGTTTGGCTCAGCCTTTTCGATCCTCCTTGTATGAGTGGAGATGTACTATACAATCGTGAGCTGGGAGATAGGGAAAGATTGTCAGATGGTAAAATTCCTATCATAGATGCTGACAAGGGAAAGGACAATAAAAGGATTCTGTCCTTATTAAGTGTTCATGATTATCTCAGAGGCTTTGTGCAATATTGGATGTTAAGCCAAAGGCTCACCACACCAGAGAAATGGGTGTTAAAGAGAAAGTCATTCTCTAAACTTGAAGTCTACTTGTCTAGGCCACCAAACATCAGCCAGGAAAGTAAGGCAAGACAAGTACCTGTAGTGAGCAGTTGGGCAATAGCCACCTACTTCCAGCCTAAGAATCAGGGAGCTGTGGAGGCAGCCCTGAGTACAGAAGGGAGCAGTGAACTTAGAGGCTGGGGGCTAAGATTCCACTCTTAGCTCCACATGAGTCTGAGTTTGAACTTTCTCATCTCTTAAAAGGAGGGTGGAGGTGGAGGTAAATTAGAGTGGCGCTTCAAAAATGTTAAGAGGCTTATAGACCTGAGGATTCTGTTAAAATACAGATTCTGATTCGGTTGGCCCGGAGTGGGCCCCAGAGTTTGCATTCCTAACAAGTTCCCAGGTTATACAGCTGCTGCTGGCCCATGGACCTCAGTCTGTGAAACAAGTGACTACACAGTATTTCTCAACTTGTAAGTTCTGTGAAACTACCAAAATCAACAAGAAACTGATGGATATTTGTTACTATACCAGGTAAGTGGGAAGAAACAATTATTGAGCTTTTGGTATCATCAATGTAAAGTTGTTTTGCCTTTTTTTTCTTATCTTTTAAGTCTAAATAAGTGCCTCCGTCTTGATTAGAAAACTGCATGAATACTGTGTCTTTTGAAAAGATAAATTAGTCAGGACTCTTTGGCAGTAGACTGTTAATATTGTTAGGCTAGCAAAATATTGCCTTTGAATCAATTGTTTCATAACTAAATGGATTGCATATGGGAAAATAAAATAGGGGAAACTAGAAGTTATGAGTTAAAATGGTGAATCCATAGCTAATAAAATGAAAGCAAAGGGGCTCGAATGATGTAAAGTTAGGCATAGTGACTTGGGTACAAAAATAAGTTAATGTTGCAGGATGAAATGTGGGACCTGACTTACACCTTGCACAAACAGTATCATTTAGCCTAGGTGCTTAGCCTGCTGAAAGTGATCTAGGAAGCTGAAATCTATTGAGTTCTCTCTTTATATACTTTCTTCCCCTGCCCATGCTAATTTTTTTAAGTGATATATGTATAGGGGGGAGGGAGGGAGGAGTATTATTTCAATGCAGGCTTAAAAAAGTATTTCACAAATGTGCAGACAGGGGTTTTGGATGTTAATAGACCTTTTCCTGATTGTGTCTAGGAAAATATGTGTCATATAATAAGAGCTCAATTAATGTTTGTTAAAAAAATATTAAACCGAAAGCAATGACATTTGATAAAGCTGCAAGACTGAAACCAATTGAAAGTTCACAGGATCTTCAAAGACACTGAAACTAAGGGTCATGAATTTGGGGGTGGGGTGGAGGAATGTGTCATCAGTTAGGGGAAAAAAAGGTTTTTCTCTTTCTCCTCTCCTAAAAGAGAAAGCTTAGTCTAAAGAAGAATCAATGAATTAATCTTTGTACAAGAATTTAATGAGCTCTTATTGTGTGCTTTATGCTTCATATAAACTATCCGTTTTACCCCTTTCAATATCCCTATGATTTCCTTAAAACTATCAGACCCAGGTGCCTTGGGTGCAACAAGTGTAAAGTGGCAGAACTAGGGGTTTCCTCTTAAGTTCATCTGACTTAGAAATCTGCACTCTTCACATAGCTTGTAACACAGTTGGGGTCAAAGGAGGTTGAACAAGATACTTTTAAAGCAAGGAGAAAATAATGTATTTTCTAAGGTGCTATATTATGGAGACAATGAGTTGTAAAGGCATCAAGAGAAGAGGGTACTTTCTCTGGACTTGGGTGAAGGCTGTTTCATGGACAAGGGCTGGAAGTGGGCTGACACTTTATTCATTCACAACATATTTGTGTGGCCCACAAAAAAAGAAAGCTGGATAGACAGTAGTAGACAGATGAAGTGAGAAGACGAAGGGTGTTGAAGGAGGATAAAAGTAATTAGTGTTTTTTAGAATAAACGTCAGAAAGATTTTGTAATGCATACCAGAAAAAAAGCAACACATGGGGAACTGTTTTCCATGTTCAGCATATATTGGCCCCCTCAAAACACACACTGCCAATGGAGTAGGGGAAAGGGAGCATGTGTTGCTCAGATAACCTAAAAGCACATCGTGAATAAGCTAAAACCTCCAGCCAGACAAAAGCCTATTTGTATATTACTCCATTTAATTTTCCAGGTCATGATTGCCTCTCTCTTCAAAGCGGTTTCTATTCTCAATTAAGAATTTCTTTAAAAATGAATGGATGGAGTATTTCAAACTTGTTATGGAATATTAAAGATGAGTCACTTCTAAAAAGTGGTTTTGGTTTTTTCCTTTTCCTGAACTATGGCTTCTGGAAGAGGCCAACACCTCTCAGAAAAAAAAAAAAAATGGGTGATTTAATAGCTCTTAAGACAGTTAACTTCTCTAAAATCTTCAGAGGAGTCCTGCCTTGTAAAAGCTTTCACAGCTACTTCTGTACCAGCCAAAATGTGCCGGGCCAACCTCACCTTCACAAAACATCCCTTGCCAATGGTGTTCAGGAGGCTATAAACGCCAATATGGCATTCCTCATTGGCAGAGATGGCTGAAAAGTCATCAGACATCATGACTTAGAGAATAAGCTAATGCCTCCAAGTCCAACAGGTCACTACTAATCAGCTTCCTGGGCTCTAAAGGACAAAAATGTCAGCCCAATCAGAGTCTTATATAGGGGTGGTTAGTAATTCCATCACAGTGGTGCCTTATGAGGTCAGAGTAAGAAATGGACCAATCACAGCTGGGGATAAACCACAGTGGTTTTCTCACTTTTTGGACTCATGACCCTTTTACTCTGAAAAAAAAACTAAAAGGACCCACAAAGAGTTGTTTTATTTGTTTATGTGGATTAAAGATTCATATTTACTTTATTGGAAATGAAAATCTGTAAGATGCCAAGAAATAAAATAAAAATGAAAAAAAAAGTGGTTTTGTTTCCTGGATAATGCATTTGAGAATGCAGTTTCTACCTCACCCATCACCCCATTGTGAAATCAAATTGAATGACTCTGCTCTTAGAATGATCATTCAAATGTATTCAATAAATAAAGGCCAAACCCTTTATGAGGCACTTTCCATAGAGCGCCCCAGAGAACTAGGGCCTGGTCTCTCTCACCAGATGACACTGAGATTGAACTACATACAGCCTTCACCCATACTGACTGCATGATACACAGTGACTTATTGTTTACTAATCTCTTGCATTTACATTATATCATTTGATCTTCACAACAACCTTACAAAGGAGATACTGTTAGTCTATTATCTCCATTTAACGGATGATGAATCTATAGCTCAGAGTTGTCAGTAATTGGTCCAAAGTCACACAGCAATCCAAGAAGTACTCTAAATCTTCTCACCCCTTCATTTCCCTCTCTCCCAAGCAAGGGACACATCTTACATATAAAACAATATAATAAACAGAATCATTACCAAGACTGGGAAGAGTATTTAATTCATTTAGACACACCTCTGGTCATTTTGTAAATACTGAGGAATTCATTTTCTACCTCCTGCAATTCTGTGTATTCAACCCTGGACAAAAGGTCATCCAAATATGATCCTCGCTCAGAGTTATGGAAATGTATGCAGTCTAAGAGAATATGGGCCAAATGCAAAGTAAAAATATCTGTGTAACTCCCAGTGCCATTTACTCTTGCTGCCTCAAATCCTTTTTGAAATTAGACAGGTTATAAATCATAAATATATATCTAAAAATTTAAACTCTTGTCCCAAATTTAATGATCATATGTCACAAGGGGTCATGAGTGCAGTAGGTTGGAGAGCTAGTAAAACAGGACTGAAATAGGTATGATGGGCAAGCCAGAGAGATAAATAAAGAGGAGATTTGAAAATCAATAGAAAATACAAATCAACATCCTTTCAGCCTCTCCTCCTAATCAGCTAGAATTTGGTTTCAAGAGTAATTGGGAGATAGGTCATTACTTCCTCTTAAAAGTAAGCCTGTAGTCAGAGCTGTGGAGGAGCATCTAGAAGCTTTGTCCTTGTGGAGGAAAGGGGTCAACTGAGTTGGGAATAGCTTCCTTTTCTACCATTGCTTTGCAAATACCATTTCCAAAGCAAACAGGGCAGTCCCCTCTGTCTTATTCAGGCTCCCATTTGCTCCCCTCTTCCTTTTGGCCTTGGGAGCACCTATGCAGCGCAGATCCATCCAGAGGCCACAGACTTGCTGGCTGGGTTCCCACAGGCATATCTGCTATTGAGAGAATATGGTTCTCACGGCCCAATTCATCAACATTTCTAATTCCTTTATCTTCTAAATTACGGTGTATCTACTCATTTGTGTATAACTGTGAATACCTACAGAGTTTCTGAAAAAATCAATGTTTCTTTACTGTAGACTCCTCAATTTTGTGAGTCATGGAATTGAGGGATTCATAATTCTACCGGCTACTATTTAAGGCACTGGATTCTTTCATGTGCTTCAAATAACTAATCAATACAATCAAACCATCCAAAGACACCAAATGGTCTTTATTCTTCTCCATTAGAAATGAGAAACAGAAGTCCTGATTCCCAGGTTTATACTTCAAACAGGGAGGTGACTCAGAACCAAGGCTAAATTACCTGGTGTTTTTCTGTATCAGGAAATATATAGTTCTACCCATATTTCTCCACACTTTCAGACTTGATTTAAAAACCAAAACCAATATTGCTCATGACCCAGGCCTTACAACTACTTTGCATTTGAAACCATGTTGAGGTCTTTAAGGCATTTTAAGTGTTACGACCAGTGGCTCAGGAATGAGGTTTTGTTTAGATAACACAAGACTTCTGCTGTTGATTGAAACCTGGCTTGATGCCTCTGTACATATAAATAATTAGAAAAAATACATTTAAATGAGAAGCAGATGCTGTTTCCAGATTTTTATGTTCACTGTACAGAATAAATAGAAGCTTTCATCTCTGCATTTACTCATTGGATATCACACGAATCATTATTTAAAACACAGGGCATTCCTTTCACAAAGGTAAAGAAAATAGGGGTCTTCTGAGTACTCATTCCTTAAAAACACTTTCTTCTCCAAGAAAACTACACAGGGCTATTCATTCTCCATTACCCCTTCCCATGCTTCTATGGCTGGTGCTAAGCCAGTAGATCCAAACAGAATTGGGGGAAGGCTGGCGCTGAATGCAAGGATGGCAGGCCCTGCTGGTGTTCCGTAGCTTGTAATTGGCAACAGGCAACAAACATACTGTGAACGCTCAACGTTCATCTTATCAGATGCAAAACCAATTACGAAGAAACTATACCCAGGCAAGGAAAAATAAAGGGCAGGACATCACAGGGTACCTTTGAAAATGGAGAGTCATTTTCTTAAGCTTCTTTATCTGTTGCTATGTCAACACTCTAGCAGGTAGAGTACGTTTTCAGTTTTTCTTCTCAGCTAGGAAGTTACACACTAGGTTCCTGAGCCAATTTTAAGTGCTTGAGTTGTTTGGATGGAAGAGCTATGTAAACATAGGGCAAAGGCCTGCCCAACTTCAAAGCAAAGTATGTGTACATGGAATCCACAGATTACAAACCTTGATCTTCTGAGCTGATAGCTCCAGGGAGACAAGCCAAATGGGCTAACAAGCCCAATGAGAATTAATGGGCAATGAAATGATAATGCAATGTGCTGAAATTGTTGATTTATTTTTTTCTCTCCCATGACCCCCCCCTAACCATACTTTTTATTAAACAAACTTGGCAATGTTTTTTTAAATATGTTTTTATTGATTTTTTAGAGAGAGTATTAAACAGAAACTTGGCAATGTTTTTTTAAATATATGTTTTTATTGATTTTTTAGAGAGAGGGATAGAGAGATAGAGACATTGATGAGAAACATCATTGATCGGTTGCCTCCTGCATGCACCCAACTGGGATTGAGGCCACAATCATGGCATATGCCCTGATGACCAGGAATCGAACCAGTGACTTATTGGTTCATGTGTCGATGCTCAACCACTGAGTAACACCTGCCAGGCCCTACCATTCATATTTTTTAAAATTTATCTTTATTGTTGAAAGTAATACAGATGTTCCCTTTTCTTCCTCATTGACCCTTTCTAGACTGACCCCACCTCATTTTTAAGGCTATCTTTCTTACTATTTCCCCCACCTCCCAGACTGGCGCATATAGGTTATCAATCAGTCAGTAAATATTTGTGGACTGACACCATGAGTATATAATTTAAATGTTTATTCACGGTCCTAAAATAAATACCGTCATTTGTGAGTTGTATTAAAGTACAAAATAAAAATAGTAGGTGCCACTTAACAATCACTTAGCACTCATTAAGTATTTTGCTTAGTTTTACTTGCATTATGTTGATTTTGAATGATAGCCTTAAATGATATTAGAAAGTAAGTGTTATTGTCTCTATTTTATATGTAAGAAACAAGAGGCTAAGATAGGTGAACTGATCTGCCTATGTCACTGCCAGACAGTGACAAACTTTTCTCATCCATATGGCTCCATAACCCTTATACATTCTGTAACCACTACATTATGTTATCTGCTGGGTTTCAAAGGTTTTGAAAGCTCATGCTAAAAACTTAGATTGTACACAGAAAGGAAGCATAAAAAGTTCTACCAATTAATTAACCTGGGAATATCAAAATCAGGTTGTCCTTGCACATGCAGTAAATAAACTGTTCTTAGAATCAAACCAACACTCCAAGTGAGCAATGTCGTCTTCCAACACAGAGAAAGGTTTGAAGGGTTCAGCCATATGAATGATGTTGCCATGAAATAAACCAACGTGAAAAATTCATCCAGAACTATTGATCTGAACAGACATTGAAGCAATTCTATCCCATATGGGTACATATAGATCCAAAGGAAAATAACATATATTAGAAATAGAGAATATGCATATTATCTCTGTGGCTGCTACTGTTGCTGCTACCATTATGAATAATAATAATTAGTATTTGTTATCATTGTCATAGTTAAGAATTATTGATAGCTTCCTGTACACCACAAGGTCTTTATTTTGCTGATGGAGAGATTGGCTAGGATTAGAATTCAAAGATATGCTGGTGGATGGGAAGATATCAACCAAAGAACTTGTATGCATATATGCATAATCCATGGACACAGACAATAGTGTGGTGAAGGCCTAGGGCAGGGGGCGGGGGCAAGCTAGAAGGGGTCAATGAGGAAAAAAAGGGACAGATGTAATACTTTCAAAAATAAAGATTAAACAAAAAAAGGATTCAAAGATATGCTACCACCCGAATTCCCTGGGTCTCCTTTTCTCAAATTAAAAATATTGAGGTTTTTCTGCTTTTGTGTTAGCATATTGCAAGGATGAGGAGCTGTGTATGAAAATATATGGTAGCGCTTGCTAATGATGGGCTTATCCTAAATCAATTCAGCATATAGTCTGTGTTCTTCATTCAATAGCTGGGGTGGGACCTGTCATTGGAGAAATTCTGGCATATTTTCTAAAGTCCTTCTTCTAAACAGACTATGAATACAATGGAATATTTTTCTGGCAGCATTTTGAACCCTTAGGTACTGGGTCTGTACGAAACCTGAAAATACAAAGGACTTCCATTCATGGGAAATGAGATGAAGGACAAAGCTAAGTGCCCTTTTCAGAACACTTTAAAATTATATTCTGTTTATTGAGTTCATGGCTTGGTCCAAGGTTCAGAATGATATTCATTTTGTTTGAATAGGTTTTCTTCTCAAATCATTGTGAAGAAAATTATTAGTGTATGAAAATGCTGCATAAAAGAAAAAGATTCATTTGGACATTTAGGGACCAAACCTAAATGTAGGAGCTAGGAGCTAGCATTCTCTCTGAGGGGCAGCTGTAAGAACTGGGGGAGTTGTTTACATTCTCCCTGCCTCAGTTTCCTCATTTTAAAATGGAGGGCTTTATCTGGGTTGTCTCAAAATTACTATGGAATTAGAACTCTGTGTCTCTGTTAGTCTACCTTAGATCGAGCACTTATATGTGCATTTACATTGCAAATGAGCACATAAGAAATGCAAAGAGCCTCTCAATAAATTCCTGGGAAATAATTTGACAATGTGCCTAAATTATAAATAGCTCTAGTTGTCTAACACATAGAAGAAGGTAACAAGATTTTTCAACTTGGTGCAGCAATGATGATTATCTCAGCCTCTTTAGGTTTTTCTCATTGTCCTGAAACGTAGGTATCAAGGAAACAAGAAGGAGAAATTCTGTGTATTTCCTCCTGATAACATCTATATTTGACATTCTAGAATAACAACATCTCCAGCAGCAACTAAGATATGCATGTTTCAGAACTGAGAAACTTTTAAAATTTGCTTTTAAGTAATGCGGCCACAGAAGACTCTTAATAATTGATTATAATTGATTTTAACCTTGCCCTAACCTGGGCAAAATGGCAAAGCCAATCATCTTTGTCCAGATGGGGTATGAGAAAAGAGCCCCTAGTCCACATCTTTAAAAGCTCCAGACATGAACAGAAGATAAAATATTTAGTCTGCCAAAGTCTTGACCTCCCAATTCCAGCCAGTTTTGAACTTGAATTGATTTCCGACAAGGCATCTGGGAGATGATTACAACAAAATGCACTAAAGCTGGGCAGCCTTTATTTTAACATCCCAGCAGCTTAACCTGTTAATAACAGCAATTGTTTTAGATACAGTACCAATTTCTGTAACCGTCGCAAGAAATGGATAACAGCAGCACAGTCTCCCAGGCAGCGCAATAACAAAAAAAAATAAAAAAAATTAAAAGCACAGCCAGTCACAGAGGAGGTGCTGACAGTGTTTTTCAAAGAAACCTCAATTTTCAGGGACCAGATGCCATCAGGGACCCAATTCTACAGTCTAAAAAAAAAAAATTTCTTAGCTAAAGAAGGTTGCATGTTGAGAGAGAAGTCAATGTAAACTAGGCAACACGGAATCACATCTGTGGTAGCCCAAAAAAGCTGAGCTATCTTGGGAAAGTCACCTCATATCTCCATAACTGATTTGCTTTGTTTTTAAACAGTACTGCCCAATAAAAACATCATGTGACCCATGAATGTGAACCTATATGTAACTTTAAATTTTCTAGTAGCCACATTAAAACGAAATTTTTAAGCCCGGCCAGCATAGCTCAGTGGTTGAGCATCGACCTATGAACTAGGACAGTGGTTCTCAACCTTCCTAATGCCGCGACCCTTTAATACAGTTCCTCATGTTGTGGTGACCCCCAATTTCACTGTTACAAATTGAACATAATTAAAGCATAGTGATTAATCACAAAAACAATATGTAATTATATATGTGTTTTCTGATGGTCTTAGGCGACCCCTGTGAAAGGGTCGTTCGACCTCCAAAGGGGTTGCGACCCACAGGTTGAGAACCACTGAACTAGGAGGTCACTGTTCTATTCCTGGTCAGGGCACATGCATGGGTTGCAGGCTCAAGCTCCAGTAGGGGGTGTGCAGGAGGCAGTCAATCAATGATTCTCTCTCATCACTAATGTTTCTATCTCTCTCTTCCTCTCTGAAATTAATAAAAAAAATGTTTAAAAGCTTTAAAAAGACAAATTAATTTTAATGTCTAATATATCTAAAATATAATCATTTCAGTGTGTAATCAATACATAAGTATTAATGTGATATTTTACATTGTTTTTTTTTTACTAAGTCTTCAACATCTAGTGTATATTTTATACTTAACACACATTTTAGTTCAAATTAGCTGCATTTCAAAGGCTCACTAGTCACCTGTGGTTAGTACCTACCATATTGGACAGCACGAGTTTGAAAAATGAGCAGGTTAGACTAACCCTCTGTAGGGTTTTCTCTGTGCCATGTCATGTTATGTTGCTTCTGCTGCCCTTCATTTTAACTCAGCTTCAGGATGAAAGTGTACCTGGGACCTGTTGGTTGGTGACATCAGGATGTTAGAGTGAGAGCAAGGATGGCCACAAGTTTGCGCTTAGCAATCAGCAAGGTCTGTGCTGATGTGCGGACATGGCCTTTACTGTTACACTAATTGGTCATAAGTGGTATAGGGTGTGTGCACATAGTGGGTGGTTGCATACATTTTCATGACATAGTTCTTGTAAATGAAATGGTAAACAGCATCCTTGTCATTTACTGAGCACTATTTATGTACCATTTACGTTGCACACACAAAATCATTTAATCATCAACCACCCTTGGAGGTGGAATTACTAACCATAGTTAGTGGGTGGGGGACTGAGCTTCAAAAGGACTAAGGAGTCTGCCCAATGTCAGGCTCCCAGAAAGCATGGTGTGTGGCTATGAACCCGCTTTTCCAGACCCCGAGACCCGTCTATTGACCATTATGATGTACTAACTGCTTTACAAACAAATAACAGCATTTGATCATCTAACTCCTACTAAGGTTTCCAAAACCTTAGAGATAATGAAGAAGAGGTATAGAAAGGTTAAAGATGTTGGTTTCACTTTTTAATGACTGAAAAAGTCAAATACAGTATAGCAGATGATACCATTCTAATAAACATATACTCCTCTTCTCCCCTAATCAAGCATACCTGCAAAACAGGAAGAAGGAAGGAAGGATGAGAGGAAGGGAGGGAGGAAGGGAAGAAAGATTCAACAAGCACTGTGATATTTCAATAGAGCCTCAAGGCTCTGAACAGAGAATTATGGCAACATTTCCCTCTCTTAAACGTTGGCTACACATCCATGATTCAAACTGAGACCACAACACACATATTATACCTTTGGAAAATAAGTACACCATTCCTGGTGAAGTGTGGAGGAGCCTCTTCACATACTAAATATATGCCTATGCTCAGAGACTCATGCTCAAGTACAGACTCCTGCCATCTCCTTGTCAGCACACTGTCAATGTTAACAGGAAAAAAAATCGAAATACCTAGAATTTATATGTTTTTAAAAATTTTACATAATACCATATTAATCATTTGATAGTTCTTTCTGCATTGGGGAAAATGGTCGGGCATGGGAAATAGGACTGTATGTGTTATATATTATTTCCTTTTCTGGTGTCTGAAGGTATAGAGCTAGGCAGATTAGTAATTTTGGAACGACCTGTTTCCTTTGAAAACCTCATGCAAGCTACATTGCTTAACTTGATGGAGACATTTGAGAAGGGCCAGTGGCCAATCTGCAGACAGCTCTCTGCAGCTGGGCCATAACATGCCCATCACTTATTAAGTAATCTCGAGTCACAATGTCTAATCAGCCCTGTTTATTGCCTTGATCTGTGGGTCACTAATATCATAGCTGCAAGGAGACTTCACCAGTCACATGTTAATATTTTATGTACACAGGATGATAACAGTGTATATTTATTACATGCTTACTCTGTGGCAAGCCCTGTTCTGAGTGTCTTATGTGGATTATTTAAACCTCATCAGATAGGTACCCTAACTATACCCATTTTACAGATAAGGAAACTGAGGCACATAGTGCTTATAAACAGTAATAAAAAATATTGTTCCCATTTTTCCTTATCCAGATCATCCAGTACATTTATCTAGTCTCCTTAGCAACCTCTGTCCAGACATAACTTCAACTTAACCTAGGCTTTAGTTTATCTATCATTCTTGATCCTAATCATAGACTTCTGTGTTTATTGGCAGGAGAGGGTTTATGTATTCTATCATTTATTTTTTTAAATATATTTTTATTGATTTCAGAGAGGAAGGGAGAGGAAGAGAGAGATAGAAACATCAATGCACACCCCACACTTGGGATCGAGCCCACAACTCAGGCATGTGCCCTGACCAGAATCAAACTGTGACCACCTGGTTTATAGATCTGTGCTCAACCACTGAGTCACGCTGGCGGGGCTCTATCGTTTGTTGGTTACTGCATAACAAACCATCTCAGAAAGTTGTGGATTGAAACTAAAAACTGGGTTTTATGTATTTTACCAAAATTTGAAACGTTCCTTAAAAATTAAGTCAAAAATTAAAAAGTAAAAACATTTTTATTTTCTTATGATTCTGAAGATCAACCATTTAGACTGAGCCCAGCTAAACAATTCTTCCGCTAGTCTTACAAAGCATCGTTCATGCAGCTACAATGAAGTTGCTCAAGGAAGGCTGGATAATCTGTGATGACCTCATTCACATGTCTCCAGGTTGGTGCTGTCAGCTCAGCCCATTATCTGCAGCAGGCTAGCCACTGCTTCTTATCTTGACAACTGCATTCCAATTCCCAATCTGCAAACACCCTTAAAGCCTCTGCTTAGATCACATTTACTATTGTCTCTTTAGCCAAAGCAAGTCTCATGGTTAAGTCCAAGATCAAAGCTGGAGGAAACTCCATCAGGGTATAGGCCTATAACAATCTAACACATAATAAACACCTTACATAGTCTTTCTTTTTCAAAATAGTCAAAACAAAACAAACAAACAAAAACACACTTCAATCCTAAGCAGAAGAGTGAATAAGAGAAGGACATCCTAATGTCCTACTAAGCCAAGATTTTACAATTCTAAAGTTGTCCTTACATTTGAGCATCAGATGTAAATGAATACCAAGTCCCATATTTCTTCTGAAATATATTTCCTTTCATAACGTGTTTTGGAAAGATGGCCACCAGTTTTGTATTTAAATGAAAAGCAATATTTCAACTGAGGGGAAAACAACATTGAATATTTTTCACAAGACTCCACCGGATGATGACAATGGCTAATGCTATATTTTTGCCATGGGAACTTTTGTTTTACTGAACCACTAAAATTACAATCAGATGTGCTCATCTTCTGTTGAAGTAATGAACAATGGGATGTCTGAGAGAGAAATCCAAAGTGCATCATTTATCTTATCCTATTTTCAATTAGGCCGAATAAAGTATAAAGTTGGTTCCAAACTACATCACAGAAGCAGGGTGAGTAAATTTATTATACCACTAGAGTGCTAACCTTAGCAGATGGAGAAAAAATAATTTTAGCATGAAATATGCTAAAGCAATAAATCTGAACAAGGTAGATCTTATCAACTAATATCTCCCCAGTGTGAGGTAAAACTCCTGCATGACAACTCAGCATTCTCATGAAGTCTGGTGGATGTGGTTAGACATAGCTCTCAGTGAGAGAGGAGAAAACAACAAAAAAAATGAGGATCAAATAAGAAATCAAGCCATGCACCCAAGGCAGTGCATTGAGTTAAAAAAAAAATGAAGCGAATGTACTAGCTATGTTTTAAATGCTCATGAATTTTATTTCTGAAATTATGCCTACCTCAGAGTCTTGCCAATTCTTCATTTGGGAATTTTCTAAATTGGAAATTTACAAAAAGTCTCTATGGCTACAGATCACTATTAGCCAATACAAGTATCCATTGAGAGAGCCCAGGGAGGGTGCTCTTACACACTGGGCTGTGGCTCAGAACAGCTGAAGGAGAGCTCCAGTCCCATGGATGCATTTGGTTCATGGTTTATCAGTATCCAGCTGCTAAGCCCAAGCAGGTGGAGTAGGTGGCTCCTTCAGATTAGACAGCACATGATGCTCAAGAGTTCTACTTTCAGAGGAATATGTACAAAATGGAAGAGTAAGAAATAATAGAGCTAAATCTATGACGTGTTTGAGAAGTCTGTCTGAGAGATAATTGACTACTTATTTTTTCAGGTTGACCACAAATTATGTGTTTTATTGCCACCTTCTAGCTAGTTAAGAAGTGATGTGTTAAAACAGATGAGAGTGGTGGTGGGTCTGGGGATCAGAAAACAATTCATTGGGAATTCATTCCCAAATCTGCCACTAATCTGCCATATGACCTTGAATGCATTGCATGATTTTTCTGGGCTTTAATTATGTACAAAATAAAGGACTTGAACTCCGGTGTCACTACATAAAACACGAAGAAGAAGTGAGTCAGAATCATTAGGATGTGTTGCACTTTACATGAACAACAACAAGCAGGACCCAGTGACTCGAAAGTCTAGGCATTCTTCTTAATTAATCCTGGCAATATGTCAAATAATTTGAATTTTGCCTACTTCATCCACTTGAATTGAGAAAACAAAGCTAAAACCATTACAATGTTGAAGAAATATAGTCTGGACAAATTATAAGATACCACCTTGAGTTTATTATACTTTCCACTAGAGGCCCGGTGCATGAATTTGTGCATGGGTGGGGTCCAGCCGGCCCACACCGATTGGGACAGATCAGGCCAGGCCAGTTGTGGGGGAAGGGATATGGGAGGTTGGCCTGCTGGCTCTGCCCCCTGGTGGAACTCCCAGTCAAGGGGACAATTTGCATATTAGCCTTTTATTATATAGGATAGTCTATATTTTCCATGGCAATAGAGGTGGATGTTAGAAATTAATTAAGGATTGAGAGAGTTCAGCAGAGAAACTACTATGGTTGGTGAAATGTGTATGCCGGGGAGAAGGAGAGGGTAGGGAGCTATGTAGGCCACCCCTGACTTCTTCCCCAGTGTTCTCCCCTTGCAGACTGTTTATTTGACTCTCTGTTGCCTCAGGGTTAGCAAAACATTTATAGACATAAACAGAGCTCTGGTAGGAATGTGGGTTCAGGGATGAGGTACATGTGTTGCTGTCCATGGTCCTGATCATCCTAAGGCTGCTTAACTGTTTCTCCTCTTGACCACAGGACACCCCTGAAGAACTTTCCCCAGTTTTTTGTTTGTTGTTTGTTTTGTTTTAATTACATGTGGAAGAGACTGGATAAAAATGTGTGGATACATACTGAGGAAGAGACTTAGGCACTAAGAGATTACAAGGGAGAGAAAAACTAACAAAAATATGTTGGTGTTATTTTCAAATCATCAAAGGTACCATAAATAAAACTATAAATTATCATGGCCAAAACTTGGAACTAGTAAAAGAGAATACAACATTTGAGCCCAAATCTACATAATTCAGGAAAATAAATGATATAAATAAATAAATAATACATACATTTAGTGGAGGAGCACAGAACATAAATCTGGTACAAAAAATTCATTAATTTAATTACACCAAAGAGTTTACAGCTCTATTTGGCTTAGTATTTTCCTTATTGATAATATTTAGTAATTTTACGCTGTCACAGAACAAACAGAATGGTTACACATTTTCCATTTCTAATGGAAATGTAGTTAATTCCATGCATGTTTGGCAGCTCTACTAGGTTTTTCAATGTATCCCTTAAAGATATAAGAGTTGCAACTTCCCTAAACACCTCTCAACTGTGTTTGTGTGTCTAAATAAGGGAAATGCTTATGAAAAAAGGTTATTACTTGTATCCCTATATCTGCTCTTCCATTTTCTACTGTAGTAGAATATTCAGTCAGGACACCACAGAAGTAAGGTTATATTTCACAGTCTCTCAGCAGTAGTGGGTGGTAAAATGATATTGGAATAGAAATGGGAATGTCCTTCTGCTATCTTAAAGAATTCTGTATTGAGTGTGTGTGTGTGTGTGTGTGTGTGTGTGAGAGAGAGAGAGAGAGAGAGAGAGAGAGAGAGAGAGAGAGAGATATCTCCTTTGTTCTCCTCTTTACTAGTCCTCTATCTTGCAGTCTGCACTGTCAATGCCATAGATGATCATGAGGTTGAGTACTCTAGTCTAGAGGTGATAGAGTGGAGAGATGGGCTTACCTGGGGGGGGTGGGGCGGGGGGTACAGAGTTACCATACAGCCTTAGATTTCATTGCTCTAGAAGGTTATGTCAAAGAGAAATAAGCATGCATCCCCCTCCCAAGCCACTGACATTTTTTTTCTGTTACTAGCAGCTGAACTTAATCCTAATTAATACACAATTCATCAACATTTGATAAATGCACAACAAATGTTGGCTCATATATACTCACTCATTCAAAAAGGAATCAAAATAAAAATAATAACAACAAATGAATAAGCAAAACTTTCCATGAGTTCCTTTTATTTGCACATGAAGCAGGAATTCCCAAATATCTCCAAGCATTAAAACTAGAGTTGCTTTTCATAAAAATAAATAAATAGCTTTTCCAAAATTATTTATTTACAACATGGTATTTCCGAAGAAACAATTTTCTTCCTCCAAACATTCTCACCCTCGCTCCTTACCCAGGAGAAATGCTCTGAGCTTCTCAATACCTTTCTAAGTGAACAGCAGTGAAAAGCTTGATGTTACCATCCACTAAAAATGAGTTAGCCATCCTAGATTTCTAGGCTCTCCAAAGAGTTTGGAGCTTTCTTTTCCTGATGAAATAAGTGTGCAATGTAAACTGATTTTTGCACAAAACTCAGCATTTCCATACAGCATTAGGAGTGGCCAGAATCCCATGAATTCTGCCCCTAATGGAAATTGCTCGGACCATTATTTGCTTCTTTTGGCTCAGCTGTCAATTGTCTTTGAATGGAAAAAGTGGTGGTATTCTCTGTGTATGCAGACAGCCTGTGTTTCAAAATGGACAACCAGTTGAGAACACTCTGCAGAGAAGACCAGAATTCCCTCTCCAAATGCCCCTCCCTTTCCTCTTCTTAATGTCTGGAAAACGCCAGGAAAGTTTAAAATTAATGGCAACCAATTGAAAAAGGGAAATCAAAGAAACATATATTCCCTGAGAAGTAGCCCTCTTTTTTTCAACTTTACACAGAGCACGGCCGGTTTCTGACTGCTCTGGTTTTTGTGGAGGAGATGGGGGTAAAGCCCAAACACAAGATGGAAAACAACCATTTAGCCCTGACCGATTTGGCTCAGTGGATAGAGCGTCGGCCTGCGGACTCAAGGGTCCCAGGTTCGATTCCGGTCAAGGGCATGTACCTTGGTTGTGGGCACATCCCCAGTGGGGAGTGTGCAAGAGGCAGCTGATCGATGTTTCTAGCTCTCTGTCCCTCCCCCTTCCTCTCTGTAAAAAATCAATAAAATATTTTAAAAAAGAAAACAACCCTTTAAGCACTAGAAAAAAAATTATGGTTTTAAATTTTATATAAATTCTATAGAAAGCAGGGCTATTCACTTTTCTCAAGTTCTGTTAATGTTATTGACTTTAAAACCTATGACCTTTGGAATTAAAATATACTACAAAAAATACATATGGCAGTATTTTATGCATAGCAACTAAGGATTCATAATTCTCCCCTATGAGGCTATAAATATATCCGTTCCAATCTATGTGGACACACAAATGATATTAAGTAGCCAAAGGGGCTGCAGTCACTGGAACAGGCATCCATAAGGGGATCAAGGTGCTGGGTGAGTCCACTTCTGAACACCAGCCTGATGAGGCAAAGGGAGTGATGCTTCAGTCCCCACAAAGACCCCTTCATTGATCTATAGCTTAATTTCAGCTGAAATGTGAAATTGGCTACAACCGGGGACTGAGTAAGAATGTGTGGGTGAATGTGTGCAAAGACATCCTCATTGTTTGGAATGTAAGACACAGCATATGCACTGCTAATTGGAGTCACTAATACCATCTTCATTTGCATAAGAAACAGAGACAACTGTTATTAGCCAGCTTGGTCCTGAGTCAACTCCAAAAGGAAAGATGAGAACTCTTCCATTGGTAACATTCTCTGTTCCCAAAGGATATATGTATATATTTTTTCTCTTGATGGGTTAGAAACATAGAAAAGTGATAGGAGTAGAAAGCAGAGGGAAAATGACTTGACTGATGTCATGGATATGGTAGATGCCTGCAACAGAACTCAAAGCTAATAACTCTGCTTTTCCCTGCTGCGTCACCACCTCTGGTGAGTCTCACTCTCCTCCCTCTTAATCTCACTTAGAATCTCCAAAGAGGAACCCAGTGAAACAGGTTTAATGAGAAATTTGAGAAAGAGCTGTGTGACTCCCCTGTCCCCCTACTTTTCCCTGCTCCCTAAAGGGATGTGTGGGACGGCAAGAATTCTGTCACCCCCATTACCAGGGTCCCCAACTAGTTGGAAAATCCCTGTCCCTACCCAATCTGCATACAGGAAAATGTTAATGGTCTCATAATTAAAACTCCACTTGCAATCCCAGGTCATGTTACACTATATCATCCATTTAACTTTATTGTGATTGATCTGTGTCAACTTTAACTATACTCACAAGGAAGTCAATAAATAAAGATCAATAGTATTTTTATTTCCTCAGCTTTTTTATTGGGAAGAATAAATGGGTTATAACCAGCAACAACAGTGGCACAGAGCCTCCCTCAGTGCTTTCTTTGGTAAAAACTATATTAAAACAAATCAGATTTAAATTCGCAAATAGAATTGCATTGTCATCTGATCTGTCATTAACTTGCCTTCAACACCTTTAAAGGCAAACATGGAAACAAGCAGGGCTTGCATGTATCTGTCCCCTCTTCACAATATGCCCAACGAACCTCTTATTCTCCAAAACCCCTCCCTGGCTTTTGCAGCTCTTACTTAATGTATCAATGACCTGTCAAGACTGAGTGGTCCTCTATGGGAGAAGAGGTTTCTTGTTCAGATGGACAAATGAATTATCCCTTGTTCACACAATGGAGAAGAAGCCTTGACCATGTTTTGGGTGGATTCAAAGATGTTATTATGAAGCATCTGCAGAGAACCCCCCACTATGCATGGACCCCACCAGCCCCAGGGCTACACACGGGTCCTGGAGGGCCCTACCTTCTCAGGGGTTAACACTTTAGTTGCCAGATCTTGAGAGAAGATAAGGGACCAATATGAGGGAAAGTGATTCTAAGAGGAGAGTTGGGGCTGCCAGGGTGATGGCAAGAGGGCACTTAGGGGGTATTGGGCAGAAAGGATCCAACATCCCACAGGAAAGGATTTCAGTGTTTTAATAACTGGAATACAGGTATGTGGTAGCTGATGAATGTCAGCTAGCCCTGGAGAACTGAGCATAATATTCATACACACACACACACACAGAACAGAATTGTGACCATCACCAACTTGCCTCATATAAGAAAATAAGGCTTTCAAAATCTGGGGTCCCTTTAACAAATAATGAGGATGAAACCTCTGGCCAGTTTCTTAACAGTCAATTCCACTTTGGATAGTGTTCCTACATAGAAAATGATCACTCCTTCTATTTATTACCCATGTATTACCTTATTCCAGCTTCCAAATAAAAGTATATGAAATAAATTGAGGGAAATCTACACCTCTATTCCAACTTCCTCCAAAATCAAAATTGTATGCAGCCAGCTCCCTGTTGTACACCACCACCCAGATGTTCAAAGGATGCCTGAAACATCCTGCCCAGGCACATTATGCTATTTCCAAATGGTGTTCTCCTTTTATTCCTGATTTTTAGAGAAAGGAACTCCCATGCTCCCAGTAACTCAGGCATGAAATATATGCATTAATTATGAACACCAGTCCTTTACCTTATTCCCAATATTCACCAAGTACATTGTGATATCTTTCATTGATCCCTTTAATTCAACTAGGTAAAAATGTTAAGTATCAATATAAAAAATACTAATGCAAAGACATCCTCTGTCTTCAAAAAGTTACTGTTCAGAATGGACAACAAGAAAATACCTAAAGAACTGTGTATGAAACAATGTATTATACAGAAGCATCTAGACCAGTGGTTCTCAACCTGTGGGTCGCGACCCCTTTGGCAGTTGAACAACCCTTTCACAGGGGTCGCCTAAGACCATCCTGCATATCAGATATTTACATTACAATTCATAACAGTAGCAACATTACAGTTATGAAGTAGCAATGAAAATAATTTTATGGTTGGGTCACAACATGAGGAACTGAATTTAAATGGCCAGAAGGTTGAGAACCACTGAATTCTAGACAGACATGAAGAACATGCAGAGCCGAAACCGGTTTGGCTCAGTGGATAGAGCGTTGGCCTGCGGACTGAAAGGTCCCAGGTTCGATTCCGGTCAAGGGCATGCACCTGGGTTGCGGGCACATCCCCAGTAGGAGGTGTGCAGGAGGCAGCTGATCAATGTTTCTCTCTCATCGGTGTTTCTAACTCTCTATCTCTCTCCCTTCCTTTCTGTAAAAAATCAATAAAATATATTTTTAAAAAAGAACATGCAGAGCTTGAAGAACAAGAAGGAATTTATCAGAAAGAGAGAGGTGGCTAAATGGAAGAAAAATCCAAGTAGAGATAGAAGAAGAGCCTTGAGCCAGGGTTACGGCATAAGAAAAGACAAATTTGGTTTCAGGAACAATGTAAGCACCTTGGCTAAAGTGAAGGGTTTCTGTAGGACAGAACAGTAAGGAGGAATAATACCCATATGTTCACTAGACTTCATGTTATGGAGGGTTTTGAATGCCAGACTGAGGCATCTGAACATAACTGAGAGGGCAGGAGAGTGCCTGGAAGCTCACGCTAGGTCAGTGCATGGCGCTGTTACAGGTTTGGGGGAAATACCTCCTTATACTTTGCTGGTGAGATGTAAATTGCTAGGTGTTTGGGGAATAGTTTCTGTCAATCTTCATTAAAAATAGACAGACGCTTTATCTCAGCAATTATTCTTCTGGGAAGCTGTCCTATAGAAATATCAGTCCACAAGGATACATATAGTACAGGCGCATTTTTTGGATAATTGTTTTAAACTGTTAAATAAAGTAGATATGACCTGAATGACCACCAGTAGGGGAGTGACTAAATAAACTTGTATATCCACACCATGACATAGTATGAAATTAATAATATCCAGGTCCTATTGACCTGAAGGGTGCCATGATATAAAGTTTAAAAAGCACATAAAATAAACAAAAAACATCTATATGATTAAGTAAAATGTGCATACATAGATGTGTGAAAAGTGACCCATTAAACTGTTAAACTTCTGTAGAATATAGAAAAAGAGAGAGATGTTATTCACACATCTTGCAATTCTCCAATCTTACCATTAAATAATGTTCAATATGTATATTATTAGGAGAAAAATATTGTGAAATAGTATGCAGTAGTATATGCCCATCTATATAGATGCATCCATGTACATAGGAAAGAGTCTAAATGGATATGAACCACACTAAAGAGGTATATATGTGTGCATTTATGTCTTTTATTTTATTTTTTAAAAATATTTATTGATTTTTTATAGAGAGGAAGGGAAAGGGATAGAGAGTTAGAAACATCGATGAGAGAGAAACATTGATCAGCTGCCTCCTGCACACCTCCTACAGGGGATGTGCCCGCAACCAAGGTACATGCCCTTGACCAGAATTGAACCTGGGACCTTTCAGTCCGCAGGCTGACACTCTATCCACTGAGCCAAACCAATTAGGGCAATGTCGTATTTTTACTTTCACGTTCTTGCTTTCTTTTATTCATTAGACATACAGGATGCCAGACACTGTTCAAAGCAATGCTTTCTTGTTTAAAATTCCTGTTTGAGTTTAAATCTGAAAATTGTAAGCTACTTAAGGGCAACTGATTTTGTTTTCTCATAATCATATTGACCACTGTGCCAAATACAGTGTTTTAAATGTGATAGCAAGTCAATAAATATCTAATGATTAATTGAATAAATGAATAAACATAAGAACCTTGCTCAAAGGCTACTTAGCTAGCACGTTGCAAAGCTTGCATTGGATGCCTCTACTTCCCACTTCATGTCCCTATTGATGGGTATAATCTGAGTCATTCTGGTGTGCCTAGAGTAGACATTTAACAGAGAAACTTGTTCAATATTTTATACAGAAGGCCTTCCATAAGAATACGTAACCTGAAATATTCTGAGAAAATTATTGGCATAACTTGTCCCCTCAAAAGTGAGCAAAGGTGCTGAGAAAATTAAAATCAAATGTCTATAACTAAAATTCCAGGATAATCATTTACCATGGCATTATGTGTGCTGAGTAATGTAAATCTTCTTTGTTGTTGACCCTCTCTCTTACCCTGAGTTTTTAGTTCCCACATATAAACGAAATATCTTCCTGAAAGAGCTTGGCTCTATTTGCCAATGGGTTTATGATTCATGTTTATATAGGTTGCAAATCCTTCACAGGAATTACAAAGACACCTTGCTTTGCTTTTCCTAAGCTGTTTGTTTTTACTATTACTTTACATATTGTTCTGTGTGTCCAAGATACCAGAGACCTGTGCATTCAGCTCAGCAAATGTCCCCTCTACATTTTCCATATTAATGTTGAATACCAGGTTCATAAATTGTAACAAAACCAACATATCATTCCATGTGGGTTTTCTAACTAACTATGAGTCCAATATTTAACCCTTAACAAATACCCAAGACATCACCACACAGTGAAGTATATATAATCTCTTGAAAGATGAAATTTCTGGGCACCTAAATTTGGAGAAAAATAGAATTTCCATAACATGCTACATATTTCACAGAGTGATTAGGAGAGTAAAATGAATAATGGAAGTGAAATTGTTTTGTAAGTTTCAAGCACTGTGCATATATAATGGAGTATTAGTCTGACTTATGTTCTTTGTTTTAGTCTGTGTCTCCATTATTGACAATGACAAAAGTCACATATTGCTCCATCTTTGGGATCTTCAACTCACGTTGATTTAAATGGAGTTTGACTGATAACAGCCATATAATCTGATTGTCCCAAGCCCTTCCATCTCCTAGGGCCACATTTTCCTATAAATTTCTCGATGAAGGGACTCCAGCCCAGTCTCACACATGGGAAATGTAATGCAGTCCCTGATACATTTCAGAGTTTCCGGGAAGGAAAGGATGTCCAACTTTCCTGATCACTCTCACATTCTTCCCACTTATGGTCCTTCTTCATCATATCGGTCCTCTCTTTCTGGTCACTTTATCCCTGTGCATAATCTCTGTTGTTTTTGCTTCCCCCAAAGCACCACCAGTTCAAAGAAATTGCATGTGACTAACTTTAACTTATAGTCTAGAATAGTGATAGCAAACCTTTTGAGCTCGGCGTGTCAGCATTTTGAAAAACCCTAACTTAACTCTGGTGCCATGTCACATATAGAAATTTTTTGATATTTGCAACCATAGTAAAACAAAGATTTATATTTTTGATATTTATTTTATATAGTTAAATGCCACTTAACAAAGAAAAATCAACCAAAAAAATGAGTTCGCGTGTCACCTCTGACACGCGTGTCATAGGTTCGCCATCACTGGTCTAGAACAACCTAAAATTGAAAACCAAATATCATTCATCTTAAAATCCCTTGGCCATCCTTGTCCCAGGAAATTTCTCACCAGTCATTTCTTTCCTTAGACATCCAGGCAAAAGTCCCCTGCTCTCTCTTTTATTGACTTCCATGGTAAAACTCAAATTTTTATGTTTTGTTAATTATTCAATACTCTGTCATTTTTTTCAATAATAAATCCAAAGGAGTTTGTCTTTCTCTAGAAATGGGGCTCCTCAAAGTATGTCCCTACACATAAGTGTCATATAGCCCTAAATATCACCATGCTCAGCAACACAAAGTTTTGGGGTATTTTGTTTTGTTTTGGTAAACCTCTCAAAGTTCAAATTCATAGGGAGGGTGGTAGTGGTTGTTATGGTATCCAGGGATTCTCATTAAATGCACCTTTTCTTTCCTCAAAGAGGAGTTTGAAAAGCTTCCAGAGCTGTAGGAAGTCTTGCCCTCTATTAAAAAAATCAGCAAGAAAATAAAAGCTGGAAGAGCTATGAGGCTAGGCATGGGGACCTACAACTTCCCACAGGCCCTAACATTATACCAAGGAATCACAATACCTGAGGCTGCTCTTAGAATCAACCTCTTCAGCCCTAACCTGTTTGGCTCAGTGGATAGAGCATCAGCCTGTGGACTCAAGGGTCCCAGGTTCGATTTTGGTCAAGGGCATGTACCTTGGTTGCGGGCACATCCCCAGTAGGGAGTGTGTAGGAGGCAGCTGATCAATGTTTCTCTCTCATCGATGTTTCTAACTCTCTAACCCTCTCCCTTCCTCTCTGTAAAAAATCAATAAAATATATTTTTTTAAAAAAGAATCAACCTCTTCAAAGCCATATCTGCTCACCAAGATGCCATGGGTAACAGTCTTCTAAAATTATGCAGTTCTTTAAATGGAATACCCACGGACATAATGAAACCACCTGCCCAGTGCAAGTGACTGTGCATGGGAAGTAGAAAACAGTGGCATTTTTATTTCCACTGATTTACTTATAATAATGATAGTTACCATTTTGAGTGTATAGCATGTAGGTGAATTGGGACACATTTTACATATAGTCTCTCTAATCCTCAAAACTGCACAAGGTACATATTACACATTATCCCGTGGGGGTTTTGCTGTTGCTGTTGTTTCAGACACTTGACTTTTCCCAAGGCCACAGAGCTGGAGAGAGGCGTGGTTCCAAAGCCCATTCTCCCCCTTGCACACCATTCCACTACTTATGTGTTTCTGAGCAGGGATTAGACTTAACCATGCCTGTGTTCCCTTCAGTTCTGTGTCCTATTGCCCCAAGAAGCTCTATGGGGCAAGGTCCAAGCAGGCATGACTATCCTCTCTGACATCCACCTTAAAGGTTGACTTCATCCCACTTGTCTTTAGAACCATTTATGAATCTGTCATTCATAAATTTGTCTAAATCCTTTTAAAATCCATTTATATTTCCTGCCAGTATCACCTTTTAGGATAATGAGGTCCCTCGTTTTATTACCCACCGTGTGAATTAGTGTTATCTTTCATTTGTCCTTAACTGACCTCCATCAAGTTTCAGAGGGCACCACCTCCTCATTTGCCCCAGGCTAATGGACCCTTAACTATCCTTAGATCGTCCATCTAAAATGACAGAGCATTTAGAACAAGAACATGATTGCACCTTCAAATGACAGCATTCCTCGGCAACCAGATGGTAAATGTTGGGTGGTGTTGGGATTGCCACGGATGCCTCCTTCCACCTGAAATAAGGAACCCAGTGTCTTGGGAGGTTGATGACCAAGCAGCAACACCCTGAGTGGTCCTGCACCAGCACATCTCCTAAACCAATTAGCTTGAGGGGCTTTCCACATGAATCTCAACAAATCCTTAAATTGTTGGCATTGGATTAAATAAAACTCAGATAAGGGATGGGGATTCGGACAACTAGTCAAAGTGAATTAGATGATGGTTTGTAAAGGCATTAAGCTATAGAAAAACATAAAAAGACTGGATTCAGACACAGGAAAGGTGATAGCCCATCGCTGGAAACTGGGCACAGAGCAGGCAGGGGACTAGGAGGAACCTCGCTACTGGAAGTGGAGTACCAAGTCAGCAAAGCTGATTTCCAGGCAAGTAACTTTTCTTAGACTCACGAGAAAATCAATATGTATTTTGGCCTGAAGAAAATATTCTCAGACTGGAGGGAAGGAGAGCAGTGATCTTTTCATTTTATATGTATTAAGTTTATTGAAAAGTTGCAACTCATTGCAGCATAAACATAAAACTATTCATTTATTTTTTCCAGAGCTACCCCCAACTCTTCTATGTTAAGTGCCCCTTCCCCTAATAAATGGTTCTCTTAATATCTTGGTCTTTCATAAGTCTTCAATCTCTTTTGGCAGTTAGAATTGTCTCATTTAAGACTCCCTCCTGCCCAGCCAGTGTGTCTCAGTGGTTGAGCGTTGACCTATGAACAAGGAGGTCACGGTTCAAATCCCAGTCAAGGCACATGCCTGAGTTGTGGTCTTGATCCCCAGTTTGGGGTGTACAGGAGGCAGCCTATCAATGATTCTGTCTCATCATTGATGTGTCTATCTCTCTCTCACTCTCCTTTCCTCTCTGAAATCAATAAAACTCTATTTAAAAATTATATATTTTTTCTTTTAAAAATAATTTCTTATTGTTTAAAGTATTACATATGTTTTTCCCCCATTGACCTCTCCCCTGCCATTTCCGCCCTCCACCACATGTCCTCACACCCCTTTCCAGTGTCTGTGTCCACGGGTTATGCTTATGTGCATGCATACAAATCCTTTGGTTGATCTCTAACCCACCCCCACCCCTGCCTTCCCTCTGAGGTTGGATGTCTGTTCGATGCTTCTATGTCTCTGGATCTATTTTTGTTCATCAATTTATATTGTTCATTAAATTCAACAAATTAGTGAGATCATGTGATATTTATCTTTCTCCGACTGACTTATTCCATTTAGCATAATGCCCTCCAGGTCCATCCATGCTGTTGCAAATGGTAAGAGTTCCTTCTTTTTTACAGCAGCATAGTATTCCATTGTGTAGATGTACCATGGTTTTTTAATCTATTCATCTGCTGATAGGTATTTAGGCTATTTCCAAATCTTAGCTATGGTAAATTGTGCTGCTATGAACATAGGAGTGCATATATCCTTTCTGATTGGTGTTTCTGATCTCTTGGGATATCTTCCTAGAAGTGAGATTACTGAGTCAAATAGCTCTTATTTATTTTAAAACTGTAATCTCAAACATAATTCAAAAAGTCAAATAGCTCCTATTTATTTTAAAACTGTAATCTCAAACATAATTCAAAGTTCTCCTTTTCTCAGCCCAGGCTAGAACCATCTGTGGCCTCTACAGCTTGAAGTGAGGATGAGGATGCTGAGGTAGAAAAACCTTCTCATTACATAGCTTCTTTTTTCCAGGACCACAGCCCACTGCTACACTAGCTGAGACTACAAGGCAGACAGAACCCTCACCATCAAGCAAAGGTATTTCAACAAAGAGCCCTGTTACTTTAGTGATATTCATGAAAATTGGGTGTGCACAACATGTACACCTGTTCATGGTCCACTTGCCAACTCCTTGTGTTGGGTAAGAAACCGAAGCTAATGAGTCAGCATGAGTCAGTGCCTTCTTAATGACCTGGCAGAGGTTGCAGTTGGTTGCCTTGCTTTTCTGGGTGACCTGCTCTGTCTTCTGCATGAGGAGGGACCATGCGTGCTACTCACTCTCTAATAGGACACTCGTGTGTGGCCCTGTGGGGACTGGAGTCCAGGATACATACTGCATAGTTCCCTGCCACAGATTCAGCTTTTGCTCCACCCTTTTAAACCACCCACCGTCCTCTTCAGCTTCCTTCAAAAAAAGAGTCGGGTCAATATAACAATATTCCTGTAACTCAAATCTCTACAGCAACTCCTCACCAGCACTACTGAACTGGAAAAAAAGTTTTTGAGTATAGATATTCATATTCTCAAAAGATTAAAAAACATAGCTTTCAATTTTCCTTGGAAACCATCAAAGATCCATCTTCTTACTTTTATTCAGCATTAGACATTGTGCAGTTTATCAATGTACGATAGAAAAAAAGCAAAGATTAAGTTGTATGCGTTTAGAGGTGGGTGGAAATGCATATTTTGCAAGCATCTGATCAAGCTGCTTGGTTTCCTTCGCTTGCTGTCTGTAATGACATACATAGAGCTATGCTCATGGTTATAAATCTTTTTCACACAGACTTCCCAGCAGTGACTAAAAACTAACTTAACCTGTATTAGATATAGTTACGGATCTGCAGACGCATTTAAGCTCTCTTTAAGCAACAAATTGAAGCCATCACTCTAGTGAGAAGTTGAATCTGTTCATTGTCTTTAGTGATTAAAATTTAGGAAAATCTGCCTAAAATAAATCATTCATGTAAATGAACTCTCAGGAGGCACTCTCTTGGAGTCAGGGAGCTAGTTGCCCAGAGAACAGTTTGCGACAGCCACGGGTGACATCAAGAGGCATTGGGGATGGACAAGTGCTGAGTCACTTTGAAACTAACAAAGTACTATGGGCAGTTATCACCCAAATACATGATTTATCGTCAGGGCCTCCTGATGCCTGTGCTTACGGAGGAACCCTCCTGTGATATTGAAGGCCAAGGCATCTCCTCTCCCTAACAACAGTGTTGTATCTTTGGCAACTAGAGCAGGAACTCGGAAAATCAATACTACTTCATGAGCCAGGGCTCCGTCCTCTCCTTTTACGAGGATTCTGTCAATGCAAGGGGCCATTACTGTACTTTAAAGGCATGATATAAAATTGCTTCGACAAGATATAAGACACACCGTTTGCAAGAACCTGGTGAGAGTATTTTAGTCAAAGTTAAACAGTTTCATCACGTAATTACTTCAATTGGCAAAGCTCCAGCTGAATGGGCTCTCAGTGGGGCTGTGCCTGCCACTGTGGGTGGGGGATTGTGAGAGAGGCCTGTCACTGGGATTCGGGTTGTTCTAAACAAGGTCAAACTGTTAAAATGGAGGCAGAGCCCAGCACTGATGCCATTGGCGATGACACTGCGACAACAGGGTTGACAAGTTGCTCTCCCTTTTATTTTATTTTTTCCCTCCAACTAAGTGGTCTGAAAGTAGCTTAGTTTTATGGCTATAAAATATTTCATCCTGATTTGCAGTCTGGTAATTCATTTTCTAAGGACTGTTTAGAATTTATTCAGGGAGAAAAGGAAACTCTGTTGGTTCCTCTAACCCGTTCCCATTATATGACAAAATTTAACTTTTGAATTTTATGAGGTTTTATGCGTTCCACTAAAACCATTAGCTGGTTGTCTCCTCATGATAAAATTTAATCACTTATGTAATACCTTAAAAGCCAATGACAGTTTTGCCTGTATCTATATTTTCTTTTATTTAAAATATGT
This sequence comes from Myotis brandtii, assembly GCF_000412655.1. Classification (NCBI taxonomy): domain Eukaryota; kingdom Metazoa; phylum Chordata; class Mammalia; order Chiroptera; family Vespertilionidae; genus Myotis; species Myotis brandtii. Next base: position 7,637,335 of record NW_005371410.1, read on the forward strand.
GAATGTCATAAAGATAGCTCTGATTGTGGGGGGTGGTAGAATGGCTGGCACTAAAAGCAGAAAATCTGCAAGTACTGAGCATTTATGTATCACACAATGAGAATGAAGCACTGTAGCCTACAAACTGCATGAAATTTGAGAAAAAGTGGGTGCTAATCCATGACCCCATTCATTTTTCAATGATTACCTGACTGCACCCAAGCTTCCCATTTAGCTATTTTCTTGCTATGAGCTTTTGGCAATTTAACACAAATTTTAATAATAACAATGAGAAGGAAGCTCAAAGGACATGCACATACACCTTGTATAAATGTCTCATAGAAACTAATCACATTAACCTGCCCTTTATAATCAGAGATGCTCTCACAAGCCCACTTCTAAGAAACACTTACCAAACTAGGGTCGTTAATAAGGAATAGAAGAAAAGTGATGTTCTCTCCCCCATCCCACTTCCACCTACAGAGTTCTAATTTTGGCATCTCTTAATCACCACACATGTTTATTTTAGAGCTATTCAAATGCATTATGAATTTATATGTCTATTATTAAATTTATTGGTGCTAATGATTTTGTTTTAAATAGCACTTTTCTTCCTGAGGGCACAATAATTTTTTTGTGAATGACCTAATTCATTCTTTCTGCATACCACAAATGGGAAGTAGGGTAGGAGCAAAGGTCATTCAACCCATTTGGCTCAGGACAATCTTATCCCATAGATCAGAAAGAATGAACTAAGGCTCCATATATTCTAATAATAATGGATTACGGATTTGACTAGATTTTTGCAGGCACCACATAAATGTTCATTGTAATATCTCCAGCAGTAGACATATCAGACACAAGAAATATCTATAATAATAAAAGCGTAATATGCAAATCGACCAAACGGCCAAACAGTGGAACGACCTTTCAGATGAAGCCAGGGCTGTGAGGGCTGAGGCAGCCGGGGCTGCGAGGGCCTACTCTTGCACGAATCTTGTGCATCGGGCTTCTAGTTTGTTAGATAAATGAATGGAAATAAAAACACATGAAAAACATTTATACCAGTTCAAAGTATTTTAATCAGAAATTACACTTAATAACTTATTTTTAAAACCCATTGGCCAGAACTAGTATGTGGATCCAACAGTGACAAGGGAAGCTTCCTGAGCCCAAGAAGGAGAGAATGACTTAGTGTGGCAGGGACTACTAATCTCTGCCTCAAAATATAACCCGCTGGCTTTGATTCACAAGACGGTGAACTTAAAGTGAATAGGAAGGTGCAAGAGCATTAAGGTAGGCACTCAGTTCCTAAAGAGTGAAAGGCAGAACTCATGTTAAGAATGCCAACATCAGAAAAAAGCCACATTTCAAGCTTCAAAACTCATCTGGAGAGATTCAGTCATAAGAGGAAAAGATTGAGAGTCCCAGTCCTGGTGTTACCAGGACTGGTCCACTGCTCAGAAGATTTCCAAGGTATTTGGATGCAGTAATCCCACACAAAATACCCATATTTCTTATGATGAAATAGCTCAAAATTCCTCAATGATTTTCCCTTGTATAAAAAACAGCCAAACTCATTAGCATCCAAAGTCCCTCCAAAACCCAATTCTGTTAGTTTTCCTGCATCTTATACCTTCTACTCCACTTCCAAAAACCCCAGCACAATGAACAATTCATCATTCTAAGTACAAAAACTACTCTATCTGCCTCTGACTGCACACTCTACCCTCTACATTAAATGCTCTCTCTTCTTTCTTATCCATCTAATAAGTTCTTTATTTTTTTTAAATATATTTTATTGATTTTTTACAGAGAGGAAGGGAGAGGGATAGAGAGTTAGAAACATCGATGAGAGAGAAACATCGCCCAGCTGCCTCCTGCACACCTCCTACTGGGGATGTGCCCACAACCAAGGTATGTGCCCGCAACCAAGGTATATGCCCTTGACCGGAATCGAACCTGGGACCCTTCAGTCTGCAGGCCGACGCTCTATCCACCGAGCCAAACCGGTTTTGGCGAGTTCTTTATTTAAGTGGAAGTTCAAATACCATCTCCCAAGGAAAGACAGCCTTCTTTATTGGTCCTACTTAAAATAGCAGGTTATATCACTTATTCTATTTCACTTCATTTTTTATTTCAATTGTATCATTTTTGTTCTTGTTTATAGACACAATCTCTTTCCTGTGAGACTATCACCCTCATCCATGAGGGAGACTGGAGCTTGATCCCCAGCACTTAGTTCAGCCTCTGGCAGATGGTCAGCATTTAATAAATTATTGTTGCATGAATAAGTGAATGAATGACTTAGAGAGAAAGCATGGTGACTAAGGGAATGTTAGGATTTTCAAATGAGGCTAAAATACAGGTGACACCAAAGTTAGTAAGGAGAACCCTTTTTTGCTACAGCAGATATTGTTCATTCAGGAACATGTGTCCACATGTCTATGCAGGACCAAGTGCTGTGATTTTCAAAGTGCTATTTAGTGCAGGTGTTTCCATAATTGGGATGAAGTGAGAAAATTCACTGCTCACTGGCCCTACAAGTCGCCCTCCCACCTGGGTAATGCAATGGTCCAACCTCTAAAAGATGCAAGAATTGCCTTACTCCAGAGGGACCAAGCGGAGAGGGGATGTACTTTCTAACACTGCAGAGTTATTGACCTTTCATTGTAGCAAATCTGCAAATGTCAAAGCAATGAGTGTTTATAAGGAGAAAGCTACTGTGTACAAACAGTTGTTTAAAATATAGGGCCTTGAGAGCTGCCCTCTCTCCAGACACAATTACAACCAATTCTGAGAGGCACAGAAAAAAAATCATTCCCCCTCTTTCCTCTCCAAGACTAAAGAAATGATGTTGGATGAGTCTTTGGCTTTGTTTATCCAACTTAAAACTGAAGAGTGAATTACTAAAGTCAAGATCAATCCCAGGATAACAGAAGGTTAAATGGCACCATGACACTGTGTGTGTGTAACAATGCCATGGATCTGTGCTGTGCTTCTGATTCTGCAAAGCTCCTCCTTCTCATCATTCTCATTGTATACTTAACTAACCTTGGGAGGTTCCAGGAACAGGTTGGAGTAGAACCACTTGGTGGAGAACTCCACCACCAGGACAACTGTGACATTCCTAAATATTGATAAAAATGGAGAAGCTCTCCCAAAGTAGAGGAGAAGACTAAATCAGTAGATTGTTGATTCTATTTTGAGGGCATCATACCATATTACCATGCTACTTTTTACTCTGGATGCATGGATAATGGAAGGGAGGCTTTACCCGTCTGGGAGTGTATCTCTGAATTATTTATATATTCCACAAACAATTTTGAATACCACCCACATTTTAGGATTATCCTAGGGATAAGACACACAGAAATAAGCAATGGCCCAGCTGTAAATGAACTTACAGAAATAGATGAGTGACTATAAAATGATGGGAAAGTTTATGATGCTGAAGTGACACGGAATCATGGGGATGCAAAGAAGGATCATCTGTACATTCCAGGGAAGGCTTCCTGGAAGAGGTAGTACTTGGATGAAGGATGTAGAGATATTAACCATGTGAATAGGAGAATGGCCTACTTTCTAAGCAAAAGAGACCCATGAACAAAAGCATAGCACAAGGAAAAAAATACCTGTGCAACAGAAATCATTTGCGTGGATAGACAGTAAAGGCATGAAATGTAGAGAATGTTGGGCCTCAAGAAACTCTGTAGTCCAGTTGTCCACATCAGGAAAGGAAATTTTCCTCAGGGGCCTATGGGAAGACTGTTGACTGGTTTGGTTGAGAACAAATATTTAGACATCTGTAAAACTGACCTTTCTCTTCAACCCCGTAGCAATGTCAAAAACAGATTTTATGCATTGAGGCAAGCAAAGGCCTCAGGCCCAGCATAGATGGCCACAGTGAGAAACTGCTGCTACAAATTAAGAAAAGTTTCTTTTTCTTGTGTGAGTAGACTTTGGCAGAGGGAGGGCAGATATCCATGTGAGGGGCCTGCTCCCACTGGGAAAGGGAAGTGCCCAGAGCTCCTTGCTTATGACAAAATGAACTCTACTTTTGCTTGTGGTATTTCATGAGGAGAAGGATTTTTTTCTTAATCCTATAATGAGAGAGGATTATAAAGATGCAAATGCCCTCTGAGGAACAAACAAGTGACTGAGGAGTAAGTGGCTAACAGCAGAGGCATTTCTGAGAGTCACCCTGCAAAAGAACCAGGAGCAGGAGGGCGGTGACAGGGATGGATGGGGGCTGTTCTATCACCCAGAGCTGACCACACCCACACCTTACCCCTCAGTCAACCTTGATAACAGAATGAGGAGGAACACCTTCCTGTGGAGTCAGCCAACTTTTTTCTGGAAAGGACTAGGGAATAAATCTTTTAGGCTTACAGATCATCATGCCTCTGTTGGAACTACTTAATGCTGTTATCACAGCAGCCACAGACATAAATAATGAGCACAGCTGAGTTCAAATAAAACTTTTTTTTTTAACAAAAATAGGTGAGCAGTCAGGTGCCCATAAGCCAGCTTGCTGACCTCTGCCTTAGGTAGTTCTCAAAGTGTGGTCCTGGGACCAGCACCAGGTGCATGACCAAGGAAACTACTAGAAATACAAATTGTCAGCCCTACCCCAGACCTTCTAAATCAGAAACTCAGAGTTTAGGGTCCTATAGTCTGTGTTTCATTGACAGTGAAATAATCAAACCCACTCCAAGTGGTGACTCTTGAAGTTAATACTTTATTAAAGACAAGGTTTCAAACTGTACTATGTGTATTTATGATCAAAAGAAAATCTTTACTGTTAAAGAGTGTTCTTTTCACTAGATAGATACTAGGGTGTGAGAGCATGTGTTGTAAAACCCAAAAGACTCTCTCTGCATGTTTCCTCATTTATCTGATAGGCAATTTTTGACTCATCAGCTAAAACCAATATGACAACAATACATCCTGTCTGGATTTGAACTGACCATAGAAAGAATTCCAGAAACCCTCAGAGCAGCTCTGGTTAAGGAGAAATTTGTAGATGACAGGCTTGGTTTCCATAATGGAAAACCAACATAGCTTTCTTCAGCAAATGGTGGCCTAAGCATTATAAAGGCCTTAAGCTGACTCCTTTGTGATGTCAAGTATGCATTCAAATTCAAGACAGCATTTAAAATAGTAAAACATCTAGCAATTTTATTACTAGATCATTTAAAATGGTGACCATGAAAAATTTAGTTTAAGCTTCCCAATAATGGCTCATGAAGCCCAAAAATACACAGAGAGAGATAAGTGAGTTTTTAAAGTAAGTTCCTTATTAACTCCTTTCCCCTCATCTATTACCATTGCTATTTTCCAGCTGTATAAACAGTCTGGAGAGTATGCCCTGAATGAATCCACCGTTCAGAAAACAACATAATTACAGCCATTCCAGCAAGCAGAGTGCCAAAAAAGTTACAAATTAATTGAAGGTTAGCATTGAAAATTAAATCCTAGTCAGCTTGAAGTCATCTTTTAGGCTATTTTCTATAGAATTAAATAGAGAACTCACTCACATGGTTTGGTTGACAGGCCTTTAAAGTTCAGGTGGACAAGTGGCCTTCTCCCCAACTACCACTTTCCTGTGATCTGATATTGCGAATCCCAAGTGACGCCTGCCAATCGTTCCTTAGACCATGCTTATGATTTATGCATGGTGCAGGGTCACTTCCTCTTTTCCCATAAATACCCAGACCTTGGAAAAATACCAACTTATCTTGCCCTATTTTATTTTGTTGGAAATCACTGAAAGAACTCATCAAAAAACATTTTTCTCTTTTATTTTTTTAGCATACAAAGCATTTGTAAAAGAGTAGTATAAAGAATCCCCTATTGTCTTCATTCATATATCCCAACTGCTAACATATTTACACTATTAATTAATGTTAATAGCCACAGTTCAATGATCAAAATCAGGAAATCAACATTAAAATTCAAAATCATTATCTAATTAAGAGACCTTTAAATTTCACCAGTTTTCCTTCTAATACCCTTTCATTGATCCAGTATCCAGTCCAGGATCACTTGTGGTATTGATTAGTCACATTTCCTTAATTTCCTTTAGTCTGATCATCAAAAAATGTTTAAATTTAACTAGCATTCACTGAGCACCTAAACTGTGCCAAAACTGTGGTAAGCTCTAAGAATTCAAACATGGTTTTGGCCCTTGAAACATGTATACTTTATTGTGAAAATCAAAATTAAATCAAAGGCTAGACATGGAAGAATGTACTGAAGTATTGCTTCTTAAAAAAAAAAAAGAAAAGAAAAAAAAAGGAAATAACGTTTTTTAGATTTGAGGGAAAAATGGATGCCATTAAAGATGACCCAAACCCAAAGGTTCTTTATCATTGCTTCCAAAAAATAAAATAAAATAAAATAAATTAAAATAAATATATTGTTTTTACAGCTGAAAACAATAAAATAATATTGAGAGAATTTGTATGCAACTGTAAGCTACTGGATTGTCTTCGTAGTCAATATTTTTATTCCTCTCACCCAAACAAGCCTTGCCAAACAGAAAGAAATCAGTAAAAGTCAAATACAGTGGGAATTTGGGGCCACCTCTGAAACCTACCAGAGGATTTGGAACATGCTGGCTATCTCCAGGTCAGTCTAAAAACCCTCTTGACAAGAAAGAAGCTCATTCAAACTCCAAATTGAATTAAAGAGGTATATTACCATCTGAGGACCTTTCTCTTTTCTGTACTGCTTTGAAACAGGGTTTGTGGAAATGTACCATAAAACACTTGGCAGAAAACCAGAGATTTCAGCTCAAAGTTTTTTGTGTTTTTTGTTTGTTTGTTTGTTTGTTGTTGTTTTTTTTTTGCATGCCAACTGGTCTCTCCATTTATTTAATTTTGTTAATATCAAATTTTATCTTCATGGTTCATTCCAAGCTGTACTTTGTGAGATTTCTGGTATTGAAAGAATATCAGAAATTGGTAGCCTAGCACCTACCTTAACTGACTTATAAATTCTTTATTTTTTTGTTTGTTTTAAAATGTGCTTTTATTTTTTTAGAAAGAGAGGAAGGGAGATGGAAGAGAGAGATAGAGAAACATCAATCAGTTTCCTCCCACACGCATCTTGACCTGGGATCAAACCTACAACCTGGATATGTGCCCTGATCGGGAATTGAACTGGCAACTTTTAGGTGCACAGGATGACATTCAACCAAATGAGCCACACCAGCCAGGGCTACTCATTTATTCTTTATAATATCTCTAACAAGAGGTCAGTAACTCTCTACTCGTCTAGCCCAGCTAACTTTACTCTCTAACCCTCACCTCCTACCCTATATTTTACTATTCTCTTAAACAGTGTCTTAAATATTTTGCCATATATATATATATCCTATCTAATAATAGACAAACATGGTAATTGACCATACCTCCACTATGTTTTGCATTGGCTAATCAGCAGGATATGCAAATTAACTGCCAACAAAGATGGCGGCAGGCAGCCACGCAGCTGAAGTGAGCAGGAGGTTTGCTTGTTCCAGTGATGGAGGAAGCCAAGGTTCCCTGCCTGCCGCGGCCCAGCTCTGAGCTCCTAAAGCAACAGCTCCAAAAGCAACAAAGTTTCAATTATAGAAGCTAAACAAACCCCAGATACCTGCTTTCAACCAGCTGGGGCCTCAGAGCTTAGAGCACCAGTGATGGAAACAGAGTTTCAATTATAGAAGCTAAACAAACCC
>NW_005371410.1:7645625-7723804 GCF_000412655.1 Myotis brandtii
ACTGCAAGAGGGCACAGGCCAGGCTGAGGGACCCCCTACCCCTGAGTGCACAAATTTTTGTGCACCGGGCCTCTAGTATATATGTAAAAGCCTACTCAACCAGCTGACCGGCTGAGATGCAATGACCACCAGGAGGCAGACTCTCAACACAGAGCTGCAGAGTGACAGCAACTTTGCAGAGTGCCCTCTAGCACTCTAGGACCCCTTGGGGGATGTTGGACTGCTGGTTTCAGCCCAATCCTTACAGACCAGGCCGAGAGACCCCACCTGCCAGAGGGACCCCGCTCACTCCACAGACACCCTTTGAGCCAGCCAGGGAGGTACCATGGGAAGTTGGCTCCAGGGCGTGTCCAGCCCATCTCACCCAGTCCCACCCCTCCAGCCACCTTCTAATTAATTTTCTTTTAATGTGCACGAATCAGTGCACTGGGCCTCTAGTAGTTATATAATTATTGAGATATATATATATCAGTTCATCAATGCATTTTTAAAATGTAGTTCTAAAATTAACTAAAATGGTCCAAGTTTAGCCTAACCAGCATAGTGAGTCTGTCATTTTATTTGTACTGACACTACATAAATGTCCAGGAGCCACACAGATTTTCTAATAGTTGTATAACAGTGTTGAAACATAGTGGGTTTTCAGAATCAATTGAGCATTGAGTTTTTATAAAACATGCTACTACTGTTCAGTTTGTGTGTGTGTGGGGGGGGGGACGGGTGTTTGTACTAAAGCAGACTTGGAGTTCCTACATGAATAATGTTATATTTATCTATTTTGAATTGCATTTCATTATATTTGACCCATGGTTGCAGTCTTTTGAGAATTGTTGTTTATGTAACAAATAAACAAGTTAACCTGCTTTTGCCTTGTCATCCACCAATAAGAAATAAGTAAGCCATCTATGTAATCAACAGTTTTACTATGGAACAAAATAAGACTATGGACAGAAGCACCAGCCGAGTTAAAGCTCTAAAGATCAACTTTGCCTCATTAAGTAGTATTCTTGGGCATATGATTAAATGGTTACAAATATAGACATCTATTACTCTACCCACATTTTACCACTTTGGTCACAAAGATAGCAGATTTTACCGAATGTGCTAAAATCCAGGTTCACTAGACCTTTCCCTAGTTAATCACAAAATGAAAATTCCTTAGCTTGACAAGACTTGGCAGCAAGGCATGAAATGAAATGTAGGGTAAGTAAAAACCATTTCACATGCTCTGCTCAGAGATGAATGAGAGCTGCATGATAGTCAGGTAGCTGACTTCCACCATCACCAAAGACAGCTGTTTCTTACCCAGTTGTGTTACCTATACCTGAAATTCAGCATCCATGTTCTCCCGCTGATCCTATTTTTATTTCTCTGTCTACCCTTTTCTTCTTTTTTTAGTTTAACAAAACACTCTACACATCAGTTTCACTGAATACCTAAAACATTTACTTGGCCTCCCCTTTCTAATGCAATGTGTCTCTTCAAACATTGGAATAGCTTTCTCTTACCAGGGAGCTGTACCATGAGTGTCACTCCACTAAGTCTAAGGAGTTATGTATACCTCCTTGGATTAAAATCTCAAATTTGCTTTAAAATATATGTATTTTACACTCAACATACTCAATAACAAGCTGACATCTGTATAATACCACATGCAGTATATCTCATTTCTTGCCCAGGTATTTTCTTCAACATACTGAATACCATATTTCTTTTTCTTTCTACCTTGTGACTTTTGTCTACTTTAGTGTGATGTTTTATATTTCCTGGAAAAACCAATGTTAGAATACAGAGCGGTTGTGGTGCACATGCATAGACTCTTTGGAAAGAAAGTATAACCATTTTTATAAGCCACCTAAATGACAAGAATAAGAAATGCTTTTGCTAATTAGCATCATGAGGCTGAATTGAACCAAGGATCTTAGGTTAATTCTAATGAGCTATGAGCTAATATTGGTAAGATGCTTTTAGGTTTTTAATTTAAAAGCACTTTTCCAATGAAAGAATGAGGATTACAAATTTCCTGAGCCATCTGGTTCCCTACATAAAGTAATGGTTTCAAAAGTTTAGATGGATGAATGGATAGATAGATGATAGATAGATAGATAGATAGATAGATAGATAGATAGATAATGAATTTTTCTCTTCTACTATTTTTTAAAGAAAAGTTTCTCTCTTTACATATGCCCATTTAAATAGATGTTATTCCACTCATAGTCCAGATTGTGGCAAGTGAAAAATACAAACAAATATTATATGAAAATATATAAAATAAATTGTTAAAAATATTCACAATGATAAGTTCTAGGAATCTAATGTACAGCATAGTAATTATAGTTAATAATACTGTATTACATACTTGAAAGTTGCTAAGAGAGTTGATCTTAAATGTTCTCACCACAAAAAAAGAAATGGTAATTATGTGACATGATGGATGTATTAGTTATGGTGGTAGTCATTCTGCAATAAATAAATGTATGAAATCAACACATGGTACATCTTAAATTTACACAATGTTACAGATCAATTATATTTCAATAAAGCTAGAAAAACATAAATTCACAATGAGAGCTGAACAGGTCCCTTCAACACTAACAGGCTACCATTTCCTGAAAGACTCCAAAATCAGGATTAGTCATAATGATGCCTTCTGGTTTGTTTGTTTGTTTGTTTGTTTACTTATTACAGAAAACTCCCTTACATTTATCAATGCATTTCATTTTCAGAGTTGTCAGCTGAGACAAGTACTAATATCAACTCCATTTTACAAAAGTGAAAACTGAGGCTTACAGAGGTTAAGTATCCTTGATGTTTCAAATACCATGACCATGCTACACAGTTGGTACCCAGCAGCCCTATTCTGTATGTTCCGCTTTCCATCCCCCATAGAAGTTGGTGGAAAATGGAATAAAAAATGTACAATTCCTCAAACATAGGAGGTGTGCAAAATACAGTCATTGTTTTTGTTGTATCACCCCATTTAAATTTCTCAACCTTCCTATGTGGGAACTTTATTATCACCCTCACTTTGCAGATAGTCAATAAATGATAGGTACCTATGTTCTGAGATTGAGAAAACTACTTATTGTCAGGGTATTTGTCATTATTGCATCATATATTTTTGCTTGCTTACTGCACTGAAGTGAAAAAAAAGTCTTGGTTCTCTCAGAGAGAAATGATTAAACATTAATAACACAATATCTAATCCCTCTGCTCTCTTTACTCCTCTTTGTACAAGACAGAACCTTGGAGTCTGTGGTTCTTCAGCTACCTCAAGAGAATCATTTAAAAAATAGTAAGAATAAATTAGTCTACTCATGTATAGTAGGCAAAAGTCCATGGATATCAATAAATGGAAATTCATCCCTATTTGGGGTGGGAGCAGAAAACAAATGATTATCTCTCTAAGCAACTTCTCTGCTTTGAAATGACTAATTCACAGTTTTCTCTAAAACAGTATTTTCTGATCTCCTATGTCATCTTTTCAGACCCTACTAGCTAAGAAATTTTCTGAAAAATCTGAGAGAGATAACCCTCCCTAACCAGCATCCCTTTTCTTGTTTAGAAAAAAAAATACAATAGAAGTAACAGTAATTCAGCTCCCCAAATGACTTTGCTCCCTGCTGACTGACCTCATGGGGGAGGGGGGGAGGGAGGGAGAAGGAGGCATAATATCTCACATCAGATGTTTCCTTTCATATAGCATTGGCTCTGTCCTCGGCCTTTGGTAGTTTGAGGGTAGAGCCTCAGACACTAAAGCATGGGGGCTCCAGGTGGTAAAAACCTATTCCACAAAAGGCTAGCCTATTCTGCATTATCACGCATCCTTCCCCAGCATGGTCCTTGTTTTTTTCTAAAACATGAAGGATGTGTAAAGGACACATAAAACTTTAGTCAATAGGTCCATTATTATGATTGGCTGAAAACCATAAAATGCATCCATCAAGCTATTGTGTTGCATCTCGTGTTAAATTATGGTGATAAATAGTCCTTTATCTATGACGTCACCTACTAATCTCTTCCAAAAACTATTCACCACTGCCATTATGCATCACTCATGCTGCTGCCAGCTTGCTGAAAAAATCCTCTACATGATAAAGCCACACACAACATTGCTCTCGACTCTGCAGATGTGATGTGGTCTGTTATTTTCATGTCATACTGTGAAACAATTGCTTCTTCGGTTCCCAAAGTTATCTCAAGTGTGTCAGCTCTCAGCTCTGGGCATTGTAACTCATGTACTTTTAATTGTTTAGAATTTACATCAGAACTCGATGGAGTCCATTCACACTCATGCTGGTTTATAACTACTGGATGACATATTTTTGCCACCTTGCTCTGGGTCGAATTTAATCTTATTGACAAGCCTTTAACATAAAAATTTGGTGTGGAATGCCTTAATATTCTCAGGAGCTATGTAAAAGGATGTGTGGCAGTTGGTATCAGTTATGTCTGGGATTTGGATCTAATTTTATACAAAAATGTTCTCATAAAATTAGACATTTTTTTCTTGGTTGTCGGAAAATGGTATTTATTAAAATGAAACCAAAAAAGGGAGGTGTGAATATATTTTAAATTCCAGTCTTACATGTCATCATCTATTAAACACACACACACACACACACACACACACAAAATAGGGTTGTGTAATTTCATCTACCTCACCTTGATGACATATTAGGGGGTCTTCCTCATAAAAGAAAAAAAAAGCCTCCCTAATTTTCTCCATCTACTCAAACAAGAGGAGATGAAATATTGAGTGAAACAGACCACACATTGAAATTTCATTAAAAAAATTGAAGCTTGATACGTTTAATTTACTTTTAGCTATATTTCAAAGAATCTGGAGAATCGTTTTTTTGGTGAGCAACACAATGGAGGTGACATAGCTCCTCCTTATTTTTTTAATCTCAAATGAGGTGATTGGATCACAATGAAAAAAATAAACAAATATAAACTGCTCAAGCTTAAATGGGTTACATCCCATTTCCATCTGCTATACTTATTTATGTACTTCATTTTTTAATTGCTTTTTTGATGGGTGCCCAGAAAAGAATTTGCTACTGTGTTTGCTGGGGAGAGAAATAAAACCAAATTTCCTCCCCTTCATTATTCTTAAACATCCAATAGAACTGGTAGCAATATATTATTTAACTAAAAGCTGTTATGTAATATATTCTATCCAATCAGTCAAGGAAATTTTTAAAAAGTCAAATTACTTCGAAGACAGGGGTTTTCTCCCTGCACTGACCCCCTCTCAGTTATCTTCACTATGGACTCCAAAGGAGTCACATATTGACGAAAATAAAGAAGTTCTGAAAACTGGACAATCTTCATCCAGTCTTGATGGAAGTTTGGCTTCAACTCAATACTCAAAGTGAAATGCATTCCATCTTCTCCCACTCTGATGCTCACATTTGTGTGATTCTGTAGAAAGAGGCGTGGCTCTTGCCTTCCGAAGGCAGTAGAAGGGGCCTCATTCAAAGGCCATCATTCCAGTAGTCTTTGTAAATTTCCTACCTTTCAGCTCTTTCTCACATTGCTAAAACTACATTTATTGTTGATTAGAGTAATATTTTAAGTATATTTAAACATTAAAGTTAGCCTATCCTTGCTACACACACACACACACACACACACACACACACACCATTCTTTCTCACTCTCGCCTCACACTCGTGTTCTGACAAATCCCTGAACCCTTGCCATTGTATAGTAACTGCTGTTCTTGCCACCTTTTTGCTTCCTGGTGGGTCTGTAATTGTCATCTCATCCCTGGAGCAACATCAGGATCACTCAATAAATTGATTGTCAGGGGATATTTGAAGAACAGAACAGCTTGAGCTCTAGAAGCCAAGCGCCTTATGGCCTCCTGCCCAGAAAAAAGGAAGCAATGAGGATGAACAAACCTCATCCCATTCGACTCCTCTAACACATTAATGAGAATTAAGCAAGTGAATTTCATTCCCCATTTCTACTCAGTGAGAGCAAACAACAGCATAAAGAAGATTAAAGAATTAAATAAAACCATCCCTGGCACTTTTTTCATTTAGAATGAACTGGGAAAAGATATCCGACTCCTGGATTTCAAAAAGTTCTTCAGTCCTTCTTCATGTGCATGCAGTTGCCTTTTTTTGCCATTATATCATGACTTGCCCATCCAGAAGTGATGCTATGACAGGGATTCTTTATTACTGCCCTTTATTTGAATTGGTATTTAAGTGTCATATTCTCAAGCTTCTTACTCTAAGATTCCAATATGCACTATTGTTTTAGACTTCTGCTATGAAGGTGACTTCTATGGTAGAAGCCTCTATTGGTATGTTATGTCATTTGCAAGGAAAAGGCCTAAGTGGAGACAAAAATCTACATTTCAATTTAGCCTCTAAGCAGCCACCTCTGATTATACTTGTGGGGAAAGATCAAGATCATGAGGATCTTCTAAGGGCATACAAACTTTATTTCTGTTAGAAGATCATTGCATGAATCAAGATGGTGGGGCGGGGGGCGGGCAAGACAGCAATGAAAGAGTAAGATATATTGGCTCCTTCAGTGCCTACTCTGTGATTTAGCCAATGAAACTCATCAAATCATGAAATATTTGTCCTGTTAATCCCATTTCACAGGCATGAAAATGATATCCATAGAAGTTAAAAAAATAAACAAAGTCACACAATTTGACTCCAAAGTCCATGTTTGTTTGTTCTTTAATCGTATCATGCTCCTCTTCAGCTATGATGAACCCTTAAATTAAGGTAGTGGGAATGGTGAGGAGGGAATGAGAGTAAAACTGAGAAGAAAAAAATGAACATATTAATCTATATATATTCTATTGGTGAAAATATATAATTGCACCTTACTTCAATAATAAATCAATAAGCATTTATTAAAGATGCTTTTATGCCAGGTACTGGACCTGTGATGGAGTCACAAAATCTATAAGACACCATCTTGATCCTGGGTCCTTGATCTTGATCCTATAACATAGAAGAAAATACCTAAAAATTCTCTCTTTTCCATCGTAGAAACTCTCTAAGGTTCACTTCTAGGTTAGAAGTGCAGTGACTGAAGTTTGCAGTGCAAGTATCCTTAAAAAAAATGTGGCACCCAAACTGATTCTTAAAGGATAATTAGGTCAAAAGAGGAACAATAGCCCTGGCTGGTAAGCTTAAGTGGTTAGAGCGTCGGCACCTGATGCCTGCATACCAAAGGGATTGCAGGTTTGATTCCCAGTCAAGGGCATGTACCTGGGGTTAATCTATATATATTCTATTGGTGAAAATATACAATTGCACCTTACTTCAATAATAAATCAATATTAAAGATGTTTTCATGCCAGGCACTGGACCTGTGATGGAATCACAAAATCTATAAGACACCATCTTGATCCTAGGTCCTTGATCTTGATCCTATAACCTAGAGGAAAATACCTAAAAGGTTCATTTCTAGATTAGAAGTGCAGTGACTGAAGTTTGCAGTGTAAGTTTCCTTTAAAAAAAAGGTGGCACCCAAACTGAGTCTTAAAGGATAATTAGGTCAAAAGAGGAACGAAAGCCCTGGCTGGTATGCTTAAGTGGTTAGAGCATCGGCACCTGATGCTTGCATACCAAAGGGATTGCAGGTTCCATTCCCAGTCAAGGGCATGTACCTGGGTTGCAGGTTTGATCCCTGGCCCTGGTCAGGGCATGTGCAGAAGGCAACCAATCGATGTGCCTCACATCAATCTCTCTCTCTCTCTCTCTCTCTCTCTCTCTCTGTCTCTCTCTCTCTCGATTATATAGATATATAGATTTACAGATTTATAGATATATAGATATATAGGTATATAGATATATATCTCCCTCTCCCTCCCTCCCTTCCTCCCTCCCACTCCCTCTAAAAATCAATGGAAAAAAATATCCTCAGGTGAGGGTTAATAAACAAACAAAAAAAGAGGAAGAGCAGGCACAAAGTCACTGAGAAGGATTTCTCATTAATATAAAATTCTAAGGCCATGTAGCTACACAACTGGCTATTATCTCCACTATTAAAATGTAGTTAAAAAAATAAAATGTGACTAGACAAAATCCAAAAGGCCTAACTGTACTCAAGTACAAATTAGACATTTCTGTGGCCTAAAAGCAAACAAGTGATAGAAATCATTCAGGCGCGGCCATGAGGCTGGGGGTCTGCTGCTCTAGGGTGTGGATACCAGCAGAGCCGCCAGGAATCCCTGCCTCTGTGAGCAACAGAGGTGAAGAATGCCTCACACAAGACTGGTGACCAGAGCCAAGCTCAAAACCAAGAGCCTACCAATGAAAAAGGCAACTTCTTGGATTGCAAGGAAGCCCAGTAGCTAGCATCCCTTTACCTCTTCAAGTTCAGAACCAACAGAGAGAGACAGAGACAGAGACACAGAGAGTAGTCAGGAAGACAGAGATCAAAATATATGCTTTATTACAGATAAAAGCTAGATTGGAGAGTATAGCTTCAATGCCTAGCTAGCTGGACTTGGTAACAGTCCCCTGAATTAGACCTATTTACCAACCCAATAACAGGTAGTAATGCAAAACTGCTGGCTCACCTGCAAAAGAAGAGCAAAAATTATATCTTGGCCAAGAGGGCAGATCAGAATTCTCTGATTCCTGCTTGCAGGCCTTTCCCACCAAAAAAGCCCAGAAGGGCCTAAGCTACATGTACTTATTCTCTCTTTTCCATCGTAGAAACTCTCTAAGCAGATAAGTCACCTCTCATCCCCTTGGAGGAATGAGTGATAGGGTGGGGAAGCAGCCAGAAGTATTACTTTAGTGCAGTTCCCAGTCACAGTTCTTTTTTTCCAAGAGTATCCTCTATCTAGGGCTACTATTTACATAGAATTTGGTACCCAAGAGGCCAGAAATGGCAGGCACAGCCTCACAGTTCTGACAGACTGGATGGCAGCATCTGTTTTTATCTTTATTTTCATCATGAGATAAAAGTATGACACTGCCTTCAAAGATCTCATTATGAACTAGAAGCCTGGGTTACTGGATAGAGACAACTCAGAGATCTAAGGAAGAAAGGGTGAGCCCTGGCTGATGTGGCTCAGTTGGTTGAGTGTCCTCTCATGCACTGAGAGGTCACCGGTTCCATTCCCAGTCAGGGCACATGCCCGGGTTGCCAGTTCCATCACCAGAAGGGGGCATGCAGGAGGCAGCCAATTGATGTTTCTTTCATTAGTGTTTCTCTCTGTCTCTCCCTCTCCCTTTCTCTCTAAAATCAATGAAAACTGTCAAATAGTATTTAAAATAATTAAAAAACACATCCTTCCTTTCTCTCTAAAATCAATGAAACTGTCAAATAGTATTTAAAATAATTAAAAAACACAATAAATTAGATGAGCTCTAGAAAAATACTAGCTTAAGAAATAATTGTTAAATTGGAAAATGTAACTGAGGACTCTCATAGTAACCAGCAGTTAAGATAAAAATGGAAAAGGCAGCTCTGAGACAGAGGACAAGGGCCTTCAATACACACTCACGCAGAAGAGAACTGAGGGAGTGGCAGAAAGCAATGGTGAAAAAGATGGTAATTGAGAATTTCCCCAAATGGAATAAAGATCATATCTTCTCAGATTGCAAGTGCATATAAAGTGCCAAATAAGAAACAGAACACTAAATCCACACCAAGAAATATCGCAAAGTTACCAAGGAAAGAGCCAGCACACTGATATGGTTAAGTCGGCGAATTACAGTGCTCATGAAGCACAGAGTGAGGTGCTGATTGGCAAGATATGAAGTCACAGTAAGGAGTATGTGCTTTATCCCGTATATAAGGAGAATCTAAAAAAATCACATTGAGGAAGAGAAGTCTGGAAGAAATTATACCAATTAAGCTGAAAAAAAAATGGAGGCTAGGGCTCAAACCAGCACAAGCGAAGGGAAAAAAACAGAGAGGACAGCATGGTTTGGATTTTATGACAGCATCTCATGAGTTATTGGATGTAGGAAGAGAATGATGGAAATGGTCCAGAGGCATGGAGGCATGGAACAGATGACAGAGATCAGAGGGGAGGAGAGGGGGGATGGGAAGAGATGAACCAAAGGATTTATATACATATATGCATGATCAATGGGCACAGACAATAGTGTGGTGAAGGCCTGGGGAAGGGCAGGACCTGAGAGGAGGAGGGGGACATCTGTAATACTGTCAACAGTAATAACAACACAAAAGTTTTTAATAAGCAGTACAAATCATTATTCATTGCTTGTAATTGTGGACAGTGGGAGGATAGGTCAGTCCTCAAAGAAAGAAGAAAGAATTACTCTTAAGCTTCTAACCAAGGTAATGCCACTGGGGAAAATAAATAGAATAAATAGAATAAATAGAAGATAGAATGGGTTTATGGAGATGTCTAATTCAATATTATACATGTTCAGTGTGGGAAATCTGAGGAGAAATCATTGACAAAAATTACCCTGTTAAAAAAAAAAACTAGGAGAGATTTCCAGGCTAGAATAAAGACTTGGCCAACATCAACATGAAGATTTCTCTATCAGCTTTTACAAATCATCGATATCCTAAATTTACTAAGAGGATTTTCTTACCAGTGGTGGCTCACTAGCTAGATGAGGAGCTATTTCCAGGAGAGGCCGGGGTAAGACACTGACTTAGTAGGCTGTGTAAGTGATAGGAAAGTCAACATTTTTGAGCAAAGAGGACCTGGTGACAGTGGATATCAGCAATAGAACAGCCAGGTAGCCAGCAGGGCAATGCTAGTATCAAAACTCAGGCAGGCGAAAGGCTGAGAAACCAAGGTACCATGCTACACTAAGACACCAGGGGGGGGGGGGGGGGGGGGGTAAGAAGGCAGTTGAGTAACAGAGGGTGTGAAAGATAAAACTATAAATATTAGAAAAACAATTGCTTGCACATGGGGCAGGTAACTGGAAACATCTGGTCAAGACGAACTTTGCTTTGGCAGAACAGCAATAGCTGTTGATAAAAAAAAAATTATTAAAGATAGGTTCCCAGGTTAATTTTGACGGTGACTTAAACCTCTGACTGAGTGAGCACCAGATTCTCTCTGCAGTTTTGCAAATAAGAACAACACTTGCCCACGGAATGGAAGTGAATTGCTATTGATTTTGCTCCACTATAGCAATATGTGAATGAATAATGAAATGAAAGTTAGAATTTTTGAAAGGTAACCAGAATAAATCTCTACTTCCCCAGGATGAATGGCTAAGTGGCTCTTTTCAAGAGTTGGATAATGGTTTCTAAATGAAGGAATGAATATCAAGAGTGTAGAGTGGTAACTGAAGCTAAGACTTTGAGGAGACCTTTGGAAATATTTAAAAAGATAGATTAGTGAAATGGTGAGGCAGAGATTAAGTGAACATGCTTTCAATCTGTCATGTGGCATTGCATCTGCTAGGTTATTTATTTTTCAGTGCCTACCCTACAATGTATCAAAATCACCTTTCAGAGAATCCTTATTGAATAACATTGAAAAAAGTCAGAGATACTGGTCACCAATATAATTTAATTCTCTGGGTAAAAAAAAAGATATCTTAAAAATGTCTTCATAATTATAATTGCATAGTTACTATTTGATACATTTTTGTGGTGATTCTTTATTAATAATATTTTTGTAAAGGAGATTCTTCATGTATAGAACAAATTCTTTTCCCATCTGTGTTTACTTCAGAATTTAAAACTAAGATAGAGATATAGAGCTCTCTTAAAATAGATCTGTTCCCTAAAATAATCCCTGGAGTAGAGAGGAGAAATGTGTACTCTCCCTACACATGGAACCCTTAGGTGGGAGAATGAGAGAAATGCTTCAAATAAGCACAGTTATCAGGGCTGCCATGCGTGTTTGTGCAGATTGTGTGAGGTGCACCTCCAGGAGGCGGCATTCACATGGAGGTCTCCATGCCTCCTGAAGTCCTGCATGCGCATCCTGTACAAATGCATCCAGGGCCCCTAGGGTTTTCTCTTTTCTGCTACACCATCTATTAGATGGTGAACACTGCATAGGAGGAGAGTTTGGTACAAACACTAAGTCTGGGAGCAAACACAGAAGGGTCAAAACATCCATTTTAATGGCATGGAGGGTGGACCTGAGATTAAGTTTTGGCTCTGCTACTTAGTAGCTCTGTAAATGTAGGCAAACTATTTAACTCTTTGAGGCCATCTCCCCATGTGTAGAATAGAAATAGTAATAATCCCTTCTTAATATCATTGTCAGGAAGGACAAATGTGATTATGTAGCAGTTTTCATAGTTCCTTCCTCAGAGTAAGCATAGATAAAATATTGTTATTCATCATCATCATCATCATTTATAGAAGAATCTCTATGAGAGCAACTTTTGGAGGTTCCTACTTCCATTTCATTCATTCATTCATTCATTCAATAAATTTGTAGAAGATCCCACTAGAGGCAAGCCACTTGCAATAGAGAGTATGAAGATGAATCATTGAGAAATGTACATGCATGAATAGGGCTTTTAACAGGAGTGATCAGACAACATTACTCTATCATTTCTTCAGTCTATAGAATAAAAATATTTTATCATCTATTCAGACACTAATATTTTTAATCCAAAGGTTTAAAATATGTCCTGTTTCCATGTGTACTCTCATTAGTGGGCCTTTTGTAGCAAATACAATTTGCATGGGACTATGGTTTGGTAGTCTTCATTGCACAGTGGTTGCGGGGTTTAGTGAGGACCATGACCCCATACAGCCCGGATACTTCCCAGCTCTGGTATATGATAACAGTGCACTCCTAGCAGAGCCACTTATCATATCTGAAACTTAGCGTCTTCATCTATAAAATGAAGGTAATGACATTATCTGTCTATACAAAAATGATAAATCTAGAGAGCTTTAGCACCATGTTGGCTCTCACTAAGCTAAGTGTTCAATAAAAAATAGCTATTGTTATCTTTTATTCAAAACTTGAATTATGGAAACCACATATAAATATATAAAATCCCTAAATATGAAATGCTATAATCTTGAAATTGTAGACATTTTCAATTCTTTTTTTTAAAAAAAAGCACCAGCCCTAGCTGGTTTGGCTCTGTAGATAGACTGAGCATTGGACCTCAAACTGAAGGGTCTTGGGTTCAATTCTGGTCAAGGACATGTAGCTCATTTGCAGGCATGTAGGAGGCAACCAATTGATGTGTCTCTCTCACATCAATGTTTCTCTCTCTGTGTGTCTCCCTAAAAATCAATGAGAAAATATCCTCTGGTGAGGATTAACAAAACACCAAACCTGTTTTTTCCTTCTTTGAGTCTCCCTCTAGACAACTGAAAAGTAGTGTGTTTTCAATGTTATCACATCACATGGCTTTTGTTGAATTAAATATTCAATGCATCATCTTTTCAAGAACTGCATTTACTCTCCTGCTTGTGTGACCTGCTTGAAAACTGGGGGAGTTTGTGAGCGAAGATGGTTTGGGCATTACTCTCCCTTGATCTCACTTGGTCACTCCCTCACTCTGCCCATCTTCTCTGTACAGACTTAAATGCACAAGCATGTTAATAGGCAAAAGAAGATGAAGTGTAAATGTCAAAGATCATTTTTATTCTAATAAATACAATGCCCAATAATATTCAATTTTGAGTACAAACACAGAAAAATATCTGAAAGTAATGGATATTTTAGTTTTCATTCCCTCTTTTGACTAAGCATGAAATTCTGTCTTCGGGGGAGGAAAGAAAACCTCTCAGAGAAAGAACATGAGCAGCTGACTTCTGCACAAAGTAACATGGAAACAAAGGGGCTGACAGCAATGACTGGCATTTGAGTGGATAGGTACAAAACCAAGCCCCCCAAAGCTGATGTATGATACAGTCCGACAGGGTAAAGCAGAGCTTGGTGAGGGGTGAAAAGTTGAATGGAAATGCATAAAATGAAGCAGAACATCGCAGAGAAGTTAATTTCCCTTCAAATGCGATGTTCCAGGTTTGATACCCTAAAGCATTTCCCCTGTACTCCACATCACACCAAATAGCAATATCTACTCTTCATTTGGCAGTTTCTAAAATTCATATTTTAAATGATTCTATAAAATGAAAAAATTTTCTTTAACTGAAGAAGAGAATTCTCTATTTTAATATTTTGTATTACAGCACTTGAAAGCGAGAGAGAGAGAGAGAGAGAGAGAGAGAGAGAAAGAAGGAAGGTAAATCTATTTTTAATAAATTTAGTCCAATGAAAGAAAAATTTGGGAACCAAAAATAATTTAACTTTCTGATCTGTATCCATATTAACCAAATACTATTTTCTTCCCATTGTTGTGATAAAACATAGCATTAGTATTTCTTTCCAATAGTTGTGCTCCAAAAAGCACAGAACTCAAAGTCAAGAATCCTGGGGCTGAGTCTTACTTTAGTCACTATTTGTGCTACTGGGTATAAATGATATAATGTCACTGGTCAGCTTTCTGTCAACATGAGGTAGCTGAGTTGGGCAACTGCTCTATGCCCTAGAAATCTAACATCTAATGATGATCTCTTCTGTGTGGACTTATTTCATCTGCCCCTACCTCCCTTTTTTTTTCTATTAGAACTAATAGTGCATGACAGTTAAACAAACAGGAATAAGAAACTATTTTTACTAATAATTCTCAAAGTAGGGGTCATAGATGACAGGCCTTGAAGAGGGGTTCTTTAAATATGTTTTAATTCTAATTGTTACATATCATAATTTTATAAGTGTATATTTTATTAACATATAATTGCCATATAACATTTTATTAGTTTTAGGTATATAATATAATGATTTGATATATGCACATATTATGAAATGATCACAAATATAAGTCTAATTAGCATCACAACACAGTTACATTTTTCTTGAGAAAAATAAAAAATATTTTTATTATTATTATATTAATTTATATAATTATACAAATATGTAATATAATCCAGACAAAAACATTTAAGTATTTTTTATTTTAATGATGTCTAATTAAATATATGGTAATACATGATAATTTTTTAAAACAGATAATTTTTAAATACTCTTATTGATCTACCTACCATCTTTGGCTCCTACATATATATGTAAAACACAGTATAGACTAAGTTTATAGATCAATACTTTTTTTTTTAAATTTGGATAACCATATGTACAGCCATTTGTAACTGTGTCTTTGTTACACCATTGGGAACAAGTTACTACCTAAAGATTCAGCAAATTCTTTCAATTTTCTTAATAAATATGAATGTCTGCCCCATAATTTAAAATGTCCAAAATATAAAAAATGACAACAATCACCCTATATGCCTTTATGTGGATTCTTTTAAGCAGTTACATAATTTTTACTTGTAAAAATTCAGATTTGGAAGCTGTTGTCATACCACATAGTGAAGTTAGTGCTTCTAATCTTGGAGATCATATTCTTGTGTTTGAGAAACACTACTGTCCAATATCTTACGTACCATCTGAACAAGAAAACTATAATATAAATGTAATAGTTCTTTCTAAAATATTCCTATTTAAATAATTGAGGAGAAAATAGTTTGTCCTAAATAACTGTACAAGATTAAAAAACAAAAAAACACCCTCTAACAATCATATCTTTAAAACAAAGCAAACACTAAAAAGTAAATAGAAAATTAGAAAGGAATGTAATGTACTGTTTCTGAAAAGAGGGGGGAACTGAATATTTTTATTTGGTTATAAAGGTCATGGTACTTTTCCATAAATCAACACTAATTCCATCTTCTTTGTTTTGAGTAACTCCATATTGGTTTTCTGGGTCATATTAACAATGTACCTTCCTGGTCTCCAGAATAACAATTGCTCTCATATGGAAAATCACATTCATTTCTGCACTGTGCATACATACAACAGTCAAATATTCCTTCTTATAGTTCCCTGACTACTCTGTTCCTTTCAGGTGTTCCAAAATCTGAATTGCACTGCATGAGTTATCTAATAAACCTGATTATCTTCCAAATATTCCATCAGGCTGCCCTTTTCCCATAATGCCATCCAGATGGCCTTCAACCCACATGAATCTATTAGAAACACAATAATATCCCTAAAGTCCTTGTCCCATCAACGCCCTCTTCTTATGTTCAGTTTATTTTCTCTGATCTCACTTGCTGAATTCAGATGAGATACAGGAAAAACTTCATAAAAATCACAGGCTTAAAGAGGACCTTCACCATTCTTTGTGTTTGTGTGTTTCTGTGGGGTCCTCTCTCAGAAATAATGAAGGAAGAAAAAACGATGAGTTGGGTTAAAGTCATTGCTGACCAATGAAGAAAAGCTAAAGGCAATAGGTATGACTTAAACCAAACAAATGGCTTTTAAGTCTACCAATCAAATAACCAGTAACTGCATATTTGAGGTCACCTCAAGGCATTTCCCCCAAAATAAAAAAAAATTACTCTTCCAAGGCCTATAGTGGTTCTTCAACTTGAAAAGGCAGATAAGAAAAACTAAACCATAGCATAGCAAAGATTCAGCAATGAGAGGTGTCAGCCATGGAATGAGAAAAAATGTGTTTAGACATCTTTAGTCTTCAGGTTAGTCCTGACCAAAAAGAGTACAGGTGAATTTTATGATGGTTCAAAATTCCTTCCAGACCTATATTTCTCTAAGTAGAAGAATGTGTCTGGCTTATTAAAGTCAGTACTTAGTGAGTTGTATTTACTAGTAGCTAGAATTCTTTAGGGCTTTTATTTCTTTGCCCCCGCAGTGCTCAAGAAGGAAAAAGTTCACCGTGAGTTTCCTAGACATTACCTTTGTCCTTCTTCCTCTTATCCTGCATTCACTCCCATTAACGACAAGTGCAGGTAAATTCTAGGGAGCTAAATGTCTAAATGCACACAATTATGTCATACTGCGAGGAAAGTCAAGGGAGGCAGGTGCAAAAGCAGGTCAAAAACTTCCTCACAATCCTGGTAACTAAAAATGAAACTGGACCCAAAATCATCATCATGCAGATGGGCTGGCTTTTGTCACTTGTTTTTTCAAATGTTCCTGAGCATAAAAACCAGCAAACAATTTCTTACTTTGGCCTAAGTACTGTGGGTGTTCCTCCAGTCCATTTGTTGACATAGTTTCCGTGTTAATAATAGCTAATTATTTGGCAAAAACAACCAACAACCTATTTTCCTTCAATTTCACATAATTCTTTTTCTCTTATTTTATTTTTTCTATTTCAGAGAGAGGAAGGGAGAGATAGAAACATCAATGATGAGAGAGAATCATTGATCAGCTGCCTGCTGCACACCCCTGCTATTTGTGCCCTGACCAGGAATCGAACCGTGACCTCCTGGTTCATGGGCCAATACTCAACCACAGAGCCACACCAGCCAGGCCAATCTCACATAATTCAAGGGGCTTAGCAAAGATGATTCTTATAGGGCAGTGGTTACTTTTTTCTCTAATGAGTTACATAGATTCAGAGCAAGACTATTTGATCAAAATCTGAAGACATTCTTTTATAGCATTTTAGTCTTCAAATGTTTTAAGGAAGATAGATATATAGCCTGTTTTCTATTTTTCCTTAAAAAGAATCATAGCAGACACAAAATTATAAATTGATACTTTGAAAGGATGCTTTATTTTATCTTTAGCATGTCAAAAATACACCATTTAGGAATTGCTTGCAATTTGCCCTGGTAAGCAACTTCAGCTTCATTGTCTTGCAGCACCTCCACTTTTTTTCCCCCTTGGTTAGGGGGTGGGAGGGCTGAAGCAAAAGTTATCTGTAAAATGTTTGACTATATGAATTATTCTCACCTACACTTTTTTCTTATTCCATAGGAATTTCATGCCAAATCAGTGATGAAATAGTTTTAAATATAAGGCAAGGTTGGAAGCTATTTGATGGAGGCTATATAGAGGCAGATGCTGCCCCTGAACCCATGAGCCCCTTATGACTGGGCACCAGTCTTTGATTCTGCTCTACCAAATGCCCTCCATGTCCAGTCCACCTTTTTTTCACCAAGGTGAATGACTTTTGGCCATTCCAGGATGACCAGCTTTCCCAGAAAACTATGACCAGTTTTTTTCTGCTCTACCAAATGCCCTCCATGTCCAGTCCACCTTTTTTTCACCAAGGTGAATGACTTTTGGCCATTCCAGGATGACCAGCTTTCCCAGAAAACTATGAGCGTGGACAAAGTTCATAGGTGCATTTTTGAGTACATACATGTATATTGTTTTATTTACAATAATGTACATGTATTAATACACAAATACATAATTCACATGATTAACAAATGAAAATGTGTAAAGGAACAGTTAAAAAAGAATAGACGTTCAAAAATTATCTTGTACCGAAATAGGTGATCTTGCATAATTCCCAGATTATGCATGGTCAACTTTGGTGACCATTTTTCTAATACACATTAAAGTGGGCAAGTAATTTAAAAAATTTTAAATCTATATATTCAAATCTTCTAGAGTACCACCAGTGGTGTGAATATCACACTTTTCTTTGGCAGAGGAAAGCATCAGCATAACAAAGAAAGTTTCCTTGTTCTAAAAGAATGCATTCCTCCTTTCCCTTTCAAACCCTTAACTTATTGGATGATTCTTTTCAACTTTTGAATCAGGAGAAGAGTCGCCCTCACAAAGTTAGTATTCATCCTATCCCTGCATCCTCCAAATAGATCATGCTGACAGCCGCAGACACAGATGTGATCGCCATTATGCCGGACAGACACAGGTCTATTTTCAATAATTTCATAAAGCAAGGACTCCACTCCCCCAAAGGATAATCATTTCCAGTGCCTCAACAACACACCCCCCAAAAAAAAGAAAAAAGATATGGATGCTGAGTTTTAGAGAAAAGCCTACCAAGGGCAGGCTTTTTCAATTTATAAAATGATAAATTTGGCTTGGGTTTTTTTTTTTGGTTGGTTTGTATTTGCTTTTTCCATTTTGAAAATCATAGAAACAATTGGGAAATATTATTGACTACTAATCCAAGCAGCTAGGTGTGTTGTTGTTTTTTTTAGATGAGAAAACTAAGGTTCAAGTTGGCAGTGATTGATCTGAAACCACCTGCTTAAAGGCAGTTTTCAGAAACCAAGGTTATGTGTATTTTACATGATGGTGCCTCTTTACTTATCCTATCCTAAATAATAAAAGGGTAATATGCAAATTGACTCTAAGGGTGGAACAACCAGAACAACCGCTCGACAAATCACTATGAGGCTCACTGACCACCTCTCGGTCCCTTTCAACCGCTCGACAAGTCACTATGAGGCTCAATGACCACCTCTTGGTCCCTTTCCCCAGCCAGCAGGCTCAATGGCGAATGGGGAACCAGGGATGGGGGGGGCACGTGAGGCTCCAGACCAAGGCCCCCCAGTCCACTGGTTGCCCCACACACAGAGGGTGACCTGCAGCAGGGGCGGGGCCAGTGAGCTGGCGGGAATGGCCAACCTCTTGGTCCCTTCCCCAGCTGTCAGGCTCTGATCGCCCAATGGCGAATGGGGAACCGGGGGTGGGTGGCAGTGGGGGGTGGGGCCAGCTGTGGGCAGCCAGAGAAGATGGCCCTGATTGCAGGCCAGGCCTAGGGACTATACCCATGCATGAATTTCATGCGCTGGGCTTCTAGTTCCAAAATAATGCTGCAGAGCATTTACAAAGCTTCCTGGTACCTCACCTAACTAAATGGTTTGCTTCAGAATTTCACATATGCATAAAGAATGTTATAACCAAATTCCTCTATTTAATAAAGTCACAATATCAAAAAAACATAGTAACTTCTTTCATTTTCCTATGTTCTCTCTCAGTTCTATATCATACACATAAAATTAAAAACATAATAATTAAAGACAAAGTTTATATTCAGATTTCTTGACTTAATATTACTTTACATGTCTTCTATATTCCTATAACATCTTCAAAAGAGTTGTTTTAATTCTTGGATAATCTACAGATTTCATGAATTAAGATGTTGTTCTATCACTAGCCATTTATATAATTTTGGTGCATGAAGCTGTCTTTTTCTCTTATTTCCTTATGGTAAAATTTCAGAAAGACTCTTTAACTCTTAAAGTATCATTTTCTAAGTGCAGTGCCCACTACACTGCTTCCAGAGC
Source organism: Myotis brandtii (assembly GCF_000412655.1). Taxonomy (NCBI): domain Eukaryota; kingdom Metazoa; phylum Chordata; class Mammalia; order Chiroptera; family Vespertilionidae; genus Myotis; species Myotis brandtii. The sequence goes on from NW_005371410.1 coordinate 7,665,678, forward strand.
CTGCCAATCTCACCACAACCTTGCCAATATTAGGAACTCCCTTTCTTCCTTCCTTCCTTTCTTCCTTCCTTCCTTTCTTCCTTCTTTCCTTCCTTCCTTCCTTCCTTCCTTCCTTCCTTCCTTCCTTCCTTCCTTCTTTTTCTTTTTTTTCCTTTTCCTTTTTTTTCCTTTTTTCTCCTTTTCCTTTTTTTCCTTTTCCTTTTCCCCTTCCTTTTCCCCTTCCTTTCCCCCTTCCATCCTTCCTACCTTCCTTCCTTCCTTTCTTCCTTCCATCCTCACTGCCCACCTCTTCCCCTCTCCTACCCTCTCCCCTCTCCCTCTCTTTCTTTTCCTTTTTCTAATTTAAAAGAAGTAAAATAAAAGTGTTACTTCTTTTCATAAGGCATTTCTTCTTTACTAAGAAGGATGAACAATGCTCTATATATGTATTTACTAATGTGTTTCCTCTTTGTGAATGGTGGCTTTATGTCATTTTCCCATCCATCATTTGATGGGATCAGTCCTTCCTTACTGAGCTCATCAGCAATATGTTTGTTAAGCTTTATCACTCATAGACCTATGACCATGGGCAAGTTATTTCAGCTTTCCTGATACTGGATTTCCTAATCTATAAAATGATAATAATCATATCATAAAGTTGTCAGGAGCATTATATTGAATGAATACATACCAAATTCATAGAACATTTTAAATACAGGATATTTTGTCTAAACTATTCAATATATTGCTGGCTTGTAAAGGCATATCTTCAGTCTGCTTGTGTCTCTACTGATTTCTTTATCTTTCTATACATTTATCAACTTATTAACTTACCAGACTACTTAATTTTGCTTGCACTTAATCCTTGGTAGAAATATTCTGATTTAATAGACTACTTTATAGATGGATGTGCCACTTCAAGATTGCAGACTTTTGGGTCCAAGAATGTCAGCCTTATATAGAGAGGCCTCAGAGCTCTACAGGCTGGTTATCCACCCATAGTGTCCAAGGGCACTGACAGTTACAGACCAAGTTCAAAATGTGGACTTCTTTGCAAGAATCATCCAGGCCATGGAAGGGATGATTATATGCTACTTTACAAAACATTTCTCAGACATTCCCCATGCACACATTAATGAGCTATGAAGAAAAAAAGAGATGAATTCTCTATTTTAATTGCTTCTTGAATTCACCCAATACATATTTCCTGAATGTTGTATTTCATATGCATTTACCCTCACAATGAGGAATATACAAGTTGTGCAGGTTTAGAATATGGGGATAGGAAAATGCTGAATTCAATTTTGGAAATCTGAGATTGGGGGCCAGAAAGACATATTGAGTAAGCAGTCGAAAAGATTAGCCTGGAGATCAGGAGTGGAGTATAGACCAGAACCACAGGCAGCAGCAAAGTCACAAGAAAGAATGGGGTCAAGCAGGGGGGCTGTGTCGAGACAGAAAATAAGTGGACTTAGAATGGAGCCCAAAGACAGATGCATCGCAGGGGTGTCTGCAAAGAGGCTGAGAAGGAGTCCAGGTAAATGGGAAAGCAGCAACTAAACGGTCACAGACTTCAAGGGGAAAAAAGAGCATTTTAAGAAAGAAAAAATGGCTAACAGCACCAAGTCATTGTGAGAGGTCAAAAAACAACATTAGAATTACAAATGGCCTTTCGATTTATAAGAATGAAGAGAATTTGTGGCTATGACAAGAACAATTTCAGCAGGGTGGTGAAGAAATGGAGTAGGATGAGAAACAAATAGCAGTTAAGGAAACAGAGCAGATAGAGACAACTGGCTTTGTTTGTTCTGAAGGTTGGAACATACATGGAATAGTAGTTGAAGGAGGCATGGGATGGAAGGAGGGTTTTTTGTCTGATTTCTCTGTGTGTGTGTGTATGTGTGTGATGCATTTATAAAATCTCTCACTATGTAGTAAACATCTATATCTTTATTTATAAAGACATTAACATCTTCTGTTTTTAGAAGGCTCAAAAATCCAAAAATCAGTAAAAAAAAAAAAAGTTAAATAGCCCAGCCAGCATGGCTCAGTAGTTGAGCATGGACATATGAACCAGGAGGTCATGGTTCAATTTCTGGTCTGGGCATATGCCCAGGTTGTGGGCTCAATTCCCAGTGTGGGGCATGTGCATGAGGCAGCTGATAAATGATTCTCTTCCATCATTGATGTTTCTCTCTCTCTCCCTCTCCCTTCCTCTCTTAAATCAATAAAAATATTTAAAAAATTATATAGTACTCTCATGAGTCATGCATTAAAGTTTCTGGGCACCAACATGTAAAATGAAGGGATTTGTTGTCAAATATGCCTGCAGTCAAATCTTAGATATAGATGTATAGATATAGGTGATATAGATGATAGGTATAGGTATAGGTATAGATATTTACATATATGTTATGAGTTTATGCCATGATTATCTCACTGTATCGATGAGGCCAGTGAAGTGTAGGCTGGTTAATTTGATTAGTGAATTACCCTGAGTCACCCAGTTAATCATTGATTGAACACGGTTAAGCATTTCACATGTGCTTTATGGTTTTTCTGCCTCTGATGTGTAATCATTCATTTGAAGTCTGCAATAGTCCCTCTCCTAGTTAAACACTCCTAATTATTACCATCTTAACTATTGCTCTTATTACCTTGGGTGGGCTTCTTTAAATGCACATGTCATGCATTCAGAAAACCAGCACTGAACCTGCCCTTGATGGCATCCTTAGTCATTCTCCTGAAATCTACCACTCTCTGCACATCCCTGAGAATGGTGCATATAGCGGATGATTCCAAAGGTATTTGTTAATTGATTGATGGCTCTAATGCTGCCATTTAAATAATAAATTTGGTCACATGCAAATAATTTTGTTATAATGTCTCTGAATTATAATTTGATAACACATAATGAACTAATAAAAAGCTATGAAACCCTTTTAAACCACACAAATGAGGGGCCTTGGTAGAAAAGCTCAGATGTATTCAGGCAAATAATATAGAACAATTGAGGGACCAGGTGGTTAAGAACACTAAATCTCCTTTTAAGTATTTACAATTTCTCAACTGAAAATTGAAAGAAAAATGGTGACTTTAGGTCATTTGGAAATAAAAAGAAACAAAAAGCTCAAAATCTCCTCAAATCATATCTGTGCCTATTTCACAGGGTTATGTTTGAGGATTAAGTTAAACAGTGCATATAAAGTAGCTAACATTGTAAGCATCGGTAAAGTGTCCTGTTGTTGTTGCTTAATTTGTATCCTCTTCATTAGTGGTATTCAAAATTTCTCTGTTCCAAGTTGTTGTCCTTTGCCTCTTTTTCCAAAAATAGTTTCATTTTTGCTTATTTATTTGTTTATTTTGAAATACATAAATACAACTATATGATTCAAACACCAAAATTTATAAAAATGTATTCAATGAAGGATCTCCTATCCCACATTATGGGGTGCCCATAATCTCAATAGGTTATCACTCTTTGTTTCTTATTTATATTGCCACAGGAAAATAGTGTCTACATGCAAGGCAAACACACACATACACACACACGTGTGCATGTATATGTGTGTGTATATATATGTGTGTGTGTTATATAAATTCTTTTTTTCTATAAAAATCACTGTATACCATATACATTTTCCTATGTCTATCTAAACTGTCCTCATTGGTTTTCTTTTTCAAAAATTTCCTGGATATTCTTGTTGATTTTCATATGAATTATACAATCAACTTGTCTAGTTTTGGGGGAAAAACAGACTTGGTATTTTTATCGAGATCATGTTAAATTTATAAGTAAACTCAGGGAGGATTAGCATCTTAATGATGTTCAGACTTTCTATCCAAGAACATGCTATGCATTTCCATTTGCTCATGCAATCTTTTGTGGCCTTCAAAAGTATTTTTAAAATTTTTTCATGTCTTACATTTATTGTTTAAGCACATAACTATTAATTTTACTGTTTATTATATTTATAAAAAAGGTATTTTCTCCCATTATACCTTCTAATTTCTTATTTATGAATGTAAAAACTATTGATATCTGTACATCAATTTATTGTCCTAAAACCTGAATGGTTTCATTGTTGTAGTAATTATAGTTGATTTTCTTCACTTTCAAAGTGATTATATCATTTGCAAAATAATACTTCTACCTTCTAATTTCCAATTTTGTTCTTTTCATTTCTTCCTCATCTATTTGCATTGACTAGTTTACCTTTATGATGGACTCTTTTCCTTATTTCTAAGAAAAGTAGACATGCTTCCAATTTGTTCCCAGCAAGCATGATGATTTCAGAATATATTCTTTTATTGATATTTTAAATTTAGAATGAACATTAAATTTTGTAATATGTCATTTTAGTGTCTGTAAGAATGGTTATATAATTTTTCTTCTCTCAATATTATAGTATTAGATATCCTAATATTGAGCCATCCTGTTCATATGCTATTCTTTTAATATGCTGCTGGGTTCCAAATGCTAATATTTATTTAGAAGTTTTGTAGTGCTATTTCTAGAGAAATATTGATTTAGAACAGTGATAATTCAATCTGACTACATATCACAATTAAACAAATAATAACATAAAAACAACCAATAACAACAAACCAATACTGGTCCACTCCCACCATGCACCAACCCATTACATCAGAATCTATAGAAGTGCAGCCTGGGTATCTGGGGAAGTTAATAGAAAGCCAGGTCTAGAAACATTGGCCTATCATTTCCTCTTTGTATAAATTCAAACTTTGTAGTTGCTGTTTTAAGATTAGTGTTATGTTCATTTCTTTAAAATATTTTGAAAATTTTCCTATATTATTTTCTGTTCCTTATCTCTTTTTCTAACTTATTAACTTCTGCTGTTCATGCTTATTTATTACATTTGTTTTATTGTTCAATCTTGCATCAGATAATTAATTTTTTGTAGTCTTTATTAATTTACGTAAGAATTTAAGGCTACGAATGTTCTTTGAACACTGCTTTAGCTATGTCCTATCAGCTGTAATAGGTACTGTAGTGTAGTCATCACTTTTTCTACATATTCTGAAATTTCCTTTCAGTTTTATAGTTCTTCTTTGACCCCAGAGTTGAAATATTTTCCTCCAGGAGGTAAGACATTTTGTTTTCTGATTTTATTCACAATGTTAGTTTTGTTGCTTTGTGATCAGAAAAATGTTTGCTTTGCTATCTATCCATCTGAAGACAACTGAGTTTCCTTGGTTGCTTAGGATTGATCAGAGTAAGGGTTCATGTTATTGCAAAATAATGTTTACCCTCTATTTTTATAAAATAAAACTTAATATACAACACATAAATCTACATTATTATTTTTGTCTTCTGTCTATCTGTTTTTTATTGATTTTAGAAAGAGAGGAAGGGAGTGGGAAGAGAGAGAAAAACTGATGTGAGAGAAACATCCATCATTTGCCTCCTGTATGCAGTCTAAGCAGGGTTGAACTGCAACCCAGGTATGTGGCCTGATCAGGAATCTAAGCAGTGACCCAGCGATTCATGGGCCAACACTCAACCAACTGAGCCACACCAGCCAGGGCTATGTCTATTTTTTTTAATTCCATCTAATCATGAACTAGAAGAGGTGAACTATTATTGTATTTCTATTTTTTTGCATGTCCTATGTTTTTTATATGTTGATGCTATGGTACTGGTGCATAGAAAAGTTTAACAATTATATCTTCGTTACAAATTTCATCCTTTAGAATTACAAAAGACCTTTTTTTATGTTATTTAGCATGAATTACTTTTTGTTATCATCTACCTTTTCTGTTTACATTTGCATGGCAGGTCTTTGCCTATCCTTTTAATTTTTCTAAATTGTTTTGATACATGCATCCTTTCCTTGTTTCTACCATAAGTAGGAATGCTTCTATTATTTTATCAGAAAGCGTGATGCTAGTCTTTACACAATAGTGGCTCTCAATCAGGGGATATCTGGCTATGTCTGAGGACAGTTTGGCTGCCATAACTGGGGTTGGAGGGCCAGGTTGCTACTGGCATCTAGTGGGAATAATCCTGGGATGTTGTTACACATCCCACAATGCACAAGATAGCCCCCAACCCACACACCTACCCAAAGAATTCCCAGCCCAAAATGTCAATAGTGATGAGATTGAGAAACCCTGACATACAGAATGGGTTTATTCTGTGATCCAAACTGAAATCATTGTTATTTTAATAGTTGATTTTAGATGGATTACATTATTTCTATAATAAAGGTAGTTGGTGTTAGTTCTGTCTTAGTAGATTATGTTTCCTTGTACTTAGTGTTTTTTAAGTCTTTCACTATGTGGTCTGTTTTCTTTTGCATGTTTATAGTTCTATTATTAAAGAACAATTTATAATTTGTTTTAATGATTACCTTTATAACTATATATTTACAAAATATCTTTGATCCTTTAATTTTGGGGGCAATATCAAATAGTTTCTTACTATGAACAATGAAAAATGTATTATGTTTTCTCCTCGTTGGCATCCTCTCCTGTTCTGCCCCTACTTGATTTTAGTCAATAGTATTATATATCTTAATGTTTACCTTTATACTACTAAGTAGTTATATTCCTACAAGTTGATTAATCAGTGGTAGAAAATATTCATTAATTCACAGCTATTATAGGTGAACAAATAATCACTCATGTTATTTTCCATCTGCTTTTCACTATTAATTTTACTGATTGTATTAGTTTTACAATGACAGCCTTGCAACTTAAAACATGGTCCAACATCAGCTGGGAGCTAGTTAGATAGAGAGAATCTCAGGCCTCACCAAGACCTAATTTGACTATGGGCGGTGGGTACACAATGTGATATATGATCATAGTAATATACATTTGAAACCTATATGACCCTATTAAACAATGTCATCCCAATAAATGTATTTAATTTTTAAAAAGAGAATATAAATAGAAACAATTGCTTTTTATGGATTATAAAATAAACAAACCTTTGTAAATTGTAAAAAACCAAAAGGCATCCAAATTGGAAAGGAGGAAGTAAAACTGTCATTATTCACATAATGACATTATTATTACTATTATTATTCACAGATATCATAATTCATCAAATATCATTATTCACAGATGACATGATATTGTATATAGAAAACCCTAAAGACTCCACCAAAAAACTGCTAGGTTTAATAAATGAATTTGGCAATGTAGCAGGATACAAAATCAATATCCAGAAATCGATGGCATTTCTATCCACCCATAATGAACTATCAGAAAGAGAAACTAAGAAAACAATCCCATTTACTATTGCAACAACAAAAATAAGGTACGTAGGAATACATTCAATCACAAAAGATAAATACCTGTACGCAGAAAACTATAGGACATTGAAGAAAGAAATCGAGGAAGATACAAATAAGTGGAAGCATTGATCGTGTTCATGGATTAGAAGAATTAACATGTCCATACTATACAAAGCAATCTACAGATTCAACAAAATTTCTATTAAGTACCAGTTACATATTTCAGAAATCTAGAAAAAATATTCCAAAAATATACATGGAGCCAAGAAAGACTCTGAATAGCCTCAGCAATCTTGAGAAAGAAGAACAAAAATGCTAAATGTCACTAATCATCAGAGAAATACAAATTAAAACCACAATGAGACATCACTTCACACCTGCCAGAATGGCTTTCATCAATAAATCAACAAAGAAATGCTAGAGAGAATGTAAAGAAAAGGGAACCCTAATACATTATTGGGAATACAGCCTGGTACACATAGCTTTTTAATTGATCATCAATGTATGGTCATATATTTTGTGAGGTAGAGAGTTCTAAATTATTTTCCCCAAAAATAATTGAATTTACAATGCAATTTTTGAGTTATTTATCCTTTACCTATTAAATTGAAATGCTACTTTTAACTATATGAAGTATTTATACTAAGTTTAATTTTTATACTTATATTTTGTTACATTAAAATATCTACTTTATCTTGTAATAGTATCATAGTCATCTTAATTATTGCAGTTTTATAATGTGTTTAGTGTAACTTTACCATATCACTTTTACTTTTCCTTTTAAAAATTAATTATCTTTATATGTTTAGGTTTCTTTCTGAAAAATGATTTTCAGTTTGGAGAACTTCATTCTCCCTATATATAAATATAGATATAAATATAGATAATCTCTTCTAATTTTAATTCTATTTGACAAATAATAAGTACGTCCAAGAAAATAAAGGTAGCAAGAGAAAAATCAGGTTACATTAATAAAAAAAACAACAAATTTAAGTTAGTGATTCAGGTGTATGGAAATAAAAAGTAAAATCAAGATAGTGGATAGTTTAGAACTACTTTTTCCTTTTCTTTCCTCTCTCCATGTCCTTCTCCCAAATCTCGTTACTCCTTCTCCATGAATAATCCTGACTTAGAGAAAAAATAATGCTTTCTTAATTCTAAAGTAAGTATAACTTTGAATCTCAGTATATTCTCTTCAACTAGCTACTTAAGTTTCTTCTTTTTCTAGTAAATCCTTCTAATAATTTAAATCCCTGAAAAACTATAGGGAAAAGTAACTTGAAGGAGAAGTGAGTAGATAATAGAGAACTGTGTGAAACACAGAGTATAATATGTTAAATAATATTTAATGCAGCATAAAGGATTGCTGCCAAGATAAACAATAACAATAATCATCCTAAAATAATAAGAATTAGTAGTGGTATGGTTTCATCGGCTACTGAGTGCTAGCTCACCCAGCATTGCATTTCATTCCTCACAAACACCCAGGAGCCAGGTACCTTTATTAGCTCAGTTCCATAAATAGGAGAAGTGGAGGTTGGGGAGGCTAAGGATGTGCCTTGTGTTAGCCTGGCATGAAGGGGCCGGAGGCTCAAACCCAGATCTGCCTGATTGAGCCTATTCACTTAACCACTATGCTTATTTGAGGGAATTGGTCAGGGAAGTAAGTGTCTCAGGGAAAGCCTGTCTGAAGAAAATGGCTTCAGTGTGCAAACTGATCCCTCCGCCAGAACAGGATTGCCTAGTTGTTCCCAGAGCCTACTGCATGTGTACAGTTGTTATCCGTCCATCACACATCAGACACTGGAAATCTTCCTGTCTTCTCCTTCCCTAGCACAGTGGACGCGCTATAGAGAGCCTGGCTACAGTGGTCACTAAGTGTGCTATCATGAGGGTATACAAGATGGGAGTAGTGAAGTCATGAGATTAGAAAACAGATGGAGGCAGGCATGTTAGACAAGCCACCAGTCACAGTCATTCACTTGACAATCAAGAAACACTTAATTTTTATTGATTTCAGGGACGAAGGGAGAGGGAGAGATAGAAACATCAATGATGAGAGAGAATCATTGGTCAGCTGCCTCCTGCATGACTCACACCGGGGGTTGAGCCCGCAACCTGGGCATGTGCTCTGACCTGGAATCAAACCATGACCTCCTTGTTCATAGGTTGACGTTTAACCACTGAGCCACACCTGCCGGGCCAGAAATATTTATTTGGAGCCCACCCTGTGCCAGACACTCTTAGAGAGCTGGAGATTTATCAACAAAACAAACATCCTTACCCCCTTGGAGCTTCCATAAAAGTGGGAGGAGATTAAAAATAAAACAAAACAGTAACCAGTAAATTCTCTAACTAAAATATAACAAAAGCAATGGAGAGTAAGGGAGGTGAGAGAGAGGGGTGTGGGTGGGGGGGGAGTGCTCCATTCTAATCTGTCCCTGTGACAATTACTCGAGTCCTTGTTGGCATCAATGTTATCATGATCATGATCATCAAAATATTATTATTATAGACTGTCATTTATTAAGCAATTATGCCATGCCAGAAAGAAACCATGATCCAAACCATTTTAAAAATATGGGTTGATTTAGTTAGCACTTATTTTATGGTTGTCTTTTCTATTTGCCTTTAATTGACACTTTTGTGTAATCCTGTTTGGCCCATGACAGTGGGTCCTGGCAGGTCCCATGATCCTTCCCTTCCTATTCCTCATGGGACTTTGCACAGTCAAGGCCCTCAAGCACAGCGCACACAGAGCACAGACACTTCAAACATATTTGCTGACGACTGAAGCACAAATACAGATTCATAGAAAAACAGTGAGAGGAGCAAAAATGTGGACGGGGACATAGAAGGCGGGGCCTGTGTGCACAGTCCCAGGAAGGCTGTGGGAAGCAGGGCCGCTGGTGCTCAGAGACAGGAGGAGCGGCAGCACTGACCACCATTCTTCGCACTCCCACTTCCTCCTGTTGCCATTTTCCTCCCTTTCCCCTCTTTTCCCCGCTCCCACCCCCTTAGATGTTGCACTTGCCAGGGACGCTGCTTGAACTGCTCCTGAGCAGTCTGTGCTCGCTCATAATTGATAAATGGAGGTGTTTTCCGATAACCTTATAAATCACAGCTTGCAAATGGTTACAGTCGGGATGGGGAAGAGTGAATCTGCTGGGTTACAGAAGCCATAAGTACCTTGAAAATAAAGAATAACCCTTGCAAAATGACAGAGATAATTTCTTTTAGCATAATTGCCTAGATAGGTATTAGCCATGAAATTACAGAAGGGGAAAAAAATAACCAAACACCAACAACAGATACTCCTATTTTATGAGAACAAAAAGGCATGATGTATTCCAAAACAGTTTGTGATCATTAAATTACATAACCTGTTATGTTTTACCCCTAAATGGCTTATTTTTTACTGTGTTTTATCCTGTTTGCTGCTTCAAATTTTCTCAGAAGTAGTGGAATAGGAATCTTAAATTAATCTCTTTATTACATAAGAGAGAAAAAAAATCATGTACCAAAGCCAGAGGTCAAAATATAAAATTGTTTAGCTATTTCTCATGCTGCGATGTAAAGAGTTAATGTTAACTTTTTCAAATATATGAGTTCTAATTGTTGAATCAGTATTTTTGATTCAGCACTTCACATTCATGAGAGGGGCTTCTTTAATTTTGTGGGACGCTTTGCTGAGTATTAAATATTCTCAAGATTCTTTACAGCCAGAAATTGTGGGATTTTTTTTTTTGTACACAGCATGCTATTGTTATGATTTAACCTAAAGAAAGCCAAATTAAAACTGATTTACTAAATAGGTTAAGGATAGCATACTTATTCACGATTTCAACCCTATTTCATGCTTAGACAGGCAGATCTTAATTATACACAAAAGAATACAAATGTTATTAGCATGATAATAATTATTTAGAAGATGTCCTCTTTAAAAAAAAGAATTAAACCAGTATTGTCATCCGTGCAGCTACATTTTTCAACAGAATGACAGCTTTGCTAGTCATAGATATGTTCAAAGTACATATACAATATTCAAAGCTGTACAGCAGACATGTTATCTGCATGAGCTCGGATATGCAGTGCCAGCAACACGCTGCACACTAATCATTATGTCCTACCCACAGTACTACATGCAAATACAATCCTTTGTGACATTTTGTCAAATATTTTGAGGATTCTATACTCCTTATCACACCTCCATCCCCGTGTCCTCATCAATGATCATGCACCCAGAAATCAGTGCCACAGATGGCACGCACGGACTCTAGCTCACCAGCATCACTCCATGCCAAATGAGTAAAAAGAAAATTAAAGATTTACATATAAGTGGCTCACAGGCAGGGCACAGGCGAGGCAAACTCAAGTTTACATTTACTGCCTTGCAGGCTGTGTGTGGCAGATGCAGCCCTGGGAAAAGCAACTTCATCCTGTATTTGTGGAGCAAAGGATGTAAACATTACGTATAGTATCCAGCCCAGGATATAACTGATAAATCAATTTAAAGGTCCTGCATTTGGAGAACGTATGTATACCATGGGTCAATACCTATTGTCAGTGAGCCCATATATGATGGATTGAGAAAATGTGGAAATGTTTCAGGACTAGAGAGTTGGCTATAGTACAAGCAATGCATTTTTGAACATTGATTTGCCAGAAGTGTAGCTGCTGTCTGTTGCTCCAGGCTGGCATTTTTAATTATTTCTGGGACAAATGGATCAGTGATACACAGAAAATCTGTAGGGCTTCTTGTCAAATTAATAAAATAATAATGAAAGTAGTCATCTCAGACTGCAAACTGTCAAACATCCTTGAGAGATCTATAGTAATCTACATGGTTAAGCAAACTAAAAGGCTCCTGCGTGCTATTTAAATCCTAAATGCGGTGACATAAAATAGATTGTGTAGTGTCCATTGTATACAATGACACCTACTGTGACAAAACCCGACCATGTTTAATGACCTTTTTAAATCTTATACCTAGAGTCCATAAAAGCATTGTAATTCGGTTGTAAAACACACTTTAATAATCAAAATGCAGCTGTTAAAATAGCATTGCTCATAATTCTAACTTGAGGCAATTTTTTTTGTTGTTTTTAATGCAGAAGAGCAGACCACAGTTTAAAATTCCTATGAGGTCACTATTGGCCATTACAGTGTTTTTTTGCAACTTAATAATAGATGTTTTAAAGTTTAAGTGCAGCCTCAGGCACTCATAAGCATTTATTACAAATCGCTGGTTGCCTCCCTTATGCAGAGAGGAATAACATTTACATACAGTAGCACGGATTAATAAGATAAAAAATTTGAAAAAGCCGTCAGTCAGGGAGTGGAACTGGTGCTAATAAAGCCCACTATATTCTTCGGAAATATCAAGCCGTCTGTTCCAATATTTTGCCATTCCCCATGAGGTATACAAATCCAAATCAGATAAGTCTCAAGCAATGCCAAAGACATGCTGCTCGGCTCTCCAGTGGCACCCGGCTGAATCTTTTATTTATCTTCAGAGCAATTGTACATTCTCATACACTAAAGACTGAAATAAACTGAGCATCACTCATCAGAAAGTTTCATAAAACGGGGCCCTCTCCTTCCTTGTTTGCTAAACCATGATTAGTGAGGAAAATGCACTGCAAAGTCTGTATCGTGGTGAGGAAATATAATAGTAGGCATGGGACTTCTGTGAGCAAGGGCTAGTTAAAGCGAACCACATCTTGCTGGAGTTTTAAATGATGCTCACGTGAAATCAGCCCTGGAGGAGAGCAAACTGCTTTAGGAAAGGGAGTCGACAAGCCTGGCCTGCCCTCCGTTTTTTTTGGAGTGGCTCAAACCCAAAGGTGCAGGGGAAAGCGAAAGCAAAATAGCACACATAATTTCACACGATGATTAAACTGCAAAGATCCTTGTTATAACAAATCACGGTGTCACTCTCCCAAACTGCAGCCTCACAGAACTGCACATGAAATCATGTCTGCCCCTCGGAACACGGCTAATTAAAAAGTGCAACCGTCAGTGGTCTGATTGGGGATGCGGCTGCCCGTTCTTTCCAGCCCAAGTGCACATTGATAAAAGAAAATTTATTTATTTATACATAATTATTATTGTTACCCTGCTGAACAGTGCTGGGGATTTAGAGAAATGAGACACCACGGTTCTAATTTTTCTTCAAGAAGTCTGCCATATTAACTCCATTGAATAATTACTGAAAAGTAATACACTCGTGTAATATTACCTTATGCAAAATTGCATTAATCAAAAAGTGAGCCTGCTGCAATCAAGTAATTTGGGGGTGGGGAAGGCATACATGCATAGCATATTTTCCTCAGAGCAGCATATTAACTCATCGTTTTGTAGCAATGATCCCTTGGAAAAAGGGAAGTAGATCAGAGGTGGGGGGTGGCGGGGGGGGGGGGAAACAGCCCTGCTCTTACATTGAGTGGGCCCCATAAATGGCAAAGGAATGGCCGGTTGCTGTCTTGACAGCCTGTTCCATTGCTCCAACTCTGTGCACAATGAAATAAATCCAGCTTGACCTCTCCAAGGAGCCAGACCATTGTTCCCCACAAGAAGAAGTGAACATAGATGCTTAATTACACCCAGGCAGCTTTGTAGAACATGGGCTTAGGATACAAAATGAACAGTTTCCTGTCGTGGTAGGCTTTCTTCGGAAATGAAGGGGAAGGGGGAAAGAAAAAACGTCTACGTGGGGCAGAGCCTTCCAGGTGTGCCTGAAACGTGGCGAATTAGTGGAGGTTCCTGTGCTTACTACACACTGTCTCACAAACACCGGAGTCCTCGCAGCACTACTGCAAGTGCCATCATTTTTACAGCCTTTTGTCTTGTAAGTTTTGCAGAGAAGGGTGGAAGGTGCCTCTCAGATTAGAGTCTAGCCCTGCGTGGCCACAGAGGACGAAATAGCCTTCATTAGAAATGTGCATTTCATTTCTTTATTTTTAAGAGGCCTGGTGGCCTGCTTCTGTGGGAGTTGTATGGGTGGCTGTTTTTGTTGCATTCTTCTTTGTGGCCATGGCTGTGAAGTGCGGTTCCCTCCACCAGCCTCTCCCAGGCTAGCTGTGAATAGTGCCCATTTTGAGATTAGGAGATTAGGTTATTCATCACTTGAGATGCTCCCCGCTGTGCCGCTACTATCAGAGCGCAGCCAAATCAAAACATCTCTGGAAGGCATTTCAGAATAATTGAATGCATCATAATTTCCCTATTAATACATATCTCATATTACAGATTATGCATGAAATGTTCACATTATCTGTTACTTTTTGTTAACGTCTTGCTCCTTGCCAGTAAATTTAATACACAGAGTGAATCAGCATGCTATGATGAAGGGATAGGTTACTGATAGCCATTTTTTTTTCAGGATTCAGTAGAAAATTAAAGTAAATCGATCATTTTATAGCCCCACTGGAATGGTTACAAGGGCATGTTGCTAAGCAAATGGTAATTTAAATGTACTGAGTAATTTTTCTACGCAATTTACTGAAGGCAGATTTTATTTTTTCAGTTAATATCACATGCTGTTTATCTGTTAGTGCATGATGAATCTGTGATAGGCAAATTTTTAATCCGTGCTTTCATCAAATGCTGCAGCTTGACAACGGGTCATACAGGCACTATAACAGTTAAATTCTGTACCCTGGATGAATATTACTATTATTAATACCTGAAAAGATGATTAACTCACCTGTCTAAAAAGCATGCACTAAATTCTAACAAAAAGTAATCAAAGTAAATCCTAATGAAAACAAATAAAAACGTCCACATCTCATAACAAAAAGTCATATTCAGTATTTTCAAATTGATTGTATATTTGCCTTTCCTGAAAGTTATCTGGCCACAAAAGATGCTCTTCTTTAATATTTTATGGTTTTGACAGTATTTTAAATGTAATGTGGAAGGATATAACTGGAAATGAACATTTTTAGGAAAATTACATGTTATCCATGGTGAAAACTGGTCTTCTTGGTAATATTCAAATAACAAATAATTATTTTTCTTTTTTCTTGAAAAGAGAAGCATTTACCCTGTATATCAAAGTAGTTTCAATTTTATAATAAATTCCAAATTTTATAGTTTAAGACAAAGAAGAATGTGTAAAAGCATCTCTGTTTGATGACACCCATCATGTTTATGAAATTAAACAGGAAAAGCAGGAAGGCCCCATTTAGCCTTCAGGTTGCTAAAGTAAAGGCGAGATCCTCCTGCTGCTGGGGTACAAAATGCATTATTGTCATTAATGAAAAAGTTAATGGGCCATTTTCTTATATATCAATTTACATTTTACAATTTGAGTATACAAATGATATGTACAGCAGAGAGCTGATTATTTTTGCTCAAGGAAATAGTTTTAATGTGTTTTTATGGACATCAAATGTTGTGAATAATGATGCATCCACAGAATGCAAATAGGATGACAGCTCTTGGGCTGTGATCAACAGTCCTTGGATAAAAGGTCTGCTGGGACAATAATGTTCTGTGGAGGGCCTGAACAGTAAAAAAAGGAAACAAGGAGGGCACCAGGATATTTGAAAGGTACACCAGCAGATGGGATTTGAAGTATGTCACTCACATACAGACATCAGATAATATTCCCTGTCTTAAGAGAAAAAATGTATTTAAAAGAGAAAGTATCTGTGCAGCCGTAAACTGCAGACAGAAAGTCATTGCCAATTCTGGCTGATAAAATCAATTTCTGAAATTAGATATGGCTCACCATATAAGAAATGAATTTTGATAACACATTGATACTACCGCCTCAAATCACCTTCGGTTCCTAACCTCTACGGGTGGGGGTCACTTTTTCTCACCACCTAAAGACAGACATTGCTACAGACAGGAAGGAATGTCTCCAGGAATACTACACAACAGAGTCTTCAAGGAGATAGGAAGAAACATTTCTTGAATTGACATAAACCAGTCCCTTCTCCAAGAAGCATGGAAGAATGTCAGATTTGCTGTGAGATCACAAGTGGAGTCCCTGAAAAGCAGTCATGCCTTTTTATTTTCTTTTTCTTTTTCTTTCTTTTTTTTGTCATTGGAATTTGTGGGCAGGCAGGTGCCATGTGCACCTTAGAGCCCTACAGTCCATACCAAGACACATGAACCTGTAAAGAGAACTGCGTATCTTGGTGACTGGACGAAGCCACACATGTCTACCCACCCACATCCCACATACCATAATTGACGTAACCAATTTCTACCTGGGACTGGGGGTTGCAACATAGGCCTGTAGGCAAACACACACACACACACACACACACACACACAGAGTCAGGCTATGCTGGCAGAATGCCAAGACATCTGGATGGAAGTGGAAAGTTCAGTCAATCATTCATTTCCCCTTTTCATCTGCATATTCAGGAAAGAGGACTCAGTATTCTCCCATCAATGAGAATTCTCATTAAAACAAAACAAAAACTTTTAAACAAGAAAAAATAGAAGTGAGGCTGAGTTAACCTACTTTATTGAAAAAAAAAAAAGCTCTGGGTGATAACTTCTTAGGTAGCTGAATATGAGTTAATTTGAAAGCAATGCTTACAAATCAATGTAAATAAAAAACAAAGTGTTTCCCAAATATTTATTAACCTAGTTCTTATGATTTTGAAAGAGAAAGAGGTCACAAACAGAAGCTAGCATGACCTGGATATAGTACCCATGGTAAGTGTAATCAGGAAAATGTAAATTAAGTGGGGGAAAAATAGTCCATACCAGTTATATTCAAACATGGGGATTTCCCAAATCATCCACAATGTAGCTAGGAATACACTAGAAAGTATATTATGCCTTCAGTATATAATAAGAGACAGCTGAACGTAAAGAAATACCTACCCATACGTGAATATAAATAAGAGACATAATGGAGATGGACAAATTGCTCTTCTGGGTGAAATGCAGTGATGGAAGTAGAAATGTATTGCTCTGGGATTCCAGGATTATCAAATCTCTACTTTTCATTTTTTTTAACAACGTAAGAATTGACAAATTGGCGAAGCTTTTGTTCCAAGATTACTTTCTTATATATTTCTTTCATCACCTCCTGCTCTGCCACCAAAAAGCTCACCTTGAAGTGTTGCTTCTTAGCCACTGATAAGCCAAGTTTCCTGAGCGGCTTTCAGCAGCATTGCCTGGAAAGGTGAACAATAAAAACACCCACAGCCACAACCACCACAAACAAACCCCATCTTGAAATGTCCTTCCCCCCCAGCAAGGACAGTTATAAGTTGCAGGAAACGGGGACCCCTATGCCTGTATTGAAACCTAGATAACTGGAATTATTTCAAGCTAGAAACACTGAGCACAAAATAATTAAATTTGGAAAGGCTCCTAGAAAATGATTTAAGCTCCCAACATTACTTCAAAGAGAGCGTCCTTCCCACCTACCTCTATCCAAAACAAAGTTACTTCTTTAACTTCTTCCTCTGGTCTGGAAGTCAACATGCCTACATCCTCTCATATTCGAATTTATTTTCTCTGCCAAAATCCAGCATCGGTGCCTTTAGGCACACATAGGAATGAAGTGGGTTGGATCTGCTATCTTTAGCCACCCTTCTATGTATGACTAAAAGCTGGAGAGAGTTAGCTGACCTCATATGTATATGAACTAATTGTACAATAAAACTAGATAATATATCTGTGTGTGCGTGTGTGTTTTAATCCTGATGTGTAAGCATAAGAGTTTTCTTAAAAATTATATTTCATTGCAACAGGCCACTCAGTTAATGGGCTTTTATAATATAGCCTAAACTGTATTATTTTAGCATAGTTGAGTATACTATTTTTAGTATAATTTAGAATTTATCAAGTTTATTTCTTTCGCTAGATTATCTGAGAAATCAAAAGTACCAATGGACCCTGAGTATTTTGTCAAAATTGGAAGGATAGTATACATAACTTAAATTTCAGCAAAACTTGTGTTTCACTTTCCTAGTCTAGATCTAAAAATCTCATTCTTTCTCTATGAAGAAAGAGGACATAGTCATCTCCAATGGAATCAGGTATCACTTGAAAAAATCCAACATGCAAAAGATTTTTTACTCAGAAAGCCACAAAATGGTGAGATAACTGGTTCCAATCACTAAAGGAGTTACCATTTTATGAAAGAATCCAATGTCCTTTTTGCCCATAAACAATGTTATAAAATTAACAGAATCAAAAAAAATTAATCTACCTATTATTACAATTGTACATTAGAACCTGTATTATTTGTTCCACAACATCTTCCAGTTCTTAAACATACATACATTTTACATGTTGACGATAGCATTACATTTTTTCCACTTAACCCTATGGATGAGGCATTCTTCTTGCTTATCACAACTGAATGGTCTTTAAAGAGACTACCTTTTTAATAAATGAAAATTGTACATTAGAACCTGTATTATTTGTTCCACAACATCTTTCAGTTCTTAAACATACATTTTACATGTTGACGATAGCATTACATTTTTCCACTTAACCCTATGGATGAGGCATTCTTCTTGCTTATCACAACTGAATGGTCTTTAAAGAGACTACCTTTTTAATAAATGAATACTTTTTCTATCGGAAGTGGTATCATCACTTTGTTTTTAGAGAGGAAGCTTTTTACACTCTGATAGAAAATACAGAACCCATTTGAAAGCTTAATATCCTTTGCATTGATGTCAGCACCGTGATCGACCAGCCCTCTTATTTAACACTGAACTGAGGGTCCTACCTTGGAAGCCAACACTTTTAGTTCATTCATACTCTCAATCTGTAAGAGAACTTAACCAAGCATGATCACTGAAAAGTACTAGGTGGCAGTGACACCTGTCTATATCTTAAAGGATAGAACTTCCCTCCACAAAGTCTTCTCCAACAAAAGCATCATTTCCAAGTTCCAAACTCTCCTTTTAAAGCTATTCTCCAGGACCCCAGAGCAGTTCACCAGCTAGGACAGCTTGTGAGTACATTTTGTAGCCAAATGAAAAACACATAGAAAACATCTCACAATAATGGACCAAATCAATAAAGCAAATAAACGCTTCTCTTCAGCACTCAGCAGGTACAGCCTTATTTTCCCACCATTCTACAGTAAATCAGCAATCTATCTTGAAAAATAAAAAAGAATATTTTACCACAAATTGACTGCATTTAATAAAATGCAAGCTCTCCTGCCCAGACAGAGAAAATTTGAAATCAATAGTCAAATTCCCCCTCTTCTATTAAATGAGAGAAACTCACATGTAACTTTATTGTTGCCCTCTGAATTGTCCTATGGTTCTTCACATTGTGGCAAGAACCCTGCCAATTCTTTACTTTTCAGGTAAAGAAGAAAGACAAAGCATAGGTAAAGAAATCAACACATGACTGTCATCGCCTTTGGCAAACAGATGAATTACAAAGAAAAATAATTTCCTTGTTAAGAATATATTCTTGAAATGTATTGTTAAAATACTTGCAATGTATTGTTAAAAAGCAACTATCTTTTTTTAAAATCAAGAGTGTTTCCCCTCAAATGGAGTTTTATAGCACTTTCTCGAAAATGAAAACACCCCCCCAAAACACACACACACACACACACACACAACAACAACAACAACAACAACAACAACAACAACACCAACAACAACAACCGAAAACCATACAAATGTTTAAGGGGGAAAAGGGAAGAAGTGTAATACAGTGCTTCAACCACCATGGCGGAGTACTTTCAAACTGGCACCAGGACGGATACTTGGGCAAACACCAACTCTGGGCAACGTTTTTTATGATTCCAACCACCATGGTAGTGCCTCTGCCAAGTAAGCTTGGGAAGAATGCTCCTGAAGGCCAGAGTTTCCTGGCCTTCTCCTGTGATGGGAATTTGCAAGTGAAGAAAGGTCCCAGGGCAAAATCTGTGGCACTTCGGTGCCCCCTTGTGTCCAATTTGGCACCAGCATGAACTATAATGGGTCTGTGTTGCAAGTGGAGCGGGAACTCCTTAACTCCCATAAGGGTACAGGGTTGGGGGGGGAAGAATTGATATGTTCTACCTCTGTGTCTGTGAAAAAGCCAGTTGCTGGTGCAATGAGAGATTTCTACACCGCTGCTTTTTCACAACACTACTGATGCCCTCCACCTGACCCCTGGGCTGAATTTCATTGGGAGATAAACCAGAAAGAACAGTTTTGCATCTCTGGCTCTCAGATCCGCATAAACAAGGAAAACCATGTTAGATTGAAACATGTTACATTCTTATTACCAAGATATAGAAAATTGGAGAAAGTATTTAAAGTCTCTTTGATAGAATCTTACTTGGCCTCAAATATCACCCAAATTTTGAGTCATGCCAGATTATTTTATACGTTAGCATGACAGAAACTATTTTATTCCCCATCATTATTCTTTTTTTTCTACATGCAAAATGACTGTGTAGAAAATTGGGTCACCACTGGATGCAAGAATGTAACTACATTTATCAGCTCCATTCTCACCTACACACACGTCAAAGCATTAAAAACCAATTCTACATGTAATAAAGCTTAGGGATTTTTTGAATTCAATGTTGGGTTGAGGGCGAAGGACAATTTCCCCCACAAATACAAATTTGCTTGTGATGCTTATCTCTGTAGATGGTTTGACTGCAGGTCCAGAATTGGATTGCAGTTCTGTCTGCAAGAATTACCTGGGAACCATCTACTCCTTCTCTATACATTTATTCACACAGCTCCAAAGACATTCCAACGTGGAGGTTACATGCTTTCTCTGAAAGCACTGTTGGAGACTTCAAACCTCATAATGTATCAAAGGATGGGAGGAGAATGGAGCCAGTGATAAATCAGAGAAACAAAAGGCAGGAAAAGTAAAGCAGTGAGAAGGGAAGCACATGAATGAGAAAGGGAAAGAGAAGAAAGTGAATATCAGGCCACCGATCTTGGTGAGAATGCTTGTTCTGTCTGAAGTGGAAATAG
Source organism: Myotis brandtii (assembly GCF_000412655.1). Classification (NCBI taxonomy): domain Eukaryota; kingdom Metazoa; phylum Chordata; class Mammalia; order Chiroptera; family Vespertilionidae; genus Myotis; species Myotis brandtii. The sequence continues at coordinate 7,686,862 of NW_005371410.1, forward strand.
AGTACAATCGTGACTCCCTTTCTGCTCTTTTTGTGGAAATCATTAGAAATTCATGTGGGAATTGCAAGCCTACATTTATGGCTGCCGAATTTAAGCTTTTGGTACCACAGTAGGTCTCATGGATGATGGACATCCCTCTGTTCACCTTCAAAGGCAGGTAAACCCCAGGTGTCCCACCACCACTGCTGCTCAGTGAATCCCTCCGCTGAATTCCCCTGTGTTTTTTCCAATAGGATGAAAAGGAAAACTCTTTGGTGATCCTTCAGGATAGTAGTAAGTTACTCTTGAATAGTGCTTCTCTTGAACATTTTCATTCTTTAAAAAGGGCCATAGTTTGAGGAAAGAGCAATGATTTTTCTTCCCTGATCTCACTCACAGACTCATTCATATCTTGCAACAAATGCATTATATGATTTCCATCTTCACTTGTCAACAGTCCATGAACGTGGCTTGGTTTTCCTTTGGTCAGAATAGTTTGTACTTCTATGCCCCATGTCCCTTCTTTTTACTTAAAAAGATTCACTCTAGGGAGGATTGTGAATCTCTAGGGGAATAGTAACTGCCACAAATAGGAGTGGTATCTATCACCTTGACCCCATCATGGTACTTTTTAGCCCAGGAATTCCCACCTTTTCTTGACCAGTGCTGTGCCTAGAACACTTGCAAAGTAAGGTCAAAGTAATATGTTCTACTATTAACAATGCACACATTTTCTTGATTACATATACCAAGGAGGGTAGCTTCAAGGTTATCTATGAAGTAGAAAAATTGTAAATTGCATTCCACGTTTTTGTTTGGGGAGATGGGGGAGAAAGATGTGGCATTCTAGTTGGTGCTAGGACTCAATGCCTAACCCCTTGACCAGGAGACACACTCAGGGATATCCACCAGGTAATATTTACCAGAAGAGTTAATCCATCTTTTCCTATAAAAGTGACTTTCAGCATGAAGTTGGCCTGGGAAAGAGCAAGTGATCCTCAGTGACCTATAACCCAGAAGGAGAAGACAAGAGCTATTTCAAGTGCCTATGTTTAACTATTCTAAGTTGGAGAACCTGATCATGGTATCACCCACATTCTGCCTAGAAACATCTTCCCCCAGATTGTCTCATAGCCTATCCTCTTACTTCAGTCAGGCCTCCGCTCTCAACCTGCCTCTAGAGAGGCCTTTCCTGATCACCCTATCTAAAGGAACAATCCCAACGAGGCACTCTCAATCCCATTCTCTGCTTTATTTTTCTTCATTGCACTTATTAGCACTTCACAGTATCTGTACTTACTTATCGACCATCTCATCCAATGGAACTTAATCTCCATGATGGTTTTGTCCACTGTTGTATCTCTATGCACCGAAGAGGATCTTCACAATAAAGTGCTCAGGGCATATCTGAGGAATGGTCAACTGAAGGAACTTTGGGTACACTCATGCAAGTATCCCCACAGGTACACATACCTTAAAAGGAAAGCTGGAGAATCTCTGCCATAATCCACCATCATATGCTTTTCCAATTTGGAAATGATATACCTGAGAGCACCCTCAAGAAGAATACTCAAAACCCCAGGCTTAACATAGCACAGAATTTTGATTTAAGACTCTCAAACTTTATTGTGCATGTGAACCACCTAGCAGTGGTTCCAACCTTCCTAATGCCGCAAACCCTTTAATATAGTTCCTCATGTTGTGGTGAGCCCAAACATAAAATTATTTTTGTTGCTACTTCATAACTGTAATTTTGCTACTGTTACGAATCGTAATGTAAATATCTGATATGCTATATGTGTTTTCCTATAGTCGTGACCCACAGCTTGAGAACCGCTGATAGAGAGTTTGTTCAAAACTCAGCTAACTATCCTCCCCTCCCCCCAAGATTCTAATTCAGGAAGTGGGTGCCTGAGAACCTGAATTTCTAACAAGTTCCAGATGATATTGATAGTGCTGGTTTGGGGACCACAGTTAAACATCACTTATTCTCTAAAATTCAGCAGTCGTGACAGCAGGGATGGTTAAGTGTTTTAAGAAATTGAAGCACAGATATACTGTGTAGTACAATGTCAGTTTTCCCTGCCTTTTTTTTTTTAATAAAAGAGGGACTGTTTACAAATGGCTTCCTTGCTGTGGGCTGACTCAGCATGGACTAAGAGTTTCTCTCTCCTAAGTCATTATGGGTATCTGAGTACAAATTGTTGAGAAGAACTGATTGAAATAAGCCATCTATAAGTCAAGATAGAAGTTTCATGAGTGCGACCAGTTCTTGAATGTACTGAGTCTCTCAAGAGTTGACTCAGAAGGAAATATCAGAGGCTGGTCTGTGGGTGGGTAGGGTGGGGAGGTATCCATGAGGTTGACAACTTTGGAGTGGTCACAGGAAGCCAGTGCAGCCTGGCAGTTAGTGGCAGGCAGCCAGAGGGCTCAGGGTGGCCAGAGCTCACCGCACAGAGTGTGGCTGTAATCGCTTGCTATCGGTTATCTGGGTCAGCCATCATTGTGGTCTGTTGCTTTTAAATGGTCCTCCTGAGCCTTTGGTTTTCATTTTTCTCTTACACCAAGGAAAGAAAAGAATTGAACGTAATTGAATATCTCATAAAAAGGCAGATCCTATGTTGTTTCTATGCCCATTGCTCACATTTCATTGCAACACTACTGTCATGGATGCTTATCAAGACTGATACAGGGTAAACTACCACTAACATCTGAGGCTGTGTGTCCTCTTCTGGTTTGACTGTCAAAGAAATGAAATGCAGCCTCTCTGTATTAGTTGGTTCTGAATACATTTCCCAAATGTACAGTGTTTGTGATGAGTAAAGGCAACAGGTGAGCAAGGGGAGGGAATTTTTTTTAATTTTTTTACAGAGAGGAAGGGAGAGAGATAGAGAGTTAGAAACATCGATGAGAGAGAAACATCGATCAGCTGCCTCCTGCACATCTACTGGGGATGTGCCCGCAACCCAGCAACCCAGCCTTGACCGGAATCGAACCTGGGACCTTGCCTCCTGCTCTACTGGGGATGTGCCCGCAACCCAGGTACATGCCCTTGACCGGAATCGAACCTGGGACCTTTCAGTCCGCAGGCCGACGCTCTATCCACTGAGCCAAACCGGTTTTGGCAGGGGGAGGGAATTTTCAATGCTCTTGGTAGGTGCTGGGTGTGCATTTATCAAGTGGTAGGGCTAATTCACTGTGTACACATAAAATAAAATTTTGCCTCTGTGTATTACTATACATCTTTCAAAGGCCAACGACCCTTTTCTTTACCATTGATGTTTGCTTCAGAGCCAATCCAGAAAACAGTGTGTGGGATTAGTCTGTTATTTAGAACAGTAAGACCGCACCTCTACTTAGGCTGGTTTTTCATAGCTGTGGTAACCTACTCTCCACATCCATGTCCCTCACATACTTTCCATATTCTTCCCCAAAACAGAAGCAAGGCGTTGCTTTCATGGAGACCCACCTGGCTCTCTCTTCCATCCGAAAATTGCTACTTAGATTTGGTTGAGGCTTGGTTACATTTGAAGCTGTCCCCATACACATGCTATTTTCTGCCCCAAATCCTTCTAGCAGCAAGCCTTCCTCCCATTCTGAAACTTTATTTATTTCTGTTATTCCAGATGTATGTGCCAATCAGTTTAGCTCCTGCCAATTCCTGTTTATTAATAATGCTAACGAAAGAATTGAAATTCTACCAGATTTCAATCGCTTTTTTCATGCTTCAATAATGAGTCGTAAAAGAGATGAATTCTGATATTGTCTCAGCAACTCAAAGGACTCGGTACAATCAGAAATTTGACTGGCTTTTGCCTACCTTGCATGAACTCAGGAGGGCTATTCGTACTGCTAACCGCCACTGTATATGTGCAGATAATTTGCATTTTCATTGTTCTTTATTTTATGTTATTAGTTATTCATGAGATGAATATCACATTCAACAACTAATCTATAAAGCTTTGGCTTTAAATAACAATGCGCCGTTTTGTTGTAGGAGGTGGGATGGAGGATGGACAGCCCATTTAGAAATCTTGTACAAAGAGTTGAATAATGAATGACATGAGGGCTCTTCTCTGCCAAATGTAAAATCGGTATCTCAAAGTGGCAGTAGAGTTGGAAGAAACAGACTGTACTACATAGGTTTGTACATACAAGGGCCACATTAGCCAGCTGGACCTACTGAGAAAGGTCCCTCACCAGCCAGCCAAAGGGAAGAGGTCAGATTTAACCCTGGTACGTAATGAACCTGTAAATGACTAATTATTCCTCTCAACAAACAGCACAATCTGCATGTGAGGCAGAAACTAACCTAGAAAGCTCTAACTTGTGTGTTTTTTTCCAGTTGGATATTATCCAAATTTCATACATATTGCTTTCCACTTTTCCCAATAAAGCCTCATGCCTATCTTAACAGAAATTGAAAAGAAGAAAAATGCAAAGATCCCCTGCTCTTCCTTGGTTTCAGGAAAGAGGACATTAATTCTGTGAAAACCATTCAAATTGGAATGTGAGGTCCCAGCTGTGTGGGGAAGCTGCAAGTGTGTGCAGACTCCATGGATTTAGCTGGGCATCATTGCCTATCTTGATGCAAAAGCTGATATAGATAAACCCTAGATAAGTTAGTTTTAAAAGCAGATCAATGATTTCATTTACCAAGAGGGGAGCATAGGGCCTTTCCTATACTCAAAGGATTTCCCTGGAATCCCACTGTGGTTATCTAGGTAGGGGCTGCTTCACCTTGGAGGCAGTGAATTGCTAGGTCTTGACTTGCGTAGGAAGGAGGTAACTAGCTCTCCTGGGGAATTAAAAAAATCCATAAGGAGACTCCATATTTTCTTCAATAATACAACTTTGAAACTCAGAAATTCTGATAGAAAGATACTGGTGACAGCAGTAATATGACCTAATAACAATGGATAAAATAGAGAAAAATAGCAATCTAAGATCTAAGATTTTTAAAGAAGGGGGAATACATCTTTTTCATCCTTTCATCTCTGCCAGTATTTGATATTTGGTAAATGCTGAAGAATGATAACAACAATGACAAGTAACATTTATGGGACTTCTTATGTGCCAGCACAGTTCTAAGTACATCACGCATTTCAATTCATGTTACCCTAAAAAAATCCTGTCACTGAGCTACTGCCATCATCCCTATTTTATAGATGAGGAAAATGAGGCACAGAGAGTTTATGAAACTTAACCAAGATCACACAGCTAATAAATGGCAGAATGGGATTAAGATTCAGGGGGTCTGACTCCAGAGCTTTTATGCTAAACTAGAGGCCCGATGCACGAAAATTCATGCAAGAGTAGGCCTTCCTTCCCCGGCTGCTGGCACTGGCTTCCCTCTGGCACCCGGGACCCAGGCTGCTTCCTTCTGGCCACCCACAGGCACCCGGGACCCGGGCTGGCTTCCTTCGGGCTGCCCACAGGCACCTGGGCCCCAGCTTCGTCAGAAAGGACGTCCGGAATGACATCTGGAAGACGTCCGGTCTAATTAGCAAATTACACTTTTATTATTATAGATTACTTCTTGTTTATACAGTGTAACAATAGCTCAATAGAATTGTAGAATTTTATTTGGGGAATTCTATTGTCTCAGATTAGAAATGTGAGCTCAAGCAAAATTGAAAAGTCACACCTAAAATCTAGAAATACCAAACACACACACACACACACACACACACAGGTACACACATACATATGGGAATTCATGGTGACTATATATGTATAATTTTATGCTCATTATATTATAACAACGGTTAGTTTCAAATGACTGATAGTCTCTGAGAAAATTTAATTCTTCAAAACTTTAGAATCTATCTGGCCAACAAATTACTTGGCCACATTTGTAGACATTTCTCAATTGCAAATGTTGTATCAGTTGAGGATAAAGATTGTGAAGATGTGGTATTTCTTTTGTCCCCTCCTTTGCCCTTTCTTCCAGTATCCAACTCTTCTGCTCTTCCCACACCCAGCTGTCTCTTTCTGGCTAGTATCTATGGGAGGCACCCTTTTTCTACCATAAAAGGAAACTTACATAGTATATGTCCCACCCCCCAAACACTCAACTTTTGTAGATGATGTTTTAGCTCTGAAACCTTTTTTTTTTCCCAAATAAAATTTAACTGAACGTCTCAAATCTGAATGTATGAGAATCAGTACAGAGGGTCTGGTACCTCCTTGTTGAGCCCTTTCCCCACAACTAGCTTACAAAGTGTCTGAGAGCCAGGACAGATCCTAAGCCACTGTTTAGACCCAAACAAATACCTTATTTGTGGTAGAGATTTGACTGAGGCACCTGCAAGGGTATTTGAGGTATGTCTCAAAGAAGAGCCTATCCATGGTTGTTCCCAACCCCGAAAGTTCAGTCCTCCCTTAGGCCTGTTCTCCTGGCCCCTCAGCTGGGCCTTTTGTATTGACCAATAGTTTAGATAACAACAATGACAAGTAAATTTGTTCCTTCCACTAAAGGGAACAAATGAGGACAATAAGTGACTTCCCACCCCTTAGGAGGAGGGTGCCTTTGTTCTCCCTCCCATTTCTCTAAGCTTAGCCCCTTAGCTTCCTTTGTGTTATTCTTCCTGCCCCTCAAGCTGCTTGAGCTCTGCCCAAATGTGGCTGTCAAGTTTCCTTGCAAAAGGCCATACTCACACTTAAAAAAAGGTGTGTGTGTGTGTGTGTGTGTGTGTGTGTGTGTGTGTGTGTCCCATACAGGTTCCACTGCATGAGCACCAGTAACATTCCAATGAGCTTCCTTCTTCATGATGCCCTGTTCAGCTCAAAGACCCATCCCAGGGCCAGTGAGGAGGGTACCAGAAGGCTCCTGCCCAGGAGTAAGAAGAAGAACATAACTCTTTAGAAGGAACACTCATTCTTTGCTTGGGGGATGGAAGGGGAAACTACTTGAATATTTGTTGATTCTATTTGAATGCTTCAAAAGTTTTAAACTACTCCTCCAATTATGTGCTTTAGCTTAAAAAAAAATTACACAATTAGGTATGTTCATTGTAAAAAAAAAAAAGAAAAAGAAAAGAAAATACAAATGAAGAACAAGAGGAAACAATGAGCCATAATCCCTCTAGATGTTTTTCCAGAGACATATGCTTACAAAGTGGGATAACAGTATTTTATATATTTCAGTTTCATTGTAATCATCTTTTGATATCTATTATATGCATCTACTGCATCATTTGCAGAGTTTGAACATTTTTTTCTGAGCAAATTCTCTACTGCCACGCTGTTAGATTGCTTCCAAACTTCCTCTGCTTCGAGCATCACTGCAGTGATGGAGCAATGAGCAGATCAGGGGAGAGAAAGAGCTCTGGGTTCAGACACGGGTCCAAATCCTCAACAGCCGTGTAACTTGGACACTTGGACATATTTTATAAAATCCTCCCATGCCTCGTTTCGCCATCTGTTTCAGGGGAGAGTAATTGTAAGAACATAGCTCGTCAGACTGTTCTGAGCCTTAAGCAAGAAAATATATGTAAAATACTGAGCACTGTGCCCGGCTCAATTTGAGCAGCCAATAAAAGTTGGCTGTAATTAAATAACTCAGCGTAAGATTACTTCTTGAGTACATATTCCTAGAAAGGAAATCAAAGGGTCATTGGGCCCAGAGATTCTTGAGAATTTTTATTTTTATTCATAATTCTACTTATCGTCCAACTTCCTGCCCCACCAGTGAGTAAGAGGAGAAGTAAGAGACTGGCTTTCCACGCTCTCCCTCACGTTGGGACATCATCCTTTTTTACAGAAGGCAGCATGGGAACATGGAAAGGGCCCTGAGCCTGTAAACAGAAGTTGTGAGGTCTAGTCCCAGCTTTCCTACTTATTCCGGAACCATGTGCCTTTGCACTCTGTTCTCTTTGTTAAGAAAAGGGGATTGGGAAAGCAGGTGGCAGTATTCACCCTAAAACACCATATGGTAGAGTGAATAAATTAAGTTATGAAATGACTTTATCAACTATAGCTGGTCACCCACATGGGAAGTAGTTTAGCCCACCTGGGATTTGGCTCCAACTACCCTAGAAACTTTAGAAAGTATATTTCCAATTCAATTCAATGCAATGTAATGTTTATTGAGCATCTATTGTGTGTCAAATACTGAGCAAGACACTGAAGTTAGAGACAGAAACAACAATGGAAATAGGTACCATGTAAAAATATAGCTGAGAGGGAATCCTCAGGAAGGCAGGGGAGGGTATTTGATACACTCTAAATAAAATTAAAACAAATTTGAACACTCAGCTTTATACTTGTTTCTTATTTATTGCTTTTTTTTTAGAAAAAAGGGAGAGGAAGGGAAAAGTGGGAGAGAGAACAAGAGAAACACCGATTTGTTGTTCCACTCATGTATGCATTCATTGGTTGCTTCTGGTGCCCTGACCAGAGATTGAACCCCAGCCTTGACGTATCAGGATGGTGCTCTAACCAACTGAGCTACCCAGCTAGGGCTTTGTACTTTTAATCCCATTAAGGTGTTTATCCAAGCTGCCTAACTTTTCTAAAGCCCAGAAATTGAGGGGTAGAGAGGTTCCTGAACAATCACAGCATCCATCACAAAAAGAAAAACAGAAGAAAAGAAATAGAACAAGAAAAACAAACCTAAGAATCTCTGTCTCGTTCTGTATGTCAGCAAGTATGCCCCTGAGTTCTTCACATCTACATACTTGATGTGGCGCCTGCCCAAGAGTGTCTGGCATTCTGTGGCCAGAGAGAAGGGACAGAGGAAAGGAGAAATGCATTGTGGGCCTGGCACACACATCCCTCTCTCCACCAGCCAGGAGAGCCCAGCCTCACGCCACCAACTCCCGCCTCATTCTTATTCTCAGCCCTCACAAGCTCCTTTTCTGTCTTAATCAGGTCTGATCTGCCTTTAGCAGACAATGATAGGAATAAAGAGCAGCATAGATTTTGGCATGCGTATGCTTTTTTCTCCCCTTAATCTTCTATCAAAAAAAAAAAAGTCTTCTCTCTTTTACAGGCTTCTATTGTTTCAGAAAAAAATTAAGGCAGGAAGAACTGTGACCATAACGGAGGACATCTCCTTATAGCAAAGCTACATATGTCATTATCAGCAGGGCTGATCTTAATTTACAGTAGACATTGCTGGTCCTGCATTTTAGTTGAAATAATGGAAATGCTTCTTTCTGAAACTTGTAATGAAAAGCATAAATAGTCTATCTTTTAATGATTAACACTGGCTAATTCCACTGATGCTGAGTAGCATGTGCTAAAGAGATGGATTATCTCTGAAACATAATTTTACTAAGCACTGCTATGTAATTTGTTAAGCATTTAGTAATAAGTATGTCTAATAAAATACAAAAAAATATTTAGAAAATGAACCATAATTTTAATATAATTTTAATTAATGGGAGTGCAATTGCAGTGGTTTAAATTACATTCCCAGTGGTAAGAAGCCTTTCAAACCTAATTTGTAAGCCAAGATGGTGGCTCGAATGACTGGCAGCAAAGTTTCTTCAACAGATTTCATGGGGCATGATCCAAAGATAATAGGTTCTCAGCCCAATGACAATCCAATTACAATGCCAATCAAAGCCAACTTCATGCACTCTAATTATCAGATTTAGCTGTCAGCTCAAATACAAACATAACACTTTTATTTAAATAAAAATTTAATTTAGGGAAAAAAAAAGACGACTTCATGTGTGATTTATTGAGACTGCCAGAGCAATCTAACTTATTTCCCTGGTAATATAATAAAATCAGTCTTGTATTAAAAAAAAAGTGAAAACTTTTTCTCCCCTCCACCCCAATCTCCTGCATCTGCTGTGCTATATTATTTAGGAGTTAATTTAAGAGAGAAAAAAAAAACATAACTTAACATGGCAGCAGATATTTGCCAACTAGAAGTAGGTTAAATAGTAAAATAGCAAGGCTTTGAGGAGATGAAATTCCAAATGAATAAATGGCAAAACCTAATTAGTTTTTACTAGTCATCAGGAAAAAATCATGTTTCAACTAAAATCCATTTACATAGGCCTGAAGCCGAGGCCACTTGCTCTCCCTTATCTCTGCATTGAATCATAAAAGAAACACAGGCAAGACTGAAAGAAAGGTAAGGCCAACATTTACCTTTAAAATTATTTTCAAAGACCCACATTAAGTGATTTTAAGACATTTGATATTCAAATTATAAATAGCAATAAACCTACAGCCACAGTAATGGGTAGAGATGCTCCCAAACAAAGCCCTAACACTCTTAGCTTTTGCTATAGGTTTACCTTTAGGATTAAGAGTAAGAAGTGCCTCTTGAAGCAGCAGTGCCCAATGGAAATGTTGTGTGAGCCATAAATATGAGTCGTATATGTAATTTTAAATTTTCCAGTAGCCACATTTAAAACAGTAAAAAGAAACAAAATTCATTTTAATAATATATTTTACTTAACCTAGTATATCTAAAATATTATCGTTTCAATATCTAATCAATTTTTAATTATTAATGAGAAATTTCACATTCTTTTTTCATAGGAAACCTTCAAAATTGATGTGTATTTTGCATTGACAGCATACCTTAATTCAGGCACATTTCACTTGTCCAGTGACCACATGGTTAGTGGCTACTGTACTGGGTGATTAAGTCTTTTTGAGTTTGTCCCCAAAAGCCAAAGCTGCCTTTAAGATTTAGTTGTATGGCTCCAAAGACCACCTACTCCCAGGGAAAAATATGTTTACTGGTTTTCCAAAGAAGCTAAAACTCCTCTAGAATTTTATTTTCTTAAAGCTGGATAAATATCCTACCTCTGCCCCCAACAACAACAACAAAAAACACATTGAAAAGTTTGGGGGAGATTTTTTCTTTTTCAAAATATATCTTGTGAACATGTACTAATAGGAAGATATGCAATCCTTTTACAATATAGATTTGCATAAAATTAAGACTTGCCTTAGGATCCCTGCATGGGAGGCAGAGGTGTAACATGAGGAGAACAATCATGGTGAGGTGCAGGGAAGCAAAGGGAAGCTTTGCCTCTGCTAGCTCCAAGACCCTGGTTACAGACGGGATTCTCTGGAAACCTTCCTCTGGGATCTCCCTTGTTAATTTAGGGGGTGCCTTGTAAGCCTACACTTGGGGACATACTTGCCCACACTGACACTCTCCCAGAGTGTCTTCCCATCCTTATCCCACAGGCCAAGATGTACCCTGAATGCCCATCTCCACACTTCTAAATTCTTTTCCAGCTTAAAGGTGCTTAAAATGTCCAAACCTGTCACATAATGTTAGACAAGATTCACAGCAGGTTAAAACAAAGAGTTAATTTGTTTCGTCTTGCACACTTGGAGTTGGGAGTCACTTGAATTGCACATACAAACAGATGCAAATCAGCGTTTCTCCAGATAAATTAAATGGGGGGGGAAAAGCCTTTTAGTATTAGTAATATTCAGAAGTGTTGTGCTGTTTATAAGAAAACTAGAGGCCCAGTGCACGGAATTTGTGCGGGGTGGGGGGGGGGGGTCCCTCACCCCAGCCCGAGCCCTCTTGCAGTCCAGGACCACTCGAGGGATATCCGCCTGCTGGCTTAGACCCACTCCCCGCGGGGATCGGGCCTAAGCCAATAGTCAGACATCCCTCTCGCAGTCCCGGACCCCTTGCTTCTTACCGCCTGCCTGCTCACTGCTCCTTACACTCAGCTCCTGCTCCTTAGCACTGCCGTGGAGGCGGGAGAGGTTCCCACCACCGCTGCTGCACTTGCCAGCCATGAGCCCGGCTTCTGGCTGAGCGGCACTACCCCTGTGGGAGTGCACTGACCACCAGAGGGCAGCTCCTGCATTGAGCGTCTGCCCCCTGGTGGTCAGTGTGTGTCATAGTGACCAGTCATTCCCAGTCTTTCTGCTGTTAGGGTCAGTTTGCATATTACCCTTTTATTATATAGGATAGAGGCCTGGTGCATGGGTGGGGGCTGGCTGGTTTGCCCTGAAGGGTGTCCCAGATCAGGGTGGGGGTCCCACTGAGTTGCCTGGCCAGTCTGGGTAAGGGGCTGAGGGCCATTTTTAGGCTGGCCGGCGACTGAAGCTCCCAGACTCTCCTTTTTTTCCCATCACTGGACCAACCAAGCCTCCTGCTCGCTCCAGCTCCGTGGCTGCTGGCCGCCATCTTGGTTGGGTTAATTTGCATATAGTCGCTCTGATTGGCTGGTGAGCATGGCTTAAAACGTAGGGAATGTGCGGTCAATTTGCATGTTTGTCTTTTATTAGATTAGATGATTTCCTTTCTCCCATTCCAAATGTGAATAGCTTTCTCAGTTCTATCTGAATAAAACCCAAAACTTACCAGACTTTAAGGAACAATAATTTTTACAAAGATGGAACCAGACATTAGTCAGATTGACATCATACAATATTTAAGCTTTAATCATTACATCTTAAATGCAACTCTCCCAGAAAACAAAAAAAAAAACTAAACAAAACAAAAAACACTAAAAATTCCTTACTAAAGGACAAAGAAGTTTTCCAAATAAATCTTTGCTTTAGGTCTGACAACAATATAATTAAAAGTGCTTCTAAGAATAGAAAGAGTAATAATACATTTCAGGAATGTGAAGGTGACAGATAGGAGAATACACAGAGCCATGATTATTATTTTCAATAATAGCAACATATTTCATGGTACTTTACATGCATTTTTCCACTCTACTTCCAGAATCAATCCATAGCCTTGTAGCAATTGATTGTGTTCTTATGACAATGCTGTGAGGTAACATAACTGGTATTATCATCCCTTACTTGGATATGACTTTCTGAGTTCTAGCTCCTCACTCTGTCTTTCTTCAGATTAAAATCAGATCTAGTTGCCTCTTATATAACTGCACCTGGACAGACCAAAGACACCTCACCTTCACAGGTCCAAAGTCAAGCACAATCATTCCCCAAACCTGTCCTTCAGGAGTCCCTTATCTTGGTCCATGGCACTGTCATCTAACTTGGCAAACAGGAACATCAAATCATACTCAGGTTTTATCCTCAGACCTAAACAAGTACCAAATTAGATATACATGCCTTTAACAAAATCACACGACAAATCTTAACAGTAACAGAGAGAATCGCCACTGGGTAGGAATTCACAGTCTCCCACTCAGACCCTGAAATTCACCTTCCCCTGGGGCACTCATGCTAATTGCTATGGCTAAGGCTGCGCAGAGGGTCACCCATTGCATGTTTTAGACCAACAAGAAAATACAACTTTTTCTTCAATTCCCCAAAGCCTAGCTCAGACAAAGTGAAAACAAGACTCCACTAAGCAAGGATAATACAAAGAAAATAAATACAGAGAATAACAAGCAACTAGATACTCTAATGCATGAACTATAGCTCAGTCATTTTAACGTGTAGGCCTCTAGGGATGAATGGTCCTTGCTTAGCTCCCAATTGCTGCCAGTGGCAGGTGGTCTTTCCCTGTCCCTTTAAGAATGAACAAAAAGCTCCAGTAACTATGCCTCCCATGAAGGGTTGACCTGAAAGAATGCGATCAGAGAGAGACTAGTCTTCTAGCCTGGTTGAGGTCATTATTATAAAATTCATTTCCCTACATGAGGACCAAAATTTCCCAAATGTCTGTTAGGGACACCAACCCAGCCCACTATACTCACCGAGGCCTGGGATTATCTTATGGCCTCAAAGAACTCAGCATTCAAAATCCAACTCAATGAACCTAAGGCATGAGAAATGTACACACACAGTGCCAGGAGCTCCTGTATTCTTAAAGTCCAGTATTTTTTAAATGTCTCTTAATTCTACCAGCATCCCAAAGTCCTGTTAGTCAGTCATTTCTATTTCCTTTCATAATAATTTATATGAGAGTTTTTAATAATAAATTAATTCACATTCATTTGAAGATCTTTGCAAAAATAATCAGAAATTTGAAGACAAACAAAAAAAATAAGTCACCAGGACCTTATGATCTCCACCATCTGTTATCTGAATGCACGCAGTGGCCCATCAGTTCCTCTAAATTCCAGTCTCTCCCCACTACAGTGCAGCCGCGATATTACCCCTGCATTACATTCATTTTACAAGGATTAAACATAAGTTCATTCAGCAAGAACTTTTACTGATTAGCTCCAAAGTGCTAGAGATTGCGGGACATTACTGGAAAAAAAAATTGACCCTGTTTTCAGAGATCACAGTCACTTTAATGCTGGTCCCCACACTGCCTTTGGAATATATTCCAAATACCTCAAACAATGTTTTTGCTCTTCATCAGACATTGCTGGATCAATTGTCCATACTACCATAGCCTCAACTTGTGCTCCAACCGCAGTGCAACCTCTGCAATTCTTCTAGGCATGCCTCTGTTTTTATAAATATTATTTCCTCTACCTGGATTTCCATCCCCTACACACACACACACACACACACACACACACACACACACACACACACAACCCACCACTGCCACTACCCCGACTTTGGGAAGATAGTGGGCACTCCAAAAATATATGTTAACCTTGGCGGTGTGGCTCAGTTGGCTGGGCATTGTCTCATGCAACAGGAATTTGCTAGTTTCATTCCTGGTCAAGGGCACATGCCTCGGTTGCAGGCTCAATTCCCCGTAAGTGGGCATGCAGGAAGTCAGCCAGTCGATCGATGTTGCATTCTCACATGGATGTTTCCCTCTCTCCCTTCCTCTTTCTCTAAAAATAATATATATATAATGAATAAAGTATTACATTGCACTGTGTTCACCTGAATTCAAGAGATTTAAATGTGCTCTAAGCACTTAGAATTTAAAATTACCCTTTGATGAGGTTAGGGTAAAATTAGAACATATTTTTTAAAAGTTATATTCACAAAGACTCTTTAACATCCTGTACAATGAAAGGTGAAGTGCCTGCTGGAGGATGCCATGGTCTCTTGTTTAAATTGGAGAAGGAAGTTGGAGGAAGTTCTCAAATTTCAGGCTTTGTTTGCCTGGAAGAGGTAGGATTTCAGAAACTCATGATCTGAAGGGAGTTTTTGGAAGATGGTACCAGGATGTAATTTCAAGCAAAATGGAAGCTGTGTGAAAAAAAGTTGAGGTAAAGGGTATTTTTGGTTGAATAGGCAAAGATGCCCATAAAGAAAATGAAGAGAGATTGGAGCATGAAAGGCCTTAGAGAATGTTCCAAAAGCCTGCCACTTTAACATTTTCTGCAACTTGGTAGAAACCTCTTAGATGACATGCTAGGAGAAAGAAAAAAATCTTTATTCATTAATAAAGTCCTGCTTTGCACCACTGTCTTAAACTAATTCCAATTTCAGGCTTGCCTTTGTTCACTTTCCCTGGCTTTGCCTTGGCACTATGCTCCGGATTCATTCTCTCCTCCCTGACCCTCTACTTCATCTCCCAGCTGGCACCTTATCTCCTCCTTCCTGCCTTGACATGGCTGGCACTGACTATTTGGAATTCTGATCTACTTGGCTTGGTATCAAGGCCCTCTGTCTTATTCTACTCTGTAGAGTAGTCAAGAAGGTATATGTAGAAATTTTAAGGACATTTCCACCTTCATTGCACAACCTCCGGAAGACACAGGTTCATCGGTGGAAAAGAAAAAGTTTGGAAAACTAAGTCCTAATATGAAGCATAAGTATGACAGAATAAGAACAAACCTGCCCTGGCTGGGTAACTCAGTTAGTTGGTCCCAATGTGCCAAGGTTTCAGGTTCAGTCCCCAGTCAGGACACATGAAAGAAGCAATCAATGAATGCATAGATGGGTAGAACCGCAAATCGATGGTTCTTTCTCTCTCTTCCTTTCAATCTCTAAAATCAATTTAAAATAAAAATGAACAAACTTAAGATGTATTTTCAAAAATAGGTTTATGAAGAAGTTATTTTTAGATGGAAAACATCATTGATTGACACTCATATTTGGCCCATTCATGGCCATCTTAGAGCCCAATTAATTCTATTTCATTGTCCAATATGGCCCTGGTTCCCTCCTTCCTGAGGCCTCATTCTATTGCTGAGATACAAAATACTTTCAACAATAATCCATCTGAATTGTGCCTAGCACAACCTATCTCAATGCATTTACTTGCCAAAACAAATCAATCCGGTGCCCCTGTCTCTGCTAATGAGAGCTGGCTCAAAGTGGAGTCAACTTCCAATTCCTTTCCCTCCATATTTTCAATTTGTTTTCAAATTCACAGACTTTACTACCACATTCATCCACTCTCTTCCCTCTATTCTCACTTTCCCTAGTAGAATTGAGGTCCTCATTACCTTCTAGTCTACTGCTAGAGACCTTTCCTGGACACCCATTCACACCAATTCCAACTTTTCCCTGTTCTACTACCAATCTTTCTAAAGTATATCTCCCATCACATCTCTCCTATATTCAATAACTTTTTGTAATGGCTCATTAATTTAGAGTCTAATTAATTTGCCTGACATTCAAAGCCCTTCCCAAGCAGAAGTTACCTTAGAGTTCCATGTCTCACCACTCCATAGGTATTTCATACTCTATTGATATAGTGCCACTAACCATTTCCCCAACATGCTTCACTTTCCCATCTTGTGTCATTTTTGCACTGTTATCTCTGCTTCGAGATAATCTTCATAAATAAAAATACTGCCTACCCTTCAAGGTCCTTTTCATAAAACCTCTGTAGATTTTCCTACACAAAAGTGGTTCCTCTCTCTTTTAAACCCCTATAACATCTGGTTTATCCTTCTCCTGTGGCTCTTATAGTTCTTCCTGCATCCTATCTCTTTACATCCTCATTTTATCCATCTTAAAAAATGTTAATCTCCCTAATGGCAGGTGAGGTAGGCAAAATTACAAAATGGACCCCCAAGATTCCTAGCCCCTAGTGTACACACCTTCTCTGAGTTACTCAATCATTAATCAAAGTAATGCTGTGAAAAGATTTTGCAAACGGAATTAAGGTCCCAAATCAGTTGGCATTAAAATAAAAAGATTATCTGGGTAGGCCGAACCTAATTACAAGAGTCATTTAAAGGCAGAAAGTTTTCTCCACCAGAAAGAGGAGTGTGGGGAGGAAGGGGTCAAAGGGGGTAAATAAATAAATAAATAAATAAATAAAATGTTTACTGACAGTGGGGAAAAAAGAGAATTGGAGAATCAAAGTACAAGGGGGAAGGTCCTGGCCAGGTAGGTCAGTTGATTAGAGCATTGTCCCAACACACCAAGGTTTCAGGTTCCATCTCCAATCAGGACACATATGAGAATCAACCAATGAATGCATAAATAAGTGGAAAAACAAATCAATGTTTCTCTCTCTCTCTAAATTAATACATTTTTAAAAAAGGGGGAGATTTGAGGAATGAGACGTTCTCTTTTCTGGTTTGAAGACAGAGGGGAGCACGTGGCAAGGAATGCAGCCCACTTCTATCTGTGAGCAGCCTACAGCAAGGAAGCCCTTAAGACAGTGATGGCGAACCTTTTGAGCTCAGCGTGTCAGCATTTTGAAAAACCCTAACTTAACTCTGGTGCCGTGTCACATATAGAATTCTTTTGATATTTGCAACCATAGTAAAACAAAGACTTATATTTTTGATATTTATTTTATATATTTAAATGCCATTTAACAAAAAAAAATCAACCAAAAAATGAGTTTGCGTGTCACCTCTGACACGTGTGTCATAGGTTCGCCATCACTGCCTTAAGAAAACAGAGGCTTCAGTTCCATAACAACAAAGAACTGAATTCTTCCAAGAATGACCTTGGAAGTGGAATATTTCCCAGAGCCTCTAGACAAAAACATAGCCCAAATGTCACCTTGATTTTACCCTACTGAAACCCTGAGCAGAGGACCCACCCACGTGTTGAACTTCTGACCTGTAGAGCTTAATAAATGGGTATGGACTTAAGCTGGTAAATCTGTGGAAATTCATGAAACAGTACTTTAAATAAAATTAATACACTGGAATACTATCTCACTCCTGTTATTATACTGAGCAACACCAACCTGAGTGGCTTGTATATAGGAGTATATCAATAAATAATTAACCTCTAATTGCATAAAAATATTTGAGATGCAATCTCATTGGTAAGAACAAATACATAAACAAAATTAAGGCACACAAGATGAAGTATTTATGTCTTTAATTAGAGAGAATTTGGGAAATTCTTAATTTATTAACTCTAATAATGTCATATTCTAGCACATCTTGAAAATCCTGAATGTAAGACCCTAGACCAAACTCAGTTTTGAAAATTGGTTTCGGTTTTTAAAAAATACACAATCATGGCCATTTATTGAAAAACACTCCTAGTGACGTTACTGAACTGGCACCTCATTCTCTACCTGTGGTGGCAATGAAAAACCCTGACATCCATATTTCCAAACGCAGAATGTCAACTTTTAAATAAAATCTTCCATTTAGCACTACCACTCTCTTCCTATTAATTTCTGAAAATGATTTTTCTCTCTTCTGGTCTCAAAATGTGACCAAACTTGAAGATTGCTGACATTTCCTTTTCTTGAAGCTAAATACTAGACCTAAACCTCCTTGCTCTAGACCTGCCTTAAAGGTCTGCCCAACAGAGAGAGGGAGATCCACCTTCAAGGCCAAGTTTTACATCCAAATAGTCCCAAGGCCCCAAGGGTCACTTAACACATCACAGTTCATCTTTCTCATTAGCTAAAGGAATTCCCAAGACTGACCTCTTAGACCTATTGTCATATTCTAATGAAAAATTAAAAACAAAAGGCCAGGAGAAGTATAGTGGGCACAGCATCATAATGATCCAAAGGGAACCCCTGACCTTCCCATTGGCCTCTATACTCTGGTCACTGTTTTCAATGAAACCGTGGAAAGATTTGTAAGCAACTAACATGTCGTTGGGCCATCCATAACGTTTGCGTTGGTACAGACTATTATTTATCCAATAAAACATAACTGTAGTAGAGGCCCAATAATTCAGCATCTGAGAGGGATGTGCTTCAGAAGAAGTTATTATGGTCCATCAGATCAAAAATTTGCTTTTAAAGAAGTGTCCAAATACAGATGTACACAATAGGCTCAAATTATTACAGTCAATTTTGCCAAATAATACACATTTTTAAAATTACTGTAACACCTATCATATACCTCACTGTGTACTTTCCCCACATATATAAGGGACTTTAGTGTTTAAAGAAAATGAAAGAGAGAAAATAAAGGAGAAAAAAAAGGACATATGAGCCACCATTTCAAAATATAAAGGCTATTACAAATGTAGAGAAGCCCCCAAATCTAAAAGAGAGAGACAGGTATTTTCTAATTCACATTGTGCAGGTTTTTTTATTTATATATTTTTTTATTACAAGTCCCATCAGCTGAAAAGACACTGTCAGCTTTTACTCTAAATGTTCTGCATGTTTTCTGTGTGTGTTATTTTAAAAGGTCTGAACAAAGAGCTTGCCTATTGCAGGCAATTTGGAGAACCACCAAAGTTTCAATAGCTGGTGAATATCATTGCTTCTTTTGGGTTTGTTCCATGAAAAGAAATCAAGGCATCTCTCTTTGATGTCTATTTTGTTTTCTGTTTTTGTAATCACTTTTGCACATGGTGTGTACATACAGAATGACAGAGGCTCAAGTTCATGAGAATAAGGATAAAATTAAAAATCAAAATTTTTTAATGTTAAAAGGCTTGACTAGGATATATACCTCAAGTTTCATACACAAATGTAAATAGCTGAGATTTATCAAAAGTTTATTTGCATTAATTAATGCTTTCCATTTTAGGAGTATACATTCAAAACAAAATCACCATTATACAAGCACCAAGAGAGTTCTGGAAATGCTCATATGGTGATTTTTGTTTGTGTTGTTTTCTTTCTGCATTACCCCATCAATTTGTGTGTGTGTGTGTGTGTGTGTGTGTGTGTGTGTGCATGTTCTCTCTTTCTTCCTCTCTATCCCTCCTCTTCTCTTCCTCTCTTATCTCTTTCCTTCTCTCGTTCCCTCTCTTCCTCTCATATATACAGAGAAAACACCAGATTAATTATAGTGCCCTTAACTTTAGTTTGTTTTGACTCAAGAGACTAAGGGTCATGTCATAACCTATCTTCTTCTATTCATCCATCTTACTATTTTAAAATAAATTTCTTAAAGGATCGGTATCATTATTATTTTATGAAAACTTAAAATCAGAACCTGTTTTTTCACTCTTTCTTTCCCCTTTTATCAAGATTAGTTTTGTGTTATTGTTTTTTTTTCCCTTCTGCTTAGAAATGATCCCTTCAAAAAGTCAGCAAAATATTTTGGCTGTCTTCAGCAGCACTTTGGGCTTCTCTGTTACAAATTGTATAAACATTTTCTAGACAGGGGAATTTGAAGGGTTTAAATTATTTTTTAAATGATGTCTGTATTCTGGTACATTCACAGTTGCAAGAGGAAGATGGAGGCAAGGAAAGCTACCACAGAACATAATGTGTCTGGAATCAGGGGACTATTGAGCTCTATGCAAATCTGGGAAGGATAAATATCTTCCTCATGCATTATCAACAGCAAGGACTCTGAATTTCCCAGGCTGATGAAACAAATGCTCTCGCTGGATGTAGTCTGTCATTCATATTGAGCTCACATATTTTACTTCCTGAAACCAAACAAATACTGATAAACTACTTCAGTGAGCCTTTCATCAAAATTTCGGCAGTATGCAGTTGGCGACAGAAAGATCAGTCTGTGGAGCCTGAAACCCTTTCATCATCAAATATACAGAAATAATAATTATATTTATCTGTTTGGTTCAGGCTGCATACCAAGATTTACCCTTGCCCTAAGGACACAGAAATCATCAGGCATTGTCATCTTTAAAGGGGAAAATAATCCTTAATAACTTAGAGGTTAAATGGCTCTCAATAGTTGTGGGGGCTGAGGAAAAGGAAATAAAAATAATGCATTACTTTTAGTATTTTCCCCCTGTGATGCTGTAATAATCTGTGTTGTGTACTAACCAATTAGCACTTCTGATAACTCTGAAAGGACTAGTAGCATGTAGTCTGATCAACAAAAAAATGCTAAGGGCATGAAAGATTGTCCCATAATTCTATTTTCCATTCTTTTAGGGGCTATGTGTAAGTGTGTAAACATATTTTAGCCTAACTTACTCCAAAAGCAGTTGAAAAATTAGATCAAATGAACAGAAGAGTTGAGTTTGAAAAACATTTTGTGGTGTAAGTAGTATATCTCAATTTGGATTCCTACCAAAGCAAAAACTGAGACAGGGGCATGGTCAACTGAGGTTATTTGTATGTGAGTCGAGGAAGTTGGATTGAAGGAGCAGGGAGACTGAGTCAGGGAAGGAGGGGAAGCCAGTAAGGGTTAGTTCTGAGCTGGTTTTCAGTGTGGACACTGGAGGCTTATTCCTTCTGGGGTCCCTCAGGAACTGAGAAAAAATAAACCTCAGAAACACATCACTGCAGAATTAGAAAGCTGGGACATTTATTCCCTGATCCAGGACACTGGTGAGAGGTTCCCACCCCTGAGAACTTTAAGTCCCCTCTCTTGATGTCTACACCTAAGTCAGGCTAAACCAGCTAAAGCTTAAGAGAAAGCCCTGAAGTAAAGAAGCTGAGAGAAACTTGAGGTGGGAGGCAATCAGAAAGCACAGGGATTGCTCACTAGGGCTGAGAGGATCATGGGAATGGGGTAGGGAAGCTGATATCATCCACTACATATTTCTTGCTCTGGAATAACTTGAGATTGTCTCATGTTCCTCTAAAAAAGTAAGTATTAGCTATCAAGCCATGGAAAGACATGGAGGGACCTTAAATGCATGCTACTAAGAGAAAGAAGCCAATCTGAAAAAGCTACAACCTGTATGGTTCCAACTATATAACTTTCTTGAAAAGGCAAAAGCATGGAGACAGTTAAAAGATCAGTGGTTGCCAGGGTTTGGGGAAGGAAGGGTGGTGGATCATGAATAGGCAAAGCACAGAGGGATTTTTAGAGCAGTGAAAATACTTTGCATGATATTGTAAGGACGGAGCAGTGCCAGTATATATTTGTCCAAAGCCATAGGATGTATAACACCAAAAGTGAACTATAATGCAAACC
This sequence comes from Myotis brandtii, assembly GCF_000412655.1. Classification (NCBI taxonomy): domain Eukaryota; kingdom Metazoa; phylum Chordata; class Mammalia; order Chiroptera; family Vespertilionidae; genus Myotis; species Myotis brandtii. The sequence continues at coordinate 7,708,866 of NW_005371410.1, forward strand.
GCAGACTTTGGGTCATTTTTATCTGTCAATGTAAGTGTCTCAATTGTAACAAATGTACCACTCTGATGGGGAATGTTGATAATGAGAGAGGCTATTGCCTATGTGAGGGCAAGCGGGTATATAGGGAATCTCTGTGTCTTCCTCTTAATTTTGCTATGAACCTAGATCTGCTCTAAAAATCAATCTTAATTTTTTAAAGGAAGTAAATATAAGAGCACTGAGCATAGCAATTAACACCACATATTATTTATGTGGAATTACCTTTGCAAAAAGCATATGTATTCTGAGGAAGGTCTTTGTTATCCCCCACCCCCTTTTGCCTCAAGACAAATCCCCCACCCTCCTCCTGGTTCTCCTTTTCAGGGCCTCTCTGTCACATTTTCCTTCTTACCTTCTTACCTCACTTGCTCGTTTTTTCTTCCTCCTCAGTTATCTTTCCTTTTCCACAAACTTCAATTAGGACATAAAAAGTAGCCCCAAAATTGCCATTAAATTAACTTTGAGCCACTTCACTATTAGAATATTAGCTATTAAAAACGTAAGACGATCTGCCTGTCTTGTGACATTAAATATTGGACAAATATCTAAATTAAAAGTCTGCTTTGGTCTAGAGCAGCGGTTCTCAACCTGTGGGTCGTGACCCCTTTGGGGGCTGAACGACCCTTTCACAGGGGTCGCCTAAGACCATCGGAAAACACATATATCATTACATATTGTTTTTGTGATTAATCACTATGCTTTAATTATGTTAATTTGTAACAATGAAATTGGGGGTCACCACAACATGAGGAACTGTATTAAAGGGTTGCGGCATTAGGAAGGTTGAGAACCACTGGTCTAGAGGGAAAGAGAGGGAGACTTAGAGAGAGATTGAGAAAGAGAGAAAGGAGGAGGCAGAGGAGGAAAATGAAGAGGACGAGCTGAACAAAAAAAAAACAGAGGGAGAGAGAGTGTGTACCTTCGTGATCTTGTTTAAGGTCTTTCCTGGTTCAGTTAGGATGTGTCCTCTAAGCCCAGCACTTTGGGATATATTTGCCCATTTGTCCTTGGCCAAACTCCCACTGGCTTCATTGTAATTACTGAATCTAGGGGGTCATTAGGGTCTCCTGTTAGAACTTACTACAATGTCTGCAGTTGCCACATCGCTAATGTAAGAGGACACACACCTGCTTTAATTACAGGGCCCTTGAGAGATAACGAGATAGAAATAACATGACCAGATGAGAGTAAATGGCTGAAATTGTTTCCTGATAAAATGTGTTTAGCTCCAGAGGCTAAAGCTCACTGACTCTTTCCTACAGGACATCAAGGTGTCCACAGGAACAGGGCTGCTGGGAATACTGAAGTGCTTCTCTTCATTGAGAAACTGTCAATACAGTATGCAAAGCCCACATGGCAAGGCAATAGATGTTAGAGTCATCTCTGGCTGGTTCTGTCATCAGAAGAGAACCTGGACATGAGAAAATGGAAGTGCGGGCATTAGCCAACATTTACATCTCCCCTCAGTGAACATCATCTTACCCACCATCGTGGGGGTTTAGTCCTCAGTTTGTTTGCTATGTTTTTATTTATTTGTTTGTTTGTTTATTCTTTGCATATAGTCTTAAAAAAACAAACAAATACATTTCACTGGTTTTCAAACTGTAGCCTTCTATTCATGAATGAGAGGTTGAACAAAATGAATTACAAGACAGGAAACCATAAGGAGAGCATTCAAGCATATCCCTCCTCTAAGCCTATACCATCCCATCCCTAGAATAATATTCTTGCCACCTAGCAGATCTTATTGTCACCAGCCCATCTTGTGTAAGAGTCAGTTTAGGACTCAGTGGCTTAAGCCAAGAGTTCATTTCATGCTCAGAAAGAGTCTGCAGCAGCGCCAAGGACCTCTCCAAAACGGCTCCCAACATGAAATAACTCAGACATCTAAGCTGTTTTTATCTTGGACTCTGTCACCTCAACCAGAGACTTCCAGGCAAAAAGAGGGCCGAGGAGTCCTGCTCGGACTCCTAAATGCGTTGCTTAGAAGTGAAACATGTCTGTTCACACATTGTATGTGGGAAATGTATTTATACGTTTTATGTATTTATACGTTCTACCAGTGTAGTAGAGCGCGGGACACGTATTAATACGTTTTTTATAGACTAGCGGTAGAATGCGGGTAACGTATAAATACGCAAACTAAAGTTATTGTAATTTTACTGAACGTTGCCATTTGCGCAAAAAGTTAGCAAAAATGGCCCGCGCCACCTGTTAGCGCGTGATAAAAACTACCCGCAAACAACGTGTTCATAGTCCAGGGGCCAGAACCAGTACAGTGGCATTGCTAGTTGGGAAAGGCCTGTGCTATATGGAGGGGCACTCAGATATTCAGAAGTAGTATGCTTCTCATATCCACAACAAACTAATATTCCTCCAATACTATTTTAATCCTGTTGCAGCCTTGGTAAAAACTTGGGGATATTTTCCCAGCACCTAGCATTTTTATTTGACAACATTTAGTCTTTCTCCTCATTGCTCCTCTCCCTCCCCCATAAGATTAAGTCTTTAAGAGGCCATAATTAAGACAATACAGGAATATAGGAGTGGGCAAAAGTAGATTTACAAATAATACAATAATTAATAAATAATAATACAAGAATAAACTCTGAATTTCATGTACTCATAACTGTAAACCTACTTTTGCCTACCCCTGTAGTTTTGAAAGTGGTAATACTGGGGTCATGATGACAATTCTGTAGGTTTGGCACAAGGACAGCATTCTGGAGAAAAGGTCATAAGATCATTACATTTTCCCAGGAAGGGTAGAACCTATGTATGTCTTCTTCACTATTGATTCTCCATCACTATCACCTGATAGTGAAATATCGGGAAATGTTTTAAAAATGTAATTAAACTGCATAATTCTATCTCCCAAAGCAGTCTAACTCCTTTGCACTAGCAATGGCCTTCTTAGGTCTCTTCTTCTGCCTCTCTCCAACACTCCCCCCTCCATACACAGTCACAAGCGTAACAATCATGAACACAATAAAACTTGGATTCAGAACTTAAAGGTTTCACAAGTACTATTTCTTTGAGCCATCAACTCCTCTGTCAGATATGCAAAGTAGGTACATTTATTCCATTTTATAGCTGAAGAATCAGAATTTCAGAAACATTAAATATTTCCCACTTCTGACTTTCAGCCTAGGGTTTTCACCATTCCCATATCCATGGTAATCATGGCTATGTGCTTCTCCTTGCGGCTTGCAGCTCTGCTCCACCCATCAGCTCCCCTCTCCCTGCCTTCCCATGTTTCCTCTCTCCTCTTCCTTAGACACCTAGTTCACATTCTCTCTCCTCCAAATATGTTTTGGACTACTTTACTCCAAAATATTCTTCCCCTCCTAATTTTGTTTAGACTTGTGATCTACAGCGTGAGCATCATCCACGTGTGTTCTGAGTCTTCTCTCTAAACAGATTGGACACTCTCATGGAAAGAAATTGAGTCTTCAATTCATTTTCTACGCCCCTATACATCTAGCAGTGTGATTGGTGCATAGTTGCTGACCATCTCCATTATACTTGGAAGAAGAAAAAAAATGAGTGTCATTCATGCTCATTGAAGAACCCAAATTCTAAATGGCAACTGGCTGACTTTGTTCATAGACTCCTATATTGATAGCTTGCAGCTATTAGAGAGTTTAAAGCCGCCCTATTTTTATATAGATCTTAAAGATATTTTGTTTATGAATTCAAAGATTCTTATTCAGAATTGAACACCTATTTTTACTCTAAGGAATGTTTCATAGAGATTGAATAAATGAGGCAAAAATTATTAGCAAATCTTCTAATAACTAACTGAAAATAGGAAAAATAAACTGAAAGGCTTAACCACTGTCAATTTAGTTCAATGCCCCCTTTCTCACAATAAAACGAGGGGAAAGAGAGCAGGGATATATTTTTATAGAATGAAGTAATTGTTCTCAATGGCATCAACTTCAAATTGGTGAATATAAATGAATCTATTTTGAAGCTATTTTTCCTCTACTTTGGGTACTGTATTCTATATAATATCTACCTGTTACATAAAGTTGCATTTATATTTATTTCTGCAGAAGCTGCCTATAGCCCAAGAACCCTAAATATCCTAAAGAAGTTATCTCACCTGTGTGTTTTATAAAGCAATCTCTTAACAATCCTTGTTATCCGGACTGTGAATCAAACCTCTTTTGTTTTAGATAGTGGGATTACAGAAATTTTAGAGTATTTCTCAAGTGAGTTGATCCCCCCCCCCCAAAGTACATGAACTAAATATTTTTAAAAATTAAATTGCCTTATATACTGAACATACTTGCTCTATTACAACATGTTGCAGCAGTAAGATACAAACCCAAACAAAACACTATCCTCTAAATTGCCAGTGGGCTTTTGTGGGCGGTAAGGAAAGCGCATGACATTCTAGTTAAAGAGGGTAGTTGTAATTCTCCGTGCTTATCGTCAGCATCTTCAAACCACACACTTCCGCAGTCCAGCATTCTCTTGGCTAACACTCATAATTCTTTTTAACTTTACAGTGTGGGGAAGCTAGTGAATGGGCAAGGAGATAACGGTGTGGGTAAGGTTTCTTAGGGGTTGAGTCAGATATGTATTTAGATATGCAGAAACAGAAATTCACATTAGGCTCCAAAAAAGGGTAGCATGCTGCCCTATTTTTTTTCCCCTAAAAAGAAAGCTGGAAATGGTAAGGCAAAGTAGACCACAGTGAAATTTAAAGTGTAGATGTTTTCAAATTATTCAGGGTATTCATGCTAATTGTACTGACAAAGAGTCTATGATTATTTTGGTTCCTTCACTAAGAAAATTAAAAGATCTGGGCTGACATAAAGGTGTATGTGAAAACGAAGTTTTATTACAGATGTCAAATTTGTGAGAGTGATTCATGATAGATGACTTTATTGAAGCGAGTGATAAGTTTAATTGCAAATCTTTTCAAATCCTTTCCCCCCCTTAACTCAATAAAGAAGAGGAAGAAAGTTACGGTTAATCTTCAAAAAAGAGGCAAATATTATTTGTGGGAACAATATAGCAAAAAGTAATTTAATCCCTAGAAGTTTAAAAATGTTTAAAAAGGGGGAGGAAGAGAAGGAAGGGTCAGCAAAATATGGCTGGAGCTGGCGGCGTTTGATTACACCAAGCACTTTTCTGTTGAGACAGGAAAAAGATTTATGTTCCAAGGCACAAGAATGTGTGTAGTGTGAATGATACTGAAAGGTAACTGAACAGAGGCTGATGTGGGAGATAAGAGAGCAAATGCTCACAGAGCCATGTGTTGGGTCAGAGACATGTGGAGGGAAGAATGTTAAATGCCTCTGTTCAGGCAAAAGAAGGATCACAGATGATTTTTTTAATAAATGTACTCTTTAGTTTTCCACTCTACACATCTGTTAGCTTTTTAAAAATTAAAACACATGTACTTCCAAATTTATAGACAAGTATCCTTGCATTATGAAATTTACTTTTAAAGAAATATGCTGGGTGAGGGGAAGCCCATGTCATTAGGAGCCATTAGAATAAGTACCTGGATTCCAAGTGGGGCAGCAGGAATGCCCTGCTAAGGCACGCAAGCCTGGGGCCCTTCCCTCCATTTCCCGATGAATTTGGTACAGTTTTCCAGTTGCATTTGATGATGAAGCAGTTGGACTAGAGATGGATAAAATATAATAGGCAGTGTCCATTTTAATGGAAACCATGTCATTCATCCTTTCTAAGTTTCCAAACCAGATGTATTTTCCTTCTATCTTCTCAATGTCCTGTGTTTGTATTTCTCATGCTACATTATAGTAGTCATTTTGCACTATTTTTTTTTTCTGTGTCACAACCTTTTCCTCATTTGGGAATCTCCCTATGTCTCCATACACAGTGCCTTTCAATTGCTTAGTGAATTAAGCAATTCTTAAATTGAGTTGCCCCTCCCCTTTTCTCATGCAGGTTTATAGCAAGAATAAATGAGTTGACAATTAAAAGCAGTATGTACTCGCTGTCTATTGTGTTCCCAGCTCTATGGGAAATACAGGGGGAAAAAACCTTCCTACCCTCAACCTGCATACCAGTTGGACAATCAAGACAAAGAAGACTGATTAAATGAGATTGGATTATGGATGTCAGCCAAGTATAATGAAGGGTTATTTGTGGAGCACAGGAAAGTATGTACAAACGCAATTTGAGAAGAAATAATAGAATGTGGGTTAGAATCATCAGAGAAGGCTTCAAGGAGGAGATGGAGTTAATGCTAGGCTTTGAAATATGATACATGTGCAGATGGACAAAAACTAAAGGTGAAGGGACTTAGCATTCATTGAGAACCTATTACAGGCCAAGTTGTACTAAGTCAATGTGATTATACTAATTTAATTGTTGAGAGACTGGGAGAGATTTAGAGAGATTTAGTGGTGAGTTTCCCAGGGAGAAACCTCTATTAAATGGTATATCTTGGATTCAAATCCAGGTCCGTCTAACCCCAATGTTTGAACTCTCTTCCCTAAATGGGAAAAGGAATAGTAGGGGAAATAAGAAGATGGGTGGTGGAGACAGATGATCTGCCTGATTGGCAAAGCAAACTCCTGGACATTATTTACACCAAGCCCTTTGTTTTATAGAGCCTGTCATCCAAAGAGAGTAGACGATAACGTTAGATCAGCAGAATCTTGCAAACAGGACAAAGGAACACACTCAAGCTTTGGAGATGGCTGTGGGATACATGTAGATAATTTACATGTCACAGACTGAGCATTTTTCTGTGATACAAAGCTTTTCAAATCCAGTCCACACATAATCTTCCCCACACAAAAGAACTCGGAATGGTGTCTCTGAGGGTAAGGGGCCACCAGAATTTCTGAGGATGGAAGAAGAGGCCAAATGAAGGTGAGCTGCAAGCAGAGGTACTTTAGTAGCCCCAAGGCTAAGAAATGTAGAGGACGCATGAATAGTTGGTAACTGACATTCCCTTATGTGTTACATCCCAGCTTAATGGCTAGGTCTGGTTTATAGTTAATAATCCCTGAACTAGAACAGGTGAGGAGATTCATACCCACTGAGACCCGTGTTTGGCCCTCCTTATGGCAAATGGATATTCTTCCAACAAAATGTATACAATATTTTCATGACTAGATTATGGGATACAGAAAAAGTCTTCAATGAGAACTTTTAGGAAAGGATTGCAGTCACTTTCTAACAGATACTAATGATTTTTAAAAAGGAGAATAATTTTATGAAGAACGTGATTAAAAAAAAAGTTGGAAGCATTTTATTTTGTAAATGAAAAATATTGTTATAAGAGAGCAAACATCAGGATACAATTTTGTAAGACCTGGATTCCTACCTATCCCACTTAGAGAAAGACCTTTCCTGTAACATTAACTGCATTAACAGTGTCTCCCTAGCTAGACATTTGAATGCCAGAGCAAAGTTTATCTTCATCCAGATGTCTAAATCATAACCATTTCCACTTAAGCTGAAAATGTGCTTCCTTAAGATAGGGCTCTGGAATCAAAGAGTTCATTAAAAAATAGTTCGGCCAGTGTTGCTCAGTGGTTGAGCATTGACCTATGAACCCAAAGGTTAATTCCCAGTTAGGGCACATGCCCAGGTTTCAGGTTCGATCCCCAGTAGGGAGCGTGCAGAAGGCAGCCCATCAATGATTCTCTCTCATAACTGATGTTTTTATCTCTCTCTCTCCTTCTCCCTTCCTCTCTGAAATCAATAAAAGTATATGACCCAGTGATCCCACTTCTAGGAATATATCCCAAGAAACTAGAAACACCAATCAGAAAGGATATATGCACCCCTATCTTCATAGTGGCACAATTTCCCATAGCTAAGATTTGGAAACAGCCTAAGTGCCCATCAGCAGATGAGTGGATTAAAAAACAGTGGTACATCTATACAATGGAATACTACACTGCAGTAAAAAAGAAGGAATTCTTACCATTTGCAGCAGTATGAATGGAACTGGAGAGCATTATGCTAAGCAAAATAAGCCAGTCAGAGAAAGATAAATATCACATGATTTCACTCATTTATGGAATATAATGAACAACATAAACTGATGAACAAAAATAGATCCAGAGACAGAGAAGCATCAGACCATCAAACCTCAGAGGGAAGGTAGGGGAGGGTGGGGGTAAGGGGAGAGATCAACCAAAGGACTTGTATGCATGCATATAAGCCTAACCAATGGACACAGACAACAGGGGGGTGAGGGCATGAGTGGGGGGTAGGGGGTAATGGGGCGATAAGGATACATATGTAATACCTTAATCAATAAAGAAAAAAAATTAAAGTATATGTAAAATATAATAATAATTATAACTTTTTTATTTACTTTTTTTGCCAAAGAAGACCTATTGACTCCTGGGTATTTCTTCAAAGATTCTATCAACTAAATAAATTGTATTAAATCATGATCAATTTTAAATATTTTATGAATCAGATATATGTTTGTATGTGTGGGTGTTCATGTGTAAAAGTCCATTTAATGGCACACAAACTAATGAGACATAAGGGCAAAATAAAGAATTATTTGTATCTGAAGGTACATTGAATGCTTTGGAAAAATAAAGTTGAGCTACTCCCACACCACCACCACATACACAAAGACAGTAGTATTAATTTTTGGAAAGGCCACCAAGATTTTAAAACTTGTTTTTAATAAAACTGAATGATTCTGCTTTCAGATTTCTTCAGAGGCATCCATAATTTTTCATTTTACTTTAAAGAATATGGGATTGAAAATAATAAAACCTGTTTCATTGGCATACATTATTCAAGAAAGATTACATAGAATCTCAATCATTGGACCCAGATTCAAAGTTTTAAGTTAAAATTATTTCTACATATATATAGATATTATTTTATGACTCTTGATCTTATCACTTTTTCCAATAATTTGAACCATTACCAGTCCCCACTGAGTCAGGAAAGAAGACATTTACTAAATGTATATGTATAGATATTCTGTCTTCAGTGTAGAACATCAAGAGCAGATCAGGAGTATCACATTAAGCTTATTTAATTTAAATCAAAAGCAATAAACTTGTCAAGTCAGTATAGACAACCTTAACCCAGGTAAACCTACAATTTCAATTAAGTTCCTGGAAGCTCAAGCACCTCCATTAGTATCTTTGAGGGCCTGTAGAATTTTATAGTAGGAAATTTCCCAACCCGGTTTTATGGATTTAGCATAACAAAACACAATGGGAAAATACTGTATAGTTTTATTAATCAATAGGCAAAGATATGTTTGCTGTAAACATTATATAATGTAACACATGTTTATATAATGCACACACACACGCACATCCACACACACTAAATAAGCAAATACAGTTCACCTTTGACAATGTGGAGTTGCATACTCAAATATTTGTGTATAATTTTTGATTCCCCCAAAACTTCAGTGTTCCCTCAGTATTCAAGGGGGATTGCTTCCAAGACCCTTCACAGATACCAAACTCAGTAGATCCTCAAATCCCTTATATAAAACTAGAGACCTGGTGCACAAATTCGTGCACAGGTGGGGTCCCTTGCCTGGCTGGTGATCAAGGCTTATCAGGGGGCTGGCTAGCCAGGGGGAGGGACCCTGGTAGGTTGACTGGCTTGTCCCCCTGATCAGGGCATATGAGGGGGGTGTGGCTGGCAGAGGGGAAGGAGTGTAGGAGGCTGGGCAGCAGGTGGGGGGCTCTGGAAAGTTGGTTGGCCGGGGGGAGGAGCCACGGGAGGTTGGCTGTGCACTGACCACCAGGGGCAGCTCCTGCGTGAGCGTCTGCCCCCTGGTGGTCAGTGTGCATCATAGCGACTGGTCAACCGGTCGTTCTGGTCATTCGGTCTTAATAGTCACTTAGGCCTTAATATATACAGATGGTGTAGAACAATGCATAGAGTCAGTGCTTCTCACCAGTGGATTCCCATCTGCCAATCAAAAATACTGTTTTTGATCGGCAGTTGGTTGAATCCACAAATACAAAACTTGGGAGCTGACTATATATTGAAAAAAAATCCACATATAAGTGGACCTGTGCAGTTCAAATCCATGTTGTTCAAGGGTCAACTGTATATGAACGTATATATTTCCCTGGTGTATTGTTCAATTGATCATCTCTTTTTAAAGAAATCAGTAAGATCTTCCATCTACAGCTGAATATAGGCAGAATCTCAATTCTGGGTGAGTCACAGTTTCCCAAAGGTTTCCACATAGTACAAAAACTTAATGAATTAGAAAAAAGCAAGACTTGCTATTATGGAGGCAGTGCCTAAATTAAATAGCCTGAAATAGTGAAGAAACCATTTTACACTCAAACTTAAGCCGGAAAAATCAATGCATTGTTTCTCTTTACATTAATATGCTCTCAGTGGTGTTCTGTGCAAGTGTGGTCTGTCGAGCAGCCAACCACTGTTGCCTGAGAGGTCAGGACCCATTTTCCATAAGTTAAGGGTGAATGGTCCCTGTCTAGCCATAAAGATTGATCTCTAAGAACCTAAGAGACATCTTTGGATTATGTTTCCTGAGGAAAAAAATCATGGTTTCACATTTGGCCTCAAAACATACCTTTAGCAAAAATATTAACATCATTAGAACAGAGCACCATGATTTGTGCTCATTTTGCTGGGAGACTTGAATTGAGCTATAGACATGAAGCTCATACTAACAGCCTGAGAAATGAGACTTGCAGCTCCCAGTCATCGCTGGTCAAAGGGAATTTAATGTGCACTTGAAGAGCACTTCTAGGGAGGAAAAAGGCACTTTGTTTTGTAGCCTTCATCAGCATCTGTTCCCGAATCACCCCAGTTTGTTCCTCCCTTAATAAATAAGTCTCCGAACTTTCATGATGTTGCTGTATACTAGTATATCTTTTTAGATATCTAATTAACACTGTGATTTTTTTGTTCTACATATGTTGTGTAACAATTGATTCCGTTCTAGCCTTGCAAACCTACTAAACTTAATAAATGCATTTATGAGAATTACTTTGTATAGTCCTTATGCAATCAGCCATGCTGAGTATGATGGCCCAAGACGATGAAAACCCATTGACTTTTTGTAGCAAATTAGTCTACCACCTAATCGGTGAACCCTGCTAAGCTTTTGAATTATGACGAGAACCGGCAGCTCAGTTAGAACACTCAAATGAATTATATCAATTCATAAACTTGTTCATGTCCAGATTTCATTAGCCACACATTAGCAGCATTTTATGTTTATTACTGCTCTGACATAATCTATAAATAACTGAAATGCTAATCATAGTGTTCTGCCGGGCATCATCATTTAATCATAAAGAGATACATTATTATAAACTATAATAGATAATAACAAGTCTGGGTCAATGGCCACATATTAAAAGATCACAATTATATCCTATAAGGGTATGTACCTCATACATTTGGTGACACATAGGTCCATATCTAATCACTTGCAAATGTTTCCCCTCTGACATACTTATAGTACAAGGTGACACAATTAAGAAAATATGCTTGTAAAACAGTACAATCCTTGAACATCAAAGTAAACAGAGAACAAGTAATAGTGGGAGAAAACACCTTCTTGCCAATGCTAATTCAATTAACTCTTCATCCGTAGGTTTGTTTTTCAGCAGAAAGGGAACTCATGCTCCTAATATATAAGAGGACCAAAAGAAAGAGAGGGAAAAAAAAGATGTGCAGCTTATCAAAATGTAATTAGAAAAGCTATTAAATAAAAGCTAAATTCAGTTACAACTGAGTTAAAATTGTAAAACAAAGCCTAACTACTGATTAGATCTTCTCCAAGTCCTATTAATGGTTTTTTGCAAACTGTTGCACAGTAATCTTATAGTACATTATAAAATAATTTTATGTAAGAATATTCAGACTTCCTTTGAAGAGGTAAATAACTTTCAAAGTCAGCAACGCTACTGATTTCAAGTGGCCCTGCTATTATTGTTCATGCCATGGTGCTGTCATCACTATTGTGTTTTGACTAGTTGATGACAGAGCACTGATCAAGTTTGGATATTGATTTAACAAGATGATGGGGTCATTACCTTTGCAACTTATGAGACTCCCATGTTTCTGCTTCAAGAAAAGATCCTGATGAAATACCAGCTGCTACACAAATAATTTCTAAAATAGATTATCAGCAGAAAGAGTTCTGAATGGGAATCGAGGCTGACCTAGAGTCCAAAAATTTATGACAGATTATTAAACTAAAGTATTTTATACTGAGAATTAGCCACCAACTTAAAGCCTTAGTTGAACAGCAGCTGAGATAGAGTCTGCCACTGCAAGCATTTGCACCTCAGAGCTCAGGGTGAACCGAGGGAGATAAAGAAAGGAATGTAAAACACTATGGAAACCAACCTCTGGAGACTTAATATTCTGATCAGCTCACCTCCGAACATCTGGCTCTTAAACGTTCAAGCACAAAAACAAGAGAGCTAATGAAAGCAGCACATATTATCTCTCCCATCAATGTACCTCACAAACACCTGCTAAAATTAAAACAAATTGAATCTTGATTGCTGATTAAGTACCCCTTCTTTAGCTAGATATTCTGTCATTATTTGCCCTGGCGCACAATGCATAAACTGATGAATGGTGAGTGGGGGGCTATAGCAGCAAAGGTGGATAAAAGGAGATTCAAAGTAGATGAATATAAATGGTAGCAGATTAACTTTGTGTACTCTAACCCAGAAAAAAAAAAAGAGTCTTCACTCCCAACCCCCACCCTAGAATTAAAGTGATAAAACTGCATTTAGAACAGAAAGGTGAGTCTGTGCATTATAATCCACTGCCTCCCTTCCAGCAAAGTTCATTGTTAGGCAGGCCTTGCTGCATTTAATTTACTCACCACAGCGTGGTGACTGAGTTTAAGTAGTACTCTTGACCTGTATTACTGACTGCTTTTATTCAGTTTCTTAGCTGCTGCAAATGCTTTTTTTTTTTTTTTTCTTTACATATATATATATTTTTTGGATTTGCAAACCTTTCCAGACACAGGGTGGTAATCTGCAAATGCTTTTTTTTTTTTTTTGCTTTACATATATATATATTTTTTGGATTTGCAAACCTTTCCAGACACAGGGTGGTAATACCAAAAACAGAACCTTCCAAGGCACATTTGGTTTGTCCATATCTGAAACAAATACTTGGACTGTGGTTTAAAAAAACAAACTTTCACAATTTACTGCCAATAAACCAAGAGACTATTCAGCATGCACACTTCAGTTAGAATAAAAATACCCATTCGAGTTTTCATCACACATATATAAATACCTTCCTATGTGAACACTGATGACAGATGTGTGGCTAATCTACCATGTTAACTTCATTTGAGAAATTGTGGTTTTGTTCAAACTTTATTAGCTAAACTTGAATTGATCCTGATACGTTTTAACTCAATATTTTGCCTGGTTCAAGTATATTTCCAGAATTCACACAACTCAACAGCTCCCCTGTATTTGCAATACATTCACATAAATTTCCTGTTAAAATAATCAACTTGCATTTGTTTCAATGTCTTTTGATTAAAACAAACAAAAAAACCTGAGTGGGGTGAGAGAGAAATTACAGTGTGTAAATCCTTCTTAACACCTTAACCTTCACAGCCTGGTTTCATTCATTCATTCATTCATTCATTTGACTAACACAATAAGGTCACAACAGCACATGTGTTTGGCATATGCATTTCATCATTAATAATACACTCTTTCCAAAAAGTAGCTTCAAAATGATAGGTTACTCCAAAATCTCCTACAGGGCATTAAAACAAAGGGAAAGAAATGTCCATGAACCATTTATTGTTCCTTGGCTTTTTTTCTTACTGCATTCTAAATTATTTAAATATACTATTAGGCATCATATTGGAAAAAACAGATGTTTTCTAATTATGAACTGATTTTACAGTGTGATGGTGTCACATATTTAAATTACAAATACACATTTTTAGCATTCCAGCTGTGCTTTACAAGAGTTTAATTTGCTTCTTCTGATCTGTCACATTGCACCTGCCTTTTAAAAACTCCTATAAATGTAAAACATTACTCAAACACAATTATTAAGACATGTTGAAGAATTCTAAAGGTTCTGAACAGCTTACAGAAGATGAATTTTATATAAAGATTCAATAATGAATCTACCAAATGTGTATTTGGAGTAACATTTACAAATATTTTTAGAGGAATATGCATTTGGACTGGTGATTTGTGTGACTATATGTGGATGTGCAGTCATATATAGAATTCAGTTTCATTTTTATAGCACCTTTCCTATTAACTACATCTTCAAGCACAATCATACAACCTTGAGTTTAAAATACCTGCTGTGTATTAACAACATAAACATAAAAATTTCTCATCTATTAAGAAGTTAAGCCCTAACCGGTTTGGCTCAGTGGATAGAGCATCGGCCTGCGGACTGGAGGGTCCCAGGTTCGATTCTGGTCAAGGGCATGTATCTCGGTTGCAGGCGCATCCTCAGTAGGGAGTGTGCAGGAGGCAGCTGATTGATGTTTCTCTCTCATCAATGTTTCTAACTCTCTATCCCTCTCCCCTCCTCTCTGTAAAAAATCAATAAAATATATATTTTAAAAAAAAAGAAGAAGTTAAAGGACTTTTCTTGGATGGGAAGTAATAAGGTACTGTGTCCAGAAACTAAACATTAGTTAAATTATTATTCCTTCTCTTTTTTGAGGACAACTCTATGACATAGCCAGATTGATCAAACATTTCAGAAAAAAAATCTAAAAGTTGAAAATTTAAATTAATTTTAGTTGTCCTTCAAAGTCAGTGACCAAAGAGTCAATAGTGATGAAAGTATTTTTGCTTTTGTCTCATTATGAGGTAGGATTTCATACAAGCAATTGATTTCTGTGGGAAACATAAAGTTAAATGACATCTCAGGGTTCAAATTGTTGTGCAATGAGT
>NW_005371410.1:7723933-7729915 GCF_000412655.1 Myotis brandtii
AAAACAACAACAACTATATAGGTTTTAATATGAGGTCTTACTTATAAAAAGGGAAATGAACTATATGCTTTATTTCTGGAATTCAAAGAAATACTTTAAACTGTGAAATAATTAAATTCATAGAAATCAATATAATATATATATATATATATATATATATCAATTCTATATAAAAGGAATATTTGTTTTATACTTATTAAACATACTCAAGAGGTATTTAGTTCTTGGTATATTCCCTAGAAATAATAACTATTGTTTCAGAAATGTATATTCATATTTAAAGTGACTATGAGGGAATAGCTCAAGAGGAAATATATCAGATGTAAGTTTACTCATCCAATATTCGTATTTCAAAGTAATAATGAGAAGTTTTTCCTCAATACTATTTCAAGGAATTGACATATTTAAATGATAGCATAGGGTGTTTTCCCTCCTTTTTCTATTTTCACAATAATGGCTGAAAATTAAGCCTTTATAACCTTTTGAAATCTTAATATGACTAAATGACTTATTTCTGTAAAAACTGATTTCACTGTCATCCGAATAAAACATTCAAGACAAAGCCAATAAGAATGTATTATATACACTGTGAAAAGAAGCTAACATTATGGTAAATTGACTTTTTTAAAAGAGAAGTCTGAAGATTAAATGAGGATGGTAAAAGTATTACGGTAATAAATTTTACTAGCAAACAAATAAAATCACATTGTAAAACCTTTCCAAAAAAGAGGCTTTAACTGCAGTGCATAATCATATATAAAAACCTAAAATGGAAATTTCTATCCATTAAAGTGTGAACAAGCTAATTCAGAGTAAGTGGGAGGGCATTTGGAACAATAAAGTGTTCAGCCAGCTCTCTTACTGAACAAAGACTGTATTTTAATCATAAGGTTATTGACTGTAAAGCAAAGCGTTTCTGCCAAATACAGAACTTTCAAAATGACTCATCCATAAGTCTTATTTTCCATAGGCTTGGATGGTCTGTCACAGCCCGAGACAGCCTATCTTGACCAGGTTTCTTTTTGTGAGTTTCTTGGGCCATCTCTCCTGCTCTCGGTTCAGCTCTCTAGGCGAGTCCTGAGCAGTCCTTCTGGCCCCTAGTATCCTTCAACCTTAACTAAGCTCCTGAGGCCCAGGGAGCCACATGTATGAGCAGGACAGATAAACTGAGAGCGACGTAACCCTTGGCTCTTTGGTTCTGATCACCAACCCTTATTTTACAGACCACTTCCCCAATCTTTCTCCTGGTTCTGGATTTGGCTTCATGTTTCCCAGCATTTAAGTATGGCTAGTCAACTGTCAAATATCAGAGGGAAGGAGGAGGTGGGTGGGAAGAGATCAACCGAAGAACTTGTATGCATATAGGCATAACCCATGGACATAGACAATAGGGTGGTAGAGGCTTGGGGTGGGGGTCAGGGGCGGGTTAGAAGGGGTCAATAGGAATAAAAAGGGGACATATGTAATACTTTCAACAATAAAGATTTTTAAAAAACAAACAATGACAAAAAAGTATGGCTTCTCATGGTTGGAAGACTCTAACATGCCATTAGATTTCTCCCAAGCAGAGAGTCCAAGGAATAAGAACAGGGAGGCTAGGAGTAGGGGTACAACTTGTGCTTTGAAAAGGAGCCCTCGACTAAAGATGTCCAGCAGCAGGCAATATTTAGCTCTTTGTGAAACTGACAATCTACACAATGTTTGGTGTGCCATAAAATGACAGTGACAGACTTTAGTCTAAGTAGGCAGGTCTCCTGCATTGCAGAAGCAGCTGCCCTAATCTGAGCAGGGACCCCAATGTGAATGCAAAGGCTGCATGCATAAATGAGAGAAATCTTTAGAAATGCCTCCCTCGGGATGCTTAAAACTTGAGAGTCTAAAGACGGTTTTCCTGGAGCATTATTCTCAACACATAGTTAAAACCTCAATAAACAAATTATTTAATTTAGGGAATAAATAGAATTGCAAAAATACTATAAACATTATCAGTTGACCCAAACTCCCAGGGCCTCCGCTTCTTAATTCTTCCTGCAAATACCCCTTTATACATTCATTCCTTTTATTTGTTATGTATAATAAGACCTCTAGATTCTCTATTATGAACACAGTAATTGTACCCAATATTCTTACATAAATGATGCTGAGGCGACTATCCTTGGATCCTCAGAGAAGCCTTGGTTCTGGTCCTCTATTAGCACCTTCTGTATACGGAAGCCTTACTTTATACGGAAGGTGTACCTGCTTTATCTTCAGCCTTCGGGATGCTTCTCTTTATGGATCGTACTATCCATGCTTCTGTGTTAAGATAGGGGCATCTCAGTCACCCTTCTCTTCACACCCTTAAATCACAGGGGGGAAAGGATAAGTTGCAATAGCAATATTATAATAGTATAATACTAGATATATAAATACTCTGACCTCTACAGGAGAATTTCCATGTAATCAAAGAACAGATGGAGATCTGAAAAAAGGCAGGAAGGTTAGAGGGGAAAAAAGTTGGAGGTTTCCAGGCACCTCCACGGTGCACCTCTTTCCAGCAATATACTGCCCCCCCTCCCCACAACAGAATCAGGAGCTGAGGAGAAGCTGCTTATGAGACAACTGAAGCTAATCTGTCTTTACTGTCCCACTCCATTCTCAACCTCTGCCTGTCCCTCCTCTCCTATGTTCTTTCATAGGCTACAATTTTATTAAGGCATCAGATGAATCTGAGATAAAAGTGTCTAAATCAAGTAGAGCCTGGAAGAGATGCTATTTGGACATCACAGATCTCATGTATTACTTTTGGGATGAGATAATATGAATGATCTTTAAAATAATTCAAATTGAGATGACCAACATAGAACAGAAAATTATTTCCCACTTCAAAAGAATGTCATAAGCTATAATGCTTGGCACTGGATATTCAGGCATCAGCTTAAGATTTGAGAGGATTCTAGTAACAAAGAAAACAGAGAGGTGTTTCAAAAAGAATCCACCGGCTCAGCATGGTACATTCATAGAAACCTGGCCTAGATAGATTACACCTCACTCTTGGATAAGTCAACTAACCAAAAACAGTTTAGTGAAAGATTCTCCAACATCCACTCAGGGGACAACAGCACATGCGTGCGTGCACACACACACACATACACACACACACACACACATGTGCGCGCGCACACACACACACATACACACACACACACAGAGGAAAAGCACAAAATAAAGGATTTTTTCATTAACTAAAGAGGGAAAAAAGCTTGTTAGTATTCTCAATAAAATTTAAGAAAATTTGTCATCAAAAGCAATAAAATTATCAGGAAACAGACTGGTTTGAAAAGAGAATTTGTTGAGATGCGTGGATAAGTGATCAAGAAGCTAAATGAATGAAGAAAAGATAGAAAAGGATCCAGAATCCTGTTAGCATACATGTATTAATGGAAAAATGCACAGATTATTTGGCAAATATTTGGTCACTGACATAGAAGCCCATATAAGGTACATTTCTACAGGGTAGAGAAAAAAGACAACAATAGAAGATAAGACAAAGGCTAGAGAAGAAAGAGAATGAAAAACCCATGTATGGACAACTGTAAAAAAGGAAGGGGATATAAAAATATAACAATATCCTATTTGTGTCTGAAAAGAAATATAGGTTACTTACAAAGTAAAAAAAAAAATAAGCTGGTCTTACACTTCTGTTGGGCTTCATTAAATACTAGGTGAAAATGAAATAATGTCTGTACACTTTTGTGGGGAAAAGTGTGTAACCCAAGAATTTTATATACAAAAACAATTGGGATATGTGCATAAAAGCAATTGAAAGAGATCCCTGAATATACAAGGGCTCAGAAAGTATATAATCCATATGCCTTTAAAAAATTAGTCAAAGGTATATTTGAGTTGAAAGAATACTCAAAATTTAAAAAAAATGAAAATAGCATAGTATTGATATAAAATAAATGGTGATAAATAAAATATTTAATCAAAAATTTCAAGATGTAATTATTAAGATGAATTAAAAATGGTTCTTGTGAGAGAAGTATAGTGTTTAAAAATATCATTATTTAACATTTATTATCAAGATCTATCATTTCTAATTATATTAACACAAACTTGAAGTGATTTAAGAAAAAGAAAGTAGTAAAAGGAGGCAATTTCCTCATCTTACATAGTGGTTAATCAAAAGCAGCTTTTTCTCCATGCTGGTAATGAAAGAAAGTAGGCTGAAAAAGTTTTATTTTAATGTAAAGATAGTTACTAGTGTTAAGATCAAATGTATACCTTATAAATAACTATAGGGTAAAAAGCAAACAGAAGGAAGGAAAGAAGGAAGAAAGACTAGTAGGAAAGGAAGATAAAAAAGGAATAATCTACAAAATGACAAAGAGAAAAAACAGAAAGCATAAAATGTTTCAAACAAATGTGAGATATAATATCAACTATATCAATTACGACACAAAATAGTATGTAGAACTGTTTTTAAAAGCAAACTAAATATATGAGGTAGGGTAAATCATTTTGGACAAATGCTTCTAACAGAAATACAGCTAACAGAAAAAAAACAAAGAAAGATGAAAAAGAAGAAGATTTCCTTCAATATCACATAATGGCAATAAAAACAAAATGCAGTCACACTATAATATTAATTAGACATAGAAGAATTAGAAATGAAAACTTAAATGAACAAAAAGGAATTAAACAGGTAAAATCTGCCATGTAGTCATAATAATAACAACAACAATAATATCAACAATTTTAGGCTCTGAATAATATAGTGTCTAAGTTTATAAAGGAAAACTTATTAATTATAGTGGGAGACATTAAGCTAAATTGAAATAAACAAGTAAATGATTCAAAGAATTTAAGAAAATTATAATAATCTACCATCTATAGAATGCTCATTACATTCCAATCATTATGCTAAGTTTTTAATATGTAGCTCTTTAGAGCTTTACAACGCCATAAGGTGGGTTGATGGTCCTTCTTACACACTGAGAAATCAGGAGCAAGACTTTTGTATAACTTGCTCAACTTCACACAATTGGTAGTGCCAAAGATGCACTTCGAAGCTATGTCTGTCTCTTAAGAGGAACTGAAAAGAGAATTCTAGCAAATGGCCAACACATACTAAATATACAAAAATAAATCATTTTCTTCTATATCTACAGAAACAGAATAGGAAAATAAATGTTTCTCAAAGTACAATAAAACATGAAGTTCTGCTCAAGGAAGACTGTAATAAAATAAAAAATACTTGGAAATAGATAAATAATGCTACAGATCATCAACAAAAATCACAAGAGAGTACATAAATAGATCTTTTTTTTGTCTCAGATATAGAAGACTGAATTTTGTAAGAATGTCAATTATCTATTGCATGAGTTTAGCATTATTACAATTAAAATCACTGATCTTTTTTAAGCTTGCCAATGTGTTTTTAGTTTAATTTAAGAAGAAATATAAGTCCTTCTCTAGATGTATGCTGTGTGTCTATGGAGGCTAGAGAATATATTTACCTTGCCCAGCTAAGGCTCAGGGGAGGAACTCTATAAATATTTATGAATGAAAAAGAGCTAAGAACATTTTGAAAACTATTCTAATTAATGTTTCCAACTAAATGAAACTAATATTTCTAGCATTCTAACTAGTAAGGGAAAAGTTGCCTCAGTAAAGTTTGATACCTTTCATATAGAAAAAATAACCCAAATTAATAGGAGGAATACAAAAAAAGCCTTTGATGGTTCCAAAGAAATAATTATAAATAAACATAATTTGCTTATGGGAATATTCATTCAATGATTATTAATAATAGCAAAAAATTTGTCCCTACTTCATGATAATAAGTAAAATTATGTCATGTCCATATAAAGAATAGTATACAGCCTTTTTAATGTATTATTGAATATTCAATGACTTTTATTCAGTTTATTCTTTCTATAAATGTTCATAATGTAATGATAAAAGAAAAAGCAAAATGCAAGAGTATAAACAAATCAA
>NW_005371410.1:7729954-7743670 GCF_000412655.1 Myotis brandtii
CTATATCTGGGTTGTAGAATTACTATATTTTATTTTCTTATTTACACATTTTACAATTTTTCATATTTTCTATAATGAGTTTCCTTAATTCCTAGGATGAGAAAAAAATAGTCCTCTAAAGATTAGTTTATTCAAGGTAATAAAGCCAGATTACTAAAAGTGAAAATAAATCTGGCCTTACTTCCTATTTTAGTGTCTCCAAATTTCAGAGGATGTCTATTTCCATATGGCATAAAATCCTAGGAAAAATCTGATTTTCAGTCTGTGGAACCAAAATAGGAACTTTCTCCAAAAGTAATGTTTTCTACAGTCTCTCTTACACTCTTCACCTGAGACTCAAAACACCAAATTGAGCTCTTTTTAAAATGAGCAATATAAGATAATTAAAAAAACAACAACACTTTTTTCTCTCAATACTTGTGCAGTACATATAAGATTTCATTGATACAAAAAGGAAGAAAAATGTCCCTGAAGCACAGAGACATTAGAAAAATAGTAATCAAACAACTTAACAACAGGATTATTAAAAACGATGAAAACACTAATTAGCAGTACAATACTTGGAAAAGATAGTATATTTTTAATACCATTTGATTCTCCATAATATTAAATAAAACAAAAACAAAGATATCTAAGAATTATAGCAAAGGCTTCTCTTGAAGTTTATTAACCAAGACAGCATACCTTGCCACTGAGAATTGAACTAAAGATCATTTCACTGTTTACATTGAATCACCTTTGGAAAATACCAGTGTTTAAGAAGAGAAACTGACAAGTTCCACACGTTTTTTTGGAGTTCTAAGCAAGAGAATAAATGATTTGGATTATATATTCTAAATCCTTAGGGGGAAAGAGAGCCGCCTGCAAATAGTCTGAATAAAAGATTGGTAACATTTTTAAAAGATTTTGGTCTTCTATGTATAACTATGTCCTCATTTCAACACTTGTAGTCAAGTCTTAATGCCGATGAGTTCATTTTTGGGAACATATAACTTAATGAGTTGTCAGATGTACAATAGAAACTGAATCTTTCTTTTTAAATATTTTTAAAAATATTTTTATTGATTTTAGAGAAAGAGGAAGGGACAGGGAAAGAGAGAGACATCAATTGGTTACCTCACACATACAATCTGACTGGGTTCAAACCTGCAACCTGGGCAGGTGCCCTGACTGGGAATCAAACCAGTGACCTTTCAATGCATGGGAAGATACTCAACCAACTGAGTCACACAAGCTAGGGGCTGAGTCTTTTTTTTTTAAATGTTTTTATTGATCTTAGAGAGGAAGGGAGAGGAAGAGAAAGATAGAAACATCAATGATGAGAATCATTGATCAGCTGCCTCCTGCAGGCTCCCCACTGGGGATTGAGTCTGAAACCTGGGCATGTTCTCTGACCCGGAATTAAACTGTGACCTCCTGGAATTAAACCCAACCACTGAGAAACACAGGCTGGTCATGAGTCTTTCATTGTTACTGGATAAGAAATTCAGTGGCTTTTGAAAATTCTGGACCAATGATTTTGAGGACTGACTCTCGGTATGCACTCTCACATGCACCAGAATTACCCTGGCAACCACCTCAATAAGTAGTCTATGATGGGACTTCTAATTTCCACTTAGCAGAGTTCTGCAGATATGGAATCCCTTAAATAACTTAAAGCCAATGTTAACAACAATATTTTTTTAAATAACATACTATGTACTATGATGTACTTACAATGTGCTATTCCATGATCGGATGTGGTTCACACAAGCAGGAAAACCATTACATTCTGCTATTTTGCATTTGAGGTGCCCAGAACTTAGAGCAATCAGCAGTTTAAAAGATGGTACAGCTCAAGATCATGGGTAGGACTAGAACCTGAGTCTTGGGAGTCTTTTTCTGATATTCTTTCCACTAAATCATTTGGGTTTTCAAAGAAACAAGTTTCCAAATAAGGCCCCTCCCACTCTCCCTTGGGTAACTTTAATAAACTCAGTGTAAAACAAACAACAAATTGGCTGTTCCCAAGCAGATGGTGCTGCTCAGCTGCGGTTAAGGAAGGAGGACTCCAACATGCCCAACTTTCACAGACATTACTTACTTCCTAGTTTATCATGCTGGTGAAGGCAGGCAACTCACATTCGGTGTCTTTATTATCATAACATGGCCACAGTACTGCGAATTGCCTTGATAGATAGGGCCAGCTCACGTGTTGAGGAGGAGGGTGTGGAACATGGCTAGGGACAGGGCCCTGCCAGCAAGTCCTCCCCAGGCAAACACCCAAATTCATACAGAATGGAAAATGTCAGTGGGGGGCCAACACTTATTGGTATGTGGCAAATAGGTTACAGCTGTGCTATAAGGTCATAATAGCTATAAATGTTTGTAAAACACACACACACACAAATATGCAACTTTATGAAAATTCAATATTTAATATTTTCCCCAATACTTGGTTTTCTTTTTCTTACTAGAATTTAACAAAAGAAAAGAGAAAATGCAGTTACTTTCTTTTTTCACCAAGCACCATATAAACTTCTCCAAATCCCTTCCAATATACCTTGATACCATACAAATGTTACTATATTTTCTATGTCCTGAGGTGAAAAACTTTGGGAAACAGTGGCCTAGAGCAGTGATGGCAAACCTATGACACGCAAACTCATTTTTTTGGTTGATTTTTCTTTGTTAAATGGCATTAAAATATATAAAATAAATATCAAAAATATAAGTCTTTGTTTTACTATGGTTGCAAATATCAAAAAATTTCTATATGTGACACGGCACCAGAGTTAAGTTAGGGTTTTTCAAAATGCTGACACGCCGAGCTCAAAAGGTTCGCCATCACTGGCCTAGAGGCTGCCCATTACTCCTTATGATAGGGGAACACTTCAGAGGAAGAACCAGGGGGGTTTGTGACACACAATCACTTATATGATTAAATATATATTTGTGGAGCATCTACTACATGCTAAGATACAACAAGGAGCAAAAGTGCTTCATCTCATAGAGCTTAGCTTCTGAGTAAGGGAAATAGGGCATTGAAAACATACATAGGTACTAGGTGCCAGTAAGTACCAAGAATGAAAATACAACATAGTCCAAGTGGGAGAGTGGCTGCCAGGGTGTTCTCTGAGACAGGGTCAATGGGGAAAGATTTGGAGGCAGATTCACAGGGAGTGAGCACCTTCAGACAGCAGGAGCAGAAAGCACATAGTCCCTGAGGGGGGTGTTTTCTTAGAGATTCAAAGAACAGCAAGGAGGCCAGGGTAGCTGGAGCTGAGAGAACAAGGGAGGATGTACAGAGGATAAATCAGACTGTGGGAGATCCAAGCAGACAGTCAGCTTCAGAAAACATTGTAATAAGGCCTTTAGGAGCACGCTTCTGATACAGATCCTTCTGATATAGCCCCAAGAATCCTAGCAACATGTCAGCATCCTTGCACTCCACCTTCGCCAGGCCTTTGTCTCTCCCTCCAACTGTGCCAGTGTCTCCCAATTAGCCCTTCTGAGTTCATTCATCACCCATGCAACCACATCCCAGGTGCCTAACACATCTCCAGTGGTTCCCAGAAGATTGCATGGGAAAATGGAACCCCACACCTACAGGCCCATCCCAATAGGCAGCCGTCCCATGCGCTGAGCCTGCTCTGCTCCAATCCTGAGCATGCTAAGCTCTAAAGACGCTAGTATTTGCAATTCCCAACCAGGCTATGCCCTCTCAAGCCTTTGGACACACAGTTGTCTGTGCTGTGATGCCCTCTCTACATCCACCCTGAGCCCTGCTCATAGCTGTCTGCCAAATTCCCACTAATTCTTCAAGGCCCACTGACATACAACTCCTCTGGGAAGCCTTTATCAATCACTTCTGAAAAATTAGTCCCTCTTACCACAGCACTTACCCACTCACCTGCCTCTATTCTATTCTCTTCATCTAACCTTTATAGGTGGCCAAGTATGTGCCCAAGTCCTGAGACTGAAGTATGAAGATGGATAAAATGCAATCGTGTTCTGGAAGGATTTATAGTCAGAGACAGATCAAACTAATTGATATTACATTGTTACTGTATGAAATGCTGCAACGTGCAATGCTTCTGGGAAGATTAACTCTGTTTTTCTTTTCTGTTAGGAAGGAGTCGGCTGTCAGGAAAGCAGCAGAGGAGGGACACCATGTGAGTTGGGTCCTGAAGGCTGAACGAGACAAGTGAATGAGAAAGGCCAGAACATGCCCCAGGAGGAAGCAGCCAGAGTGCAGGCCTGGAGTGTGAAGCGGTTGGCATCTGGGGTGGAGAGTGAACAGTGCAGGATGGCTGAGCTCTGGGGGGAAGCATAGGGGCAGTGCCAGAGGGAACAGGAAAGGGAGGCGCGAACAGGTTCTGAATAGGCAATGGCAGTTATTAGAGGTTTGAAACCAGCAAGTGACACCATCAGACGAGGACTTTAGAAAAAATAACTCTGAAGGCACTGTGTGGGAGGAGGTGAAGGAACAGGAGTGGTATGGAAACATTTACCCAAATTACACTGAAATTAAGCCTTGAAAGCTTTTTGTATTTATTTTTTGTTGTTGTTTTCTTGATCTGGTAGAATTCTGAGAGCCATGATAGTGTTTCTGTGTACATAATAGTCACTCGATGTTTGTTTCATGAAGTGAGTGAATGAATGAATGAATGGATACATATATCTCATGGGGAAGTTTTGGGGGTGTGTGTGTGTTTTAATGGGATCAGGAGTGAAGTTTCCTGAAACTGTGATGTCAAGGTTATGTCAAAATACTTTACCTCGGCAGTGCTCACACAGTCACTCAATGTTTGTTTCATGAAGTGAGTGAATGAATGAATGAACGAATGCATACATATATCTCATGGGGAAGTTTTGGGTGTGTGTGTGTGTGTTTTAATGGGATCAGGAGTGAAGTTTCCTGAAACTGTGATGTCAAGGTTATGTCAAAATACTTTGCCTCGGCAGTGCTCACAGTGGTCCTAGATCTGGCTCTTGCTTCTAAAGTGTTTGGACAAAACAGACCCAGGGACGCCCCTTCTTCCAGCCTCCGACAAGAGGAACCTGAACCTGAACCAGGCCCTTTTGGAGCCGCATGCCCTGGGCTGTTCTGCCCACACAGACCCTCATCTCTGTGACTTCCTGGAGAACCACTTCCTCGGTGTGGAAGTGAAACTCAAGTGATACCTGACTCACCTCCGCACGTTGCCTCCCAGGCTGGGCGAGGTTTTATCTTTGGAAAGTTCACTCTCTAGCACGACCAGGAGCTTTTGGAGCCCAGAGGCCTTTGAGGGCCCCCTCTGCATTCCCCTGGTGTCTGGCTTTTGCCTGAGCCCCTTCCCCAAACCACTAGCCATCCTTTTAACCACCCTGGAGCCCTCTTCCATCCATTGGACCAAATGGAAACAATAAAGCTTTCTGCAGGCAAACAAAGCAACAAAACCAAACAACGTTATCTGACCTCATTGTGGAATTAGGTGTTCCGCATAACTAGTTGTTCAAGTAGCTTAAATACTCATTTCCTAACACCAAAAAATAAATATTAAAATTAAATTTCAATGGAATTCTCTCAAAACACATTGCTTTTTTGCTTCCTTCAATAGAAGCCACAGAATTTAATTTAATTTTTTCTTGGAAAACTCAAGCTCCTGGACATCCATTGCAGCACACAGAGGTATCATGGTAAAACCAAATGACACGGTTTTTGGAGTCTGATAGATCAGGGGGAAATTCTGGTTTTGCCACTTCCTCGCTATGGTGGTCTGATGGCTCACAACCTCAGCTTGAACTTGTTCATCTGTAAAATGGGAACATTGGTACCTAAATTATGGAATTAACTTAGACAATGTATGGAAAAGCACCTGACACAGAGTAGGTGCTCCAGAGATTATATTTATCGATATTTTTTAAAAACATGTTTTTATTGATTTTAGAGAGAGAGGAAGGGAGAGGGAGAAATAGAAACATCGATAAGAGAGAAACATCAACATCGATTGGCTGCCTCTTGCATGTCCCCTTCTGAGGATGGAGCCCGCAATCCGGGCATGTGCCCTGACCTGGAATCAAACCAGTGACCTCTTGGTGCCTGGGTCAAGCTCAATCACTGAGCCACACTAGCCAGGCAATATTCATCAATATTAGTGCAGTTACACATTTTTCAATTTTATATTTTCCCAAAATATCAGCCCATCAGCTCTTATTTCTAATGTCCTTTATCTGCATCAAACAGATTCTTCTTACCTCAATCCTCCTTCAAATAAGCTATTTCTATTTTTTTGTTATTACCAGACAATATATGCCCCTTAATAAGCAAGAATAAAGCAACAAGTGTCTGAATAAAGAAAGGCCCAGGATAATCTGATTTAAAACATTTGATGAAAGCCAAATGGAATGCTCATAAGTCTAGCACATTTACCTCCCAATTCCAAATTGTGCCCTGAATGGTTAATAGCACCAGAAGCCCGTCTTCCTCGGAATACTTGAAATGTTATTATGCAGAAAGTAGAAAGACCCATAACTCGATTGCTTGAAGCAAGTTATCTGTTGATCATAACACAAAGAATTTGAGGCAAAAAATTCATTAACAATTTAAAATTTGAGATGGGGAAAATTACATGAGAAACCAGAGGGAAGAACAAAGCCCCAAGACTATGATAAAAGACTTGAGTCACTGGGTAGGTAGAGGGAAAATAGAGTTTATTGGAAGTAATTTAGTGACTACTTAAGAAATTACAATAAAGGTGACAAAAATCCCAGAATTTGTAAGGCAAATGTAAATATAAATATAAATCAATTACTGGCTTATTATTTCATTAAATTGAAGATGGAAAGGACCAATTCTTGAGTCACAATGTTTGCCTCCTGGGGTCTTAGATAGCTTTCTCTGTCAAATTAAAATAAAAAAGATAAATAAACATGAGAAATTAAGAATGTCAAAGTGTATGAAGGGAAAAGGCAAGAAGGGGGAAAATGATGTTTCACAATTATTATCCAGGCTAAGAGAAACAAAATTACTTGATCATAAATTCAAGATAATCTGGTTTTCTTTATGAGTTCCCATTTTATTAATGAAAGGAAGGTAACACCTTATTGTACCCGGGTGAATTAAAATGCCTATTTGAAGAAGCAATCCTCCATAGGGGTCTTTAATAGAATCTTTGAATGGTTCTAGAGCCAGATAATTTAGCTGTAAAATGGCAATATTAATATTAACCTCTCCATGTGCACAGATCTATCTTGAGGGGCAAAGGGACAGGGAAATGTTAACAGAACGAAGCAGGCACATCATTTTTTTTAAATCTGAACTATTTCAGGGGCAAAAAAAAGGATAAACCTCTTCTACAAAATTGCTTGCAATGTGCACTGCTATCACTTTATGCCTCCTTCCTTACAACACTGACCAGCAATTCAGGACCTTCAGTGCTGCTCATATTATTCTTCTGACTTTGTATTCAGGGCATATGGCTGGTAAGAAGTCTAATAGCAAAGCATTTAATTGAAATAAATAGAATAGAAAAGGAACTTCCAAATGCAGAAAGTCTCAACAGGAGCCATGACAACACATTTCCAAATCAGAGGCAGGTGCTCAGTAGGGCTCCCACAGACTATGATTTACTAAAATAAGAACAGATAATTTGAAGGAAGAGGCAAACGTACTTTAATTGAGCAACTGGTCAGTTTGTGAGAACTATGGATACAATAATAAAGGACTCTTCTCTTTGCTTCAGACTTGCAGTTAGTTTTCATGGAAATTCCCAAACACTGCTCGCTTTCTCTCTCTCTCTCTCTCTCTCTCTCTCTCTCTCTCTCTCTCACTTCTATCAGCAATCTCTTGGATTATTGCAAGCCTCCTAACAACACTATCTCTCAACCCTTTCAATCCATCCAGGAAGCCCAGCAGTGTTCTTCTTGCTGATGACCCACTGTCTCATGCCCCTCCCTTGCTCAAACACCAACTGCTCACCATTACTTACTGAACTCCTCAGTATGATTTTCATTCCTCAGATTTCTCCATGCTCTTCCTACTCCAATTACGTTTCCCAACATCTAGATTTTCTTCTTTATCCCTATCTTCACATATTAAAACCCTACTAATCCTTCAAGTCCTGATTCAAATAATGTCACTTCTGTAATGCTTTCCCCTAGTCCAGTGATGGCGAACCTTTTGAGCTCGGCATGTCAGCATTTTGAAAAACCCTAACTTAACTCTGGTGCCGTGTCACATATAGAAATTTTTTGATATTTGCAACCATAGTAAAACAAAGCCTTATATTTTTGATATTTATTTTATATATTTAAATGCCATTTAACAAAGAAAAATCAACCAAAAAAATGAGTTCGCGTGTCACCTCTGACACATGTGTCATAGGTTCGCCATCACTGCCCTAGTCTATATATATAAAAAGCCAGCAACTGGAACACCAGAATGACTGGAACGACTGGTCACTATGATGCCCACTGAGGCCTGGCCAACCAGCCTGATTGGGGGCGGGGCTGGCCGGCCAACCTACCCCACCCCCTGCCTCCCCACCGGCCCCGATCGCCCTCACCAATTGGGGGGTCAGCTGGTCAGCCAACCTTCTGCGTCCCCTCCCTCCCACCTGCCTGGCCTGATCGGCTCCCATTGGGGCAGGCCGGCCAGACCCCAACCATGCATGAATTTGTGCACCGGGCCTCTAGTTATGCCATAAAGAAGCAGGCTCTTCTAACTCCTATAGCCTTTTCGATACTTATAAAATTCCACCTTATACTACAACGATTGGGGGCAGGGCTGGCCGGACAACCGCCCGCGGCCCCTCCCTCTGGGCATCCCTGGACCCAATCGCTCCCTCCATCAGGAGCAAGGTTGGCCAACCTACCCCACCCCCTGCCTCCCAACCAGCCCTAATCGCCCTCACCAATTGGGGGGTCAGCTGCCCAACCAACCTTCTGCATCCCCTCCCTCCCGCCTGCCTGGCCTGATCGGTTCCCATTGGGGCAGGCCGGCCAGACCCCACCCATGCATGAATTTGTGCACCGGACCTCTAGTTATGCCATAAAGAAGTAGGCTCTCCTAACTCCTATAACCTTTTCGATACTTATAAAATTCCACCTTATACTACAATTATTTATAAATGTATCTTATTTCCTTTCCTCCACTGCACTAAGATAAGAGCTCTTGGAAGAAGCAGTTTAGCCTACTAGTGGGGGGTGGGAGGCTTTTCAGTCCAACAAAGCAAAATATAATGTTTTACATGCCATAAAGAAGTAGGCTCTCCTAACTCCTATAACCTTTTCGATACTTATAAAATTCCACCTTATACTACAATTATTTATAAATGTATCTTATTTCCTTTCCTCCACTGCACTAAGATAAGAGCTCTTGGAAGAAGCAGTTTAGCCTACTAGTGGGGGGTGGGAGGCTTTTCAGTCCAACAAAGCAAAATATAATGTTTTACTAACTAGCTGAACAAACTTAAGCAAGGATCAAATTTCCTAAATTGTTTGCTCAACTGTAAAATAGGTGTTAATTATGCCTGCCTTAATCCATGCTATAAAGATGAATAACATTGTATGTAGTATTAGCATGATGCCAGGCATATACTAAGTGCTCAAAAATGAGAGCTATTATTACTATTGAAAGTGGGCACTGCTTATTAGAAATCTGTGTGTTTGACAGAGCAAATAATGGTTAGCATGCCTTGAGTATACAAGGTATTCAACAAATGTGTGTTGAATGAAAGAATTAATGAATGAACAAATGACTCAATGATTGTTTCTGATACCACTAAACATTCTCAAGAGTTAGCAGATGGTTAGAAGCCTGACTATAGGTGGGATGAAGTCACCAATTTCCTTCCCCTTAAAAACACGTTATAAACCCAGGGGAACCAGAGGAAGTGAAATCAGCAGCTAGAATATCCAGTCCAATGGGTAGTGATGAGGTCCTTAATAATCCAGAAGAACAATCTATCCAAAAACATTTAAATTTGACATTGTAATGTGGTCTTGATATTTGTATTTAATTTGGGAAGTTTTTGTTATTTTAGAATTCACATGCCATCTAATTAAATTGTTATAGATGACTCTGCTTACAATAATTTTCTCTTCCTTTTCCCCCAAAAGAATTAGCACCTCCTTACCCCACCCCCACCCCAGTAAGTAGAAGCAAGGCACCTGCTTAAAAGGAGTTATTTTTTGATTTGGATATTTACTAGGCTGTATCTACTTTACAACCTTTCAGTGTTGTGGGGAAGGTAATTGTGGCATTTTCTAAAAGTGACCACAGCAGTATTTGAAGTCCTACATGCTCTTTCAGAATCTTCTCATTCCCCATGAAGAGGTAAAGTCTATCTGCATTTCCCTTGAACTTCTTAGGCTTATGACTCCTCAGACCAAGATGTTATATGACTCCCAACTCAGAAGGACACAGCTACTGCCTAGGTCTCTCTCGGCATGCTATGAGGCAGCACAGACTACATGGAGAGGTCACATGTAGATGTTCTGGTCAATAGAACCAGATAAGTTTCAGCCTGCAGTCAACATCAACCCCCAGAAATGAGAGTGCGCACACTTCCAATGATTCCAGTTACCAGCCTTTGGGTGTTCTCACATCAGACCCAGACATTGTCTAATGACACTACCTCTCAACGGGAGGATGAATGACAGTTATACGATGTAAACAAGAATGTGAATTTTTTTTCTTTTTCGAATAAAACAAATCAAATAAAATGGGTCAGTGTGAACTATTTCCTCTTCTCAAGGCATACGGGACTACATATTTGCAAGGAGGAAGGCAAGGGGAGGCCACTATTGCTTTACAAAAAGTCTGGGAGAAGTTAACCCTCTCGGCTTTCCATTCCCACATGAAAACTAGTGGAGGAGTTGCCAACTCTATACAGTTTGCAGAATAGGGTTAAATGAGGTGTTTTGTGTTTTTTTTTTGCTTGTTTTTGTGTTTGTTTGTGTTTTTTGTTGTTGTTTTTAGTTTCTGATGATGCAAATGCACTTCAAGAAACATTGTTCCTGCACAAAAATCTATTTAACAATTCCTTAACAACCTTGAGTAGTTAAACCAAAATCTTCTATTTAGGCTCTGATATATCGAATTTTTTATCGGGCTTCTTTTTTAAAAATACATTTTTATTAATTTCAGAGAGGAAAGGTGAGGGAGAGAGAAATAGAAACATCAATGATGAGAGAGGATCATCAATTGGCTGCCTTTTGCACGCCCCCTGCTGGAGCTCAAGCCCATACCCTGGACATGTACCCTGATTGGGAATTGAACCGTGACCTCCTGGTTCATAGGTCGATGCTCAGCCACTGAGCCACACAGGTTGGGCTATCTGGTTTCTTAAATTCAAAAAGAAGAGAAAAGTCATCTGTAATCTCTTGTTTTCCCAAGCCTTCATGAAATTCATTAGGCCCCACTGACATTTTCATTTACTCTTCGACAATATTTCTTCTTGCCTGGAAAGGGGAATACTTGCTGGCTTACTACAGGGTGAATACATACATAAAACCTGTAAATCACAAAGAGTCTAAATACTTGCTACAGTTTTTCAATGCTCTTGACTTGAATAGAAAGAAAGCTTTAATGGAAAGAGGAAAAAGAAACCATAATTTCAAGTAAATTAAAAGCAACCTCCAGGCAAAGGAGTATACCTGGAAAATAACTTTCCTTCTAGTATGAAATTTAGAATAGAGGATCAGAAGGAGCCCATTTCTAAAAGTAGCGGCTTCCAATCGTTCATTTACCACTCACTAAAATTCAAAAGTCAGTTCATTGTCATGTCCCATCATTAAGCCATAATATCAGACTTTAACAAACTGAGATTCTTTTATGTATTTGTTCCTCTATGCTGGATAAAAATAGCACTGGGTGAGAAAGGCACTCAGAAACTTAGGGGTAGAAAGAATTGCCAGGGAGCATAAGCTTCGTTTCTGATGATGCAAATGCACTTCAAGAAACGTTCCTGCACAAAAATCTATTTAACAATTCCTTAACAATTGAGCAATTACTGAAGTCCCAATACTCTTTTGATGTGCACTATGTAAATGAAAGTTGATTAAGCTGAACTTTGTGGCAGGTCTCCTGGTATGAAGAGAGGAGGGCCTGATGCCCTTGTTAATGAGACACCCGCTGTGGAAGGGAACAATATGGTGCTAAAGCTGTGTGCTAAGTTCATGACTACCATTAATGCGCTACACACTCCTCCGGCCCAAATAATACACAGGGGGGCTCCCTGCTCCTGAATCCCCCACACCTTGCCATCCAACCTGAGGTCCATTTTAAAATCTCAGATGTCCCCAAAGTTCTTTTGAGGCCATGGGTGGGGTATTGGACTGCGTGCAGTGGAGCTAACTAGTAACCATAGAGCTGTGGTCTCTAAACAGCTCACCCTGCAATAGCCTCTTGTAGATTTTTGACAGAAACAACAGAAGGAGCCCATTTCTAAAAGCAGTGGCTTCCAATCGTTCATTTACCACTCACTAAAATTCAGAAGTCAGTTCATTGTCATGTCCCATCATTAAGCCATAATATCAGGCTTTAACAAACTGAGATTCTTTTATGTATTTGTTCCTCTATGCTGGATAAAAATAGCACTGGGTGAGAAAGGCACTCAGAAACTTAGGGGTAGAAAGAATTGCCAGGGAGCATAAGCTTAGTTTCTGATGATGCAAATGCACTTCAAGAAACGTTCCTGCACAAAAATCTATTTAACAATTCCTTAACAATTGAGCAATTACTGAAGTCCCAATACTCTTTTGATGTGCACTATGTAAATGAAAGTTGATTAAGCTGAACTTTGTGGCAGGTCTCCTGGTATGAAGAGAGGAGGGCCTGATGCCCTTGTTAATGAGACACCCGCTGTGGAAGGGAACAATATGGGGCTAAAGCTGTGTGCTAAGTTCATGACTACCACTAATGCGCTACACACTCCTCAGGCCCAAATAATACACAGGGGGGCTCCCTGCTCCTGAATCCCCCACACCTTGCCATCCAACCTGAGGTCCATTTTAAAATCTCAGATGTCCCCAAAGTTCTTTTGAGGCCATGGGTGGGGTATTGGACTGCGTGCAGTGGAGCTAACTAGTAACCATAGAGCTGTGGTCTCTAAACAGCTCACCCTGCAATAGCCTCTTGTAGATTTTTGACAGAAACATTTTCAAAACTCCCCAGTGTGTGCAGAAAGCACACTGAAGCAGTAAAAAAACATTCTTCCTGCTTCTTTAAACAAGGTTGAAACAGCCTGAAAACGTTCAGATGGTGGCTTGGAATGCGATGTGAAAATCTTTTCTTACTAGTCAGATAACCTGTCAGCGATAATAACAACACAAGCATTGTTTGCCAGCTGCTTAACTCACTTCCTGGAAGGCCTTGACCAGATTTTCTTTCCCTCTTAACCAAATAAATGAGTTAAATGGTGTAAACATATTTGACCAGCAAATAATAAGTTTATGTAATACTTTTTGTCCAAGGCTATACATTAAGACAAAGATTTTCGGAATACAGTTTCCATGAAGTCTTGGGCTAAAAGTATCTTCCTGGGGGAGACAGGGTCGTTTGGAGCTACTCCCCTGCTTGAAGGTTCCCACCATGAAGATAGGGCCTTGATAGGCATAAAACTCTCCAGTTAGACCTGGATTTCCTACTGAGTGGAGAGGGTGATACAACGTACGCAGCCATTTGCTTTTTCTAAGTGGAAGAACACAGATCCAATGTCTTCGGGTAGCAAGACAGTTTCCTTGTGAAAA
>NW_005371410.1:7744411-7748449 GCF_000412655.1 Myotis brandtii
CAGTTCCTCATGTTGTGACCCCCAACCATAAAATTATTTTTGTTGCTACTTCATAACTGTAATTTTGCTACTGTTATGAATCATAATGTAAATATCTGATATGCAGGATGTATTTTCATTGTTACAAATTGAACATAATTAAAGCATAGTGATTAATCACAAAAACAATATGTGATTATATATGTGTTTTCCGATGGTCTTAGGCGACCCGTGTGAAAGGGTCGTTCGACCCCCAAAGGGGTCACGACCCACAGGTTTTAGGCTACCCGTGTGAAAGGGTCGTTCGACCCCCAAAGGGGTCGCGACCCGCAGGTTGAGAACTGCTGGGTTAGTGCGTTCTGTCTGAATTCCATTTATCAGTGTTCTTCATCAGCAAATACAACAGAGAATTGTAGAAGGTTGGCTGTACTAGTTCCTCATTGATCTAATCTAATCTGACTAACAAAAGTTGTGTGTTCCAAGAGCCTTATAGCTCAATAAAATAGGTATAAATCACCCACTATATCCCACCATAAAATAGCTATTTTTGATGATCAATTCAGGTATTAAAAATAAAGAAGCAGCAAGCTCCTGGCTGGAAATTATAAGTGAGCATTATTTATGTGGAAGCCAAGAGAAATACAAAACAAAAACACAAAGATTTCATTGGTATGTTCTGCACATGCGCCCTCAGTACCGTAAGCGCCAGTAAACATGTTTGGTGGGCCTCAGTGACAGGCCAGTCACCCAGCCTCTATGCTCCATCTTGACCTAATCTACCTGCACTTCTCAGGGCGCTACTCAAGTGCTGCCTCCCCCTCAGAATGATCCTTGCCTACTCTGGTTAGAAGAGGCCTGTTCCTTACCTTTCACTTCTGAAGCAGGAATTATTATTAACACTCATGTAACTTCATTTCAATGTATCTTGTATGGTATTTGTGTGTATATGTGCATCTGTTTTATCACCCAATGCGGCGGTGGGGGGGAGGAGGGACATGGATCTTGGAGTTAGGTACTGTGAACCTTAGGGGTAGTCTGCCTTTGCATTTCCTAAGCCAGTTGTCTGACCTCTCCTTGACTCAGTTTCCTCCCTTGAATATTAAGGGCATTTATTACTCATTTTCAGTGTGTATAAAGATCCCACAAGGTGTAAACGCATCAAATGCTGGGCAGGGATACTGACACAGAGGAGACTGTCAGCGAGTGTTGGTTTCTCTCCCTTTCTCCTAACAAGATTACAAACTCCCAGCCTGGGATCACATCTCACATATCAGCACAGCCTTGAAAGAGGCAGTCACTTCAAATATTTGTGGAATTCATATTTTGAATAATAATGAGAGAAGTAAGGCCAAAATAGCAAGTGCAACTAAAAGCAGCTGATATTTGGATATATGAAAGTCTTGTTTATTTCAGAAAATATGAGTACATGATTCCCCGGCGGCTGCCGGAGGAGAAGAGGGACATGATAGTTCCATGTGAATGGAGATTCTTGTGCAAGCATTTGACCTCGATGCTGGGTGAAGGATGAGAGAGATAGAATGGCAGGAGAATCATGCATGGAGAAAGAATGGGTGAAGTGGCAATAAATACTAGCATTTGAAAGAGATACAAAGGTAAAATAACCCATCTCTATTGTGTTTCCTTTGGAGAAGAGGCTATAATTTGTTATATAAAAAAATTTTAAACAGCACGAGGTGCCAAAAAATAAATAAATAAAGTCTTTGATGTCTTAGTACCTTTGTGACAAGATGATGTTTTCCAAAGAAAAAATGCAAAGAGTTGTATTCAGCCCCAAAATTTAGTGAGGGAGGTCTCAAATCACTGAAAATTAAAATATCCTAATCATCCTATATTTTATCTAGCAGATTAGTGGTACTGGATTAAGAACTGTTCCCAGCTCATAGGAAAAACAAATAGAAAACCTGAAAGATGCACCCTCTTGTACTCCTTTTAAATTTGGAAAAGGGAAGAATAGCCAAAGAGCTTAGAGACTTAAGCTCATAAAATGTGTCAGTGACAATACCAAATAAAAACTATCCCTTCATGCCTGGACTCCACCTTAGAAATGCACTCGCAAACATTTCAGTATTTTACTGGACTCTTCCCTAATGGCCCTCTTCATAGATCATGTTTTGCCTCACCCCCTCCCTTGTTTAAAAAAAAAAAAATTACACAGATAAGCATCCACTCAACTCATTCCTAAGCATCCTGCATGTTAATTTCTCGACAACACAAATTTAATTCCTCTTTGCATTATTCTCCTGTGGTGCCTACCCCTCCATCTAAACAAAATGGGGATCCGTTACCATGGCAACAGAGGGTGACTTTGATCAGCTTCAATGATCATTGGCAGTCACATGCCTTTGATAGATACCAAATTGTGAGTAAGGTTTGATTATCTAATTTTTCAATCTTTAATTCTGTAAGAGGCTCCTCCCACTTGCCTGAAGAAGATGAGAATAAAACAACAACAAAGAAAAAAAACCTATCCTACACTTTTGAGACAACAGAGTAAAGTTCTTGGTAAATGTAAAATCGATGAGGTAGGAAGTACCTTGAGGATGACTTTTGTTCACCTTCTGTATAATTTGCGTGTGCCCTGCCCAGCCACCAGCAACGAGACGCTGTTTCCCTTTTCCTTCCATGGCAGATGTAGGTGATATTTAAGGTTGTGTGTGCAGGTGTTTTGGGGGTTGATTTGTGTGGGAAGAGGAGAGGTGGTAGCCTGTAGCTTGACAGAAGAGAGGAAAAAAAAATCTGAACAATGTGTTGAAAAAGACTACAGTCTGAGCTACACAGGACCAGCTGTTTTTGCTAATTAGAATAACAAAAATAGCACATGCTAAAATGTTTTTCTTTTTTTCTCAAAAGCAATGAATGCTCTAGGAACTATAAGGAATGAGCTTTAAAATCCACTTAAATGGATGAACATTTTAGGAACCATATGGGGAAAGAACAGAAAGGGAGAAGAGCGGGGAAATAACATTTGATTTTCGGATGAATTTTTTTTAAAGGATGATAAATTGGGGCTATTTTTCCTTTTTCTTAACATTTAACAGGAAATGTTTTCATCCTATCTAGATTTCACAAAAATGCCACCACTTCTGTATTTTACAGGAAAGCGGTATGTAAGCCATGCCCACAACAAACCAAGGGAGGGCAGGCACCGGAGAGAGCTGCATACGCTCTATCATACATACTGCATGCCTCATCTCCATCCTCATGTTTTCTCTGAAGCAGCAGAGAGTAATTCAAAACTTTGAATATAGGAATAACATTTGTGACAACGACACTATTCCGGACATCTGCACTGTTAGAGTACTTAGAATAAAGTCACATGGCCATGGGGAAATTTCACAGAATTACAATCACAGTCATTTGCCAAGGTGTATAACTAGTTTGTTTTCAGCTGTTCTTCTCATGAATAATTATCAAGCAGGAATATCCTAAAGCTAGCACAAGCTGTCACTTAACCAAAATATTCAATATTTAACATTGAATTTAGAATTTCGTAAGTGAAAATAATTACTGTAAAAGCAAAATAATATACAGTGTGTATATCTGCATGCCTAAACGCACAGGGCTACATGTTAACATTCAGATTCCAAAGCATCCTTATCAAATGAAAGCACATCTTGAAAGTTGAGGAGGAAGAGAAGAGATCTAAGCACAAGGAAATCTCAGCCATTTTCAAGTACAGCTTGGTCTTCAGAGCTTTAAGGGCTGCCTCTCACTGCAAAGTGGAAAATGAAAACCAGCCTCTGCATATTGACGGTAGCTGATTACCATTGTGTTAGACTCTTTATTAGAATTTTTAAATGTTTGTAAACAAATACTGTATAGTGGCTGATGATTTGTGTTTTTAAAATTAATACAAGTGTATCACTAAACATTTTAGCATTAATTTCTGGAGCGAATATCAGTTCAATCTTAAGTATGTTCTAAAAATCTTTACCCCTCTAGTGAGAATGTAAGAAGAATGTCATTTATTGTAATGCACATCACCACATTATTAAACCTAGTTATGTATGTGTGTGTGTGTGTGTGTGTGTGTGTGTG
>NW_005371410.1:7748527-7791924 GCF_000412655.1 Myotis brandtii
CCTCTCTAAAAATTATTTGACTGAAGCTAATGGAGATTTCTTTCTCCATTTCAGAAACCTGTAAATGTATCATGAGTTTATAAAATGGGTACTTTAAGTCATTCGAGCAATTCTAGAGTATAATAAGAATTTTTGTTTTACTGTTTACTTTCCAATTAGTAGAAAACTTCTCAGTATTACAGTTTAACAATTGTTTTTCACTTGAATGAAAGAAATTATATTGGGGTAGAAACTCAAACATGAGAAGCAAATCTATTTAACTGAATTGTGGGTAATAGATAAAAGTTCCTTTGGGAATAAATAATATTTTCGCTTGGATAACACAATTTGGTTATCTAAAAAGAATATTAGTTTCCCAAAACTTTAGGGAAATAATTCTGTTTTTTCTTTCTTATGATTTATTTTAATGATACCTACATGAAATAGATAAAAGAAACACTGGAACCAGGACTCACTGCCAGTATAACAAAGGTACAAATGGCTTCCATTTTTAACTTATAAATTACCTTAAGTGTTCAGATAGTTACATGACTTTTCTTGAGCATCAAATAAATGATTCTAGTGAAAGAGTATCTGCTTGGAAATCAAAAATAGGATGAGGCTTATCAGGGTTTCCTCAAGATTTATGCCCAATCCAGTTTATGCTTTAGTTTTCCCGTCACTAGAAATGTCACAATAAGAAAGATATTAGCACTGTGAAAAGACTGTGTTCTTCAAACAAGAAGATTCAGTTGATCACAACTCAAAAGCATAAGAGATAATCTGAAGTTTCAAAAAGTTAATTGGCAAATGCTAAAAACAGAAATGGCTTATTTTTACATATCAATTACTTTGACCATTATAATCACACGTGTACCTGTGCATAATTGGCTGATCAGAAAAACCAGTCTTCAAACTCTGCACTCCTCCTTCTTCCTCTTCTTCTATCCCTTCTATCCCTGCTGCTGTTGTTTGACTTCCTCTTCCCATCTTTACTTGCCTAGCTGAATGTAATGCCTCTAATATTGATCCCCCTGCCATCCGTCTTTCCCCATTCCAATCCACCATCCACACACACGGGGGCCTCATAAACCTTGCAGTTTATCATTGGCCTCCTATCATTACTTCCTTGATCTCACACTATACTTTTTTAGGTCACTGTGCTTTTCCCTCTGCCTAGGATGCCCTGGCTTCTTTACTCAGCCTCTGCATACCTATTTATACCCCCAAGATTCATTTATCTGTACCCATTTTCTCTGTATAGTCTTTCCTATTTCCCAAGAGGAAAAAGTGGTTTTGACTCTGGTGTACCATAGACTTTCTGACTTAACTCTGTTATAGTCCTAATCATAATACTCTGGAGCAAAAGTCATTTTTCATTCTACTAAGTATTGAGCATATTTTTTAAATGCACATAGTAGGTGTTGAATTTAATGGAACCCTAAAAAACTTGTCCCAGGGTTTGTTGGTGAGTCAGTGAAAGTACTCTCCACAAATGCTCCTTATTGATAACCATTAAATGTAGATAAAAGGAGACTTCTGGGATAAAATGGCATCTGGCCACCATTCCCTCGGATTGCCTCCCCCAATTGTCAATAACATACATATGAAAATGGAAAATTGTAACACAGAAAACTAAGACTGACAGGAAACCCAGTGCCAGAAATCTGGAAAAAATTTAGAATGATTACAAGGCTGATGCATCAAGAATGAAGAAACAGTCAGTAGCCTATCCAAGCATCACCTCATAAAACAGGAAAGTCCACCTCCTTCAAACGCAGTAGGTTTTCTTTTTCTGCTCCCATTGTCTGTTGCACAGCTTGCCTTAGAGATTTGGATCCTCTAATAAACAGGAAACGGAGAAGCCATTCTATTCAACATGGGCACTGATTTTGAGGCAGACAGAATATTATAGTTCCTTCCTGTTCATTCACATTTATATGTTATTCAGATAGAAAAACTCTCAGCAAATAATAGTTGGGAAAAAAGAGAGGTGGAAGGATAATTATAGCACATTGCATCCTCAGAGATACTGTACCCACAAATGAAGTGTGGAAGAATGAAGAGTACTGCTCTCAATGAATCCCAAAGGTTATATTTTCAATTAATTCCATTATTTTTAATGGGTGGTGGGAGTAGTAGCAGTTTCTACCTCAGTAGAATAAGTCCAGGCTACATGAATGTCTACTGATCACTAAAAATTAGGAAGAAAAATGAATATACTGATCTATCCAAAAGTATGTGGAGAAAGGTACAAGGAGTAAAAATGGAAAACAATGAACCTGGGGGGAAAGTCCTCATTTGAGTGAATGTAAGGGAAATAAAACAAGGGACCTGTGATTAAATAAGGTAAAACAAGCAAAAACAAATCTGTCAAAAATTTTAGATAGTTCTTATTCTTATAGAAACCACGAAAAAAATTAGAAAAGTGGTCCACATGCTCAATGTATCATAAAAGGATAGAACAATCTTAGGTAAAAAGAAAATAGGTTGGGATGAAATAACTTCTGAGATTTGAATTAAAATTTGCAACTTTACGAATAGGAAAGTTGAGGTATAAAACATGGCCTGCAATCAAAGTATGTGCCCTTGACCGGTTTGGCTCATTGGATAGAGCATCAGCCTGTGGACCAAAGGTTCCCTGGTTTGATTCCGGTCAAGGTCACATACTTTGGTTGCAGTCTCATCCCTGGCCCTGGCCCTGGTTGGGTCATGTGCAGGAGGCAACCAATTGATGTGTTTCTCTCTCATTGATGTTTCTCTCTGTCTTTTCGTCTCTCTTCCACTCTCTCTAAAAGATCAATGGAAAAATATCCTCAAGTAAGGATTAACAAAAATAAATAAATACAACAAAACCTAGCGATGAAGTTCTAAATAGCTGTTGCAAATAT
Source organism: Myotis brandtii (assembly GCF_000412655.1). Taxonomy (NCBI): domain Eukaryota; kingdom Metazoa; phylum Chordata; class Mammalia; order Chiroptera; family Vespertilionidae; genus Myotis; species Myotis brandtii. The sequence continues at coordinate 7,751,398 of NW_005371410.1, forward strand.
ATTTTCAACTCTGAATGCAAATATCAAAAAATAATTCTTGTAAAAGAATAGATATGAAAAAATCTATACATATAAAAGCCTAAGTGACTGGCCAACCAGCTGACTGTTTGACCATCTGACCAGTAGCTATGACGCACACTGACCACCATGGGGCAGATGCTCAATGCAGGAGCAGAAACCACAGGCTTGGAAACATGGAACAGACTGATGAATCTCAGAGGGAAAGGGGAGGACAGGAAGAGATTAACCAAAGATCTTATATGCATACTAGAGGCCTGGTGCACAGATTCGTGCACCAGTGGGTCCCTCAGCCTGGCCTGCACCCTCTCACATTCTGGGACACCTTGGGGGATATCAGACTGCCAGTTTTGGCCCAATCCCCAAAGGCCAGCCTAAGGAACCCTACTGGTGCAGGAATCCATGCATCGGGCCTCTAGCATATTTAATAATGTCAATCTAAGTCCAACATCCCTTTTTATATGAACAGTCAAAAGGGGGTGGGGGTGGGGAAGGAAATACAAAAGCATTCCTTGTAAATAAACAAAATATACTGTTTCTTTCTTGACTTTAATATTTAGAGAAATAGAAGTTGAATATTTTAGAAAATGAGTAAAATAAGTACCAAGATGTCTACTTTCCTAACCATTAGAGCAGATGAAAGCGTAGTCCATTAAGACAACGGCAACCAAAACAAAGGTAACAAAAATTATAGGAATCCAAAAATTGAAGAAAATATAAAAAGGGACATAACCATAAGAGATAAGAGCAAATATATCACTTTTGAAAAATTTGGAAAACTACCAGGTTGAGTCAAAGACACATTTTATATGCTGCTACTATGACATCTTCAATTTAGAAGTGCATGTAAATGTTAAAAGTAGTGCAAGTAGAGAATTCTCAAACAAGTACAAAGTAAATAAAAGTAGAGGTGCAATGTTATCTTCAGACAATTTAGGCTTTAAGGTAGAAAGCATATAATGGGATAAAAAAAGCTGTTTATATTTATAAGAGTTATGATAATGAAAATGTAGCAGCTATGAACTTTCATGTGTCAAATAATACAACATTCAAATATATTAAGATAAAACTGGCAGGCAAATATAAAGTTAAAAATGAATAGAAACAAAATTGCCATGAAAGATTTAATACGTCTTGGATAGATCATGAATTTGAGAAAGTAGAGAATTGGACTATTATAATTAAAATAGTGGTAACATGGAGAATTTGATTAATATAGCTACTATTAAGATGTGTATTGAATTGCCCACTCTAAAAACAGTTTATTTACCTTTAAGAATCTATGCTATATTAAAAAAAAAACCTGATAAAGTACCAACCCATGGGGGAAAGGCAAATAAATTATCAGAAATAGAAAAAATACCAAATAATCTGACTACATGTTCTGCGACAGAAAATATTTTTATCAAACCTAAAAGATTCACCAATCACTTGAAAACATGTGTGAGAGAAAGTATATGAGTATATATATATATATATATATATATATTCACACACACACATATGTACACACACATAAATACCTACACACATAAATATCCTAAAACATAAATTAATGTTACTGCTTTAACATAATGTCTAAGATTTGCTTTAACATAGTTCAGAAAAAAATAATTGGGGGCACATAAGTGAAACAAGAATAATAAAATGTTGATAATTTTTGAAGCTTGGTAACAGGTACATGGGGGTTGATATAACTATTCTCTTTATATTGTATATGTATGAAATTTTACATAATATTAATACTTTCAAAAAGTACCACATATATAATTTACATGTTACTTAAAAAGCTGAAAACTAGTGGCAAATCCATATCCTAAATGCTATCAATAACAAAAAAATAAGAAAATCAGAAAAAATATAAGAGATGAAAGTGGAAACAAGTAAAAATGTTTAAAACGCCAAAAATATGCTAATATTAATACATAACAATAAGAACTAGTTTTTGTAAAAATTATTAGAACGTACATTCAAGAAATGCAATCAATAAAAAAGATGCAAGTACCCAAATCTTACATAAATATTAATAATAATGTGAAAGAAGATTTAACAGTAAAATAAAAAGAAAACATAAAGCATTAATAATTAATAAAGAAAAAGAATAATGATCTAGAGAAAAATCTATATAAATATTTAACTTATTTCATGATAGATTAGTACTGTCCAAGCATTAAAGCCATGGAAGGAATTAAAAAATAAAAAGTGATAGATATATTTAGAGTTACATTTCCTATACTTTAAAATGGTCAAGAGCCTGGCCAGCATGGCTCAGTGGTTGAGTTTTGACCCATGAATCAGGAGGGTCAGGTTTGATTCCTGGCTAGGGCACACAAGCCTGGGTTGAGGATTTAATCCCTAGCAGAGGACATGCAGCGGCAGCTGATCTATGATTCTCTCTCATCATTGATGTTTCTCTCTCTCTCCCTCTCCCTTCCTCTCTGAAATCAATAAAAATATATTTTTTAAAATGTTACCCATTTTTTTTACATACAAAAAAGAGCTAAATATTCTTAGTTCATTTAATGTCCTCAACAGTCTTACCCTTGTGTAAGGCCCCCATCTCTAAGCAAATTTCTAATCATTGTCCCAGAGAAATAGCCTTGGACATACCATTGCCATCTAGAATGCCCACCCCACCCCTACCACCTCCACCTAATTATCTGAGTTCTTATTCCTCAAAAGTCCATTTAAATATAATTCTGTGATGCTTTTGCTGGTAAATCCACCCACATAGTGCTCCTTGCTCCTCTAAAATTTCAATAACAAAAATTGCTGGTATCTTTCTTTGCAATTTGCATGGACAAATGTCTATGGAAAAAATATCTTGATTGAATGTTGACATGTGCTCACATTTAAAATCTTTAAGTGATTGGTTGATTTATCTGTTGGAATTTTGAATGTCCTACAATATTGTTTCTGCAAAATTTCCTCAAGCAATTCTGATGTTTGAGTTTTTCCCAGTACATACTCTGAAAGTGTATTTCTAAAAAGTATTGTGCAATTTCATAGACCCAAATGAACATTTAAAATGGGATAAATTACAATAAAATAGTGCGGTACTTTCTTGCCACCAGATCGCAGGAATACTATTATACTAATAAATAAAAATGGATATGATAAACTGTTTTCAATTATGCACTATTTGGAACTATATTAAGTATTCTAATAAGAGGAGAAAACAGCAATATAAAAATGCTTATGGAGAAATGCAACAGAATAAACATTTAATGAAAGGTTCAGAGGGGAGAAATGTATTCTTTCCTATTCTTTCTTATGAGAAACAAAGCATCCAATTCAAGAGACCAATTCAAATACAAAATGAGGAGGTAGAAAGAGCAAAAGACAAAGAAAGTCAACCTCTGAGGAGGTGGGGAATCCTGGACAAGTCAGACAACATCTCTGTGCCTCAGTTTACACATCTAATAAAACAGGGAATATCAGACTACATGGTTTCAAAGATTGACTCATCCTCAGGAAGTCTAAAATAATTTGATAAAATGAACAATCATCCAGGTAAATGCCATAGTTCATAATTCATTTAAAAATATTTGTCTTTTTAACAAACCATCATTTCAATACACATAAATGTTATTCAGTTAAAACATTACGTGTAAGCTCATCAAAATTGAATCACAGTAAAAGTTTACATTTTACCTAAAGGAACAAAATATAGCAATTGTTCTTAAAAATTCGGCAAAAACTTAATTTAAAAAAATACATTTTATTGATTTTTACAGAGAGGAAGGGAGAGGGATAGAGCGTTAGAAACATGGATGAGAGAGAAACACCCATCAGCTGCCTTCTTCATGCCCTCTACTGGGGATCGAGCCTACAACCAAGGTACATGCCCTTGATCAGAATCGAACCCAGGACCCTGCAGTCTGCAGGCCAATACTCTATCCACTGAGCCAAACCGGTGAGGGCAGCAAAAACTTAATTTTAAAATATATGTTCCAAGTTTATCATATTAAATACCATTGAAATGCTCCATTTGATTTTTTCTGTTGCTATTATATACTGCTGGATAGACCCCAGCTTTCATAAAATAATACACTTTTATGTAATTTTCCCAACATGATCTTTCCGTTTGTGACATAGTTATTGAGTTAAAACACTTGGTTATGAGCATGAGCATTTTAGCTACTTTTTCTGTTTGATCAAATAGATTTGGCAACCATATATTATTTGAAGGATTCATGAACTGTATATTACACACATGCTAAAGCTAAAGAATCTTTTTTTTTTTTGGTACCACAAGGTGGCATCTTCTTTTTCTGGTATAAACCTCTAAATATTAACATAATTTGAATAATTTCATACACTGAACTGTTTTTTTTTTTAATTTAAGACAACCATTTAACAGCTGTGCAAATATATGGCAACTTCGTTAGCTAATGCAGGTAGCGCTGTGGATATTGATGTTCCTGGAATATTCAGAATATTGAATCTTTAACAGAATGATGAGCTGTTCACACTAAAAAGTCAATAAACATTGTCTTCTAAATGTTAAGCTCATAGAGACGAGCAGTACAAAACATACACTGTAAAATATATGTATCTACATGAAAACTTCCTTGGTTGTAGTCATAAATGTGAGCGTACCAAATACATATCAATTTACTAATAATTTTAATACCCAGATTAAATAAGTAATGCATATTTATGAAATGTGTACTCTTTAGTTGTCATTGTGCTAGGCACATTTGCATATCTTTCATGACAAACCTTCCCCAGGTATACTAACTCTAAACCCAGAAACAGTAGTCTAGTGCTTAAATTTTCAATGGCTATATAAATCATTTGGAAAGTGTGACAAAACGTAAAGTCCTAAGCCCCATCTCCTAGAAACTTCAAGTCTAAAACAGTGAAATACACAATAAAAACCTACTAATATTGACAGGATAAAAGAAGGGGAAGAGATTAGCCAAAATCGTATATGCATAACCCATGACACAGACAACAGTGTGGTGATGGCCAGAGGGAAGGTGGGTGTAGGTAGATGGAGGGGGGCAAAAGGGAGGGAAATGGGGACACTGTAACAGTGTTAACAATAAAAACAAAAAAGAAAAAACAAGTAGAATAAGAGTATGATGATTCTGAGATAAACTTTTTTAAAACCTATGAATAAGGAATTATGCCACATTAGAAATAAATTCTATGATCACCCTGGAAAAAATCTCAAAAAGGTTACTAATCTAAAATTAGTTGGTGAATATATGAAACATATTGAAAAAAATAATAACTTTGCTTCTGGAAATCATGATTCCTAAAATGGACACTTGAAATTTCATAACACTATTTCCTCCTGTTCCACATCTAGTGATGAATGTTTGAAGGTGAGAGGGATGAGAACTTTTAAGGTGGGAAACAAGGGGAATCTCTAGAGTAAGATTTATATCAGGCACTACTGTGTCTTGTAGCCAGGTTACCCAACAACTTGGAATTTTGTAAAGAATAAATGGGAGACTGCCCTAGCCAGTTTGGCTCAGTGGATAGAGCGTCGGCCTGTGGACTGAGGGGGTCCCAGGTTCAATTCCGGCCAAGGGCACATGCCCAGGTGGTGGGCGTGCAGGAGGCAGCCGATCAATAATTCTCTCTCATCATTGATGTTTCTATCTCTCCCTCTCCCTTCCTCTCTGAAATCAATAAAGAAATATATTTTAAAAAATAACAAATAAATGGGAGACATTTTCTATGGAAACACAAAAAAATACAGTGACAATTACACTAAGACCACATAAAGCACTATGCGAGGGAGCGGTGTCATAAACTTTCTGCCTCAAATTATTCACTGAGTACAAGAGTTGGTCACTGGCAGCCTCTTGTACATGGACATATTCTGCCCTGGCACAGAAAGACCTTTGTAGTTAAAGCACTGTAGACCCGTACTCTTTGAGATAGTGTGATCATTGACTACAGATGCAAGCATTGTCCATGAAGAAAAATCTCTTTCTATAAAAAGGTGGCTAATAAGATCATAGAGCCTCACTGGAAATGGTTCCCAGAAACAGGATTGTCATCCCACAGGCATGCTTCCTTGCAGGCCACTGTACATACACATTCACACATATGAAAGCCTCAGGCACTGCTGTTACATTTAACTCTGCTTTTTGAGAGAAAACCAAATAATGCTGTAGAACCACTCTGATCTATATTAAGTCTACCAGATATGAAATGCACAAGTAGTCCCTTTCTACTCTTTTCAGGCTTTTGCATGCCATCTCCCCATGTTTAGAAGGGTATAGAAAAGTAATATTTAAACAAAATTGTAAACTGAAAAATAATCCCTGCCTCACTCCACACATCAAATTTAATTGCAAAGCTATAAAAAAAAAGAAAGAAAAGAGACAAATAAACTATAAAAATATAACAGAAGACATATAACCCAAGGTCAGAAGACCTGTAAAGTAGGCAACCAAAAGCATGGCATAATCCTATACAATAAAAGCCTAATATGTTAAGCGTCCAGTCGACCAGTTGGCTGTTCAACCAATCAAAGCGTAATATGTTAATGATATGCTAAGGCCACTCAACCGCTCGCCATGATGTGCACTGACCACCAGGGCGCAGATGCTCCAACCGGTAGGTTAGCTTGCTGCTGGGGTCTGGTCGATCAGGACTGACCAAGATGGACCAGATGTGCCTTGGAGCCCTTCCGCGGTCCCTCCCTGACTGGCCAACCTCCCACATCCCTCCCCGGCCTCAATTGTGCACCAGTGGGTCCCTTGGCCTGGCCTGCACCCTCTCGCAATTCAGGACCCCTCAGGGGATGTCAGAGAGTCTGTTTCAGCCCAATGGCAGAACAACCAGTTGTTATGATGCGCACTGACCACTGGGGGCAGATGCTCAACACAGGAACTGCCCCCTGGTGGTCAGTGCATTCCCACAGGGGGAGCACCACTCAGCCAGAAGCCAGGCTCACAGCTGGCGCTCACAGCTGGCGAGCACAGCGGCGGTGGCAGGAGCCTCTCCCACCTCCAGGACAGTGCTAAGGATGTCCGACTGCCAGTTTAGGCCCGCTCCCCGTGGGCCATCAGTCGGACATCCCCTGAGGGATCCCAGACTGTGAGAAGGCACAGGCTGGGCTGAGGGACCCCCCCCCCCTTTTGTGCACTGGGCCTCTAGTTTATAATAATAACAACATAATATGCTAATTAGACTGGATGTCTTTCCGGATTACCTTCTGGACAAAGCCATGTGGCTGGGGCTGAGGCAGTTTCCGGATGACCTTCTGGACAAAGCCATGTGGCTGGGGCTGAGGCAGAGGCGGCTGCCACAGCCGTGGGGGGCTGAGCCCCTTGCATGAATTTCATGCATTGGGCCTCTAGTATAAAATATTGTTGGATTTGTTTACTCAAAAATAAAAACTTCAGTTTATCAAAAATGTTATAAGCAAAATGGAAAGGCAAAAATTAGAGAAAACATTTGCAAAATATATGCTAATCAAAGTGGTTACATATGTTGCATGCAATTTTTATAGTAAAAAAAAATACAAACATCTTAATGGAAGTTGGACAGAGTAGAAAATTCACAAAGAACTACAAATATCAATAAACTTAAACTCATTCATCACTACAAAGCAAGGAAATTGAAAATGCAACAACAATTAAGTCTTTTTTTTATATTTCAGATAGGAATATTTTCTACTCTAACACCTAATACTGAAATGGGGAAAGGAAGAGGTCTCTGGAATATTGCCATCATGAATGTAAACTGGTATAAAATTTCTGGGAGACAAGTTAGCAATGCATGCAAAAAGTTTTAAAATGTACATATTTTTAACTAGCGAATGCATGTGTAGTAATATATTCAAAGAATAAGTGTGAAAAGAAATAACATCTTTCAAAAACTGAAAACCTAAGGGTCCAACATTTCTTTCAATTGATAATATTGCAGCTATTAAATATGAGCTACAGAAGAAATGGCTTTATGAAGTGAGAAGGTGTTTATACTGTACAGAGAATAATGAGTTGTGAGATAAAGAAACACTGTATTCTCAACGTTGGAAGAAGAAAAGACACACAAAAAGAAGAGGAAAACTTTGGAGACACACATCGAAATGATAGCAGAGATAATTTGCGGATGCTTGATTACAAGTGCTTGTTACATATCCATTTTCAGTTTACTTTTGTTTCTAAAATTTTCTTACTGAGTGTGATGGTTAAGTTTATGTCAAATGAGCTAGGCTACAGTGCCTAGTTGTTTGGTCAAACACCAGTCTAGATGCGCTATGAAGGAAGTTTTTAGATATGATTAACATTTGTCATCAGTAGACTTTATGCAAAGCACATGACCCTCCATAATGTGGTGGGCCTCATCCAATCAATCGAAGATGTTCAGAGCAGAGCTGAGGTTTCCCACCAAAGAAAGAATTCTGCCTCAAGATTGTAACACAGAAAGCCTTGCCAGAGTTGCCAGCCTGCCAGCCCAACCTATGTGTTTCAGAATCACCAGCCACAGGTGAGACAATTCTTAAAACACATTTCTATTTCTTGTAGTATAGGTATAAGTATATGTAAAGGTATACGTTCCACACCCACAGATTCAAATAACCACATGTCAAAAACGTTTTCCCAAACAAGAAATGTTACATTGTTGCTCTTGTGTACTATGGCTTTAGGCCTATGATGGCTGCCTCTGTCCTGAACATTACAGTACACAGACTTTTTTTTTCTTGTCATTATTCCCTAAACAACACAGTACAATAACTATTGACATTGTATTAGATATTGTAAGTAATCCAGAGATCACTTAAAGTATAGGGGAAGATATGTGCAGGTTACATGAAAATTTTATATAAGGGACTCGAGCATCTTGGATTTTGGTAATGGGGTGTGGTGGGGAGGGCTGGTGGAGTGTGGCTGTTTGGGAACCAATCCCTTGTTACTCTGGAGAACATTGACTGATACAATGAGCATGTACTAGCTCTTTGGCATAAGAAAAAAATAAAATTAGTAAGCATATCTTTGAGAATTAAGTAACAAATTGGAAATGAGGGAGGGAAATACCAAATTCTTTTTAAGATAAAGCAGCATAGCTGAGAAAAAAGGTCCTGTTTCTCTACTTGTTATTTAAGGGTCACTGTTTATCATGCAGGGGGTACACAAAAATGTGAAGGGAAATGTTATATTAGCCCTGCATAATCACATATCTACCATCTCTATGATGTGGATGACAAAATTTGTCACTTGTCTGCTATTTACAGGTGAGATGGTAATAATTTATACCATATAACCTGATAAGATAAACTGCAGTCCTGAAGGTATTTCACTTGAAAAATAAGGAATCGTTTCCATTTTGTTGCCTTTTCATATTAGTATCTGCTAGTCTATCATGCTAATTAATAAATGTAGCAGGCATTGTAAGACTCGCGTGTTTTTTTTCCTAATTTTGTTTAATTTATCAAATGGAAAATAATCTAGCAAAGAGTCATTAATTTAATTTCTCCTGAGAGGGAATCATTACTAGATATGTTAAATTTTCAACAATGTAGTTTCAAAACAGCTGTAGCCATGGAAAATTTTTATAGTTTTAATTGAACATCTGTGCATTTTAATTGATTAATTTGAAGAAAATACAGGGAAAAAGAAAGAACAGTAGGTAATATGAATTTAACAAACCACTTTTTTTGTTTTCTCTGCTTCTTAGTTAATGATTTTTCAGTATAAACAAAACAAGATATTATCAAACAACATTAAATAATTCCCATGGCTATAAATACATTCATGATGATTTAGAAGAGTAGACAAGTATTTCGTGATAGGATTGTTTTAAATCAAAAACATGAACAAGAATACATATGTGAACACATACCCTGTTTATAAAGGTCCCTATCTCTGTGGAAAATATTGGGGCAAGTCACTAAGGAAAACATCCAATAGTGTAAAAATTCTCTAGCATCCCATCTACCACTGCTGCCATGACCAGGCACACAAGAATAAATAGAACCAAAGAGAAATCAATCATTTTTGCAGCACCCAAAAGATCACCCTTTGCAGTATTTCTTTTCTCTTTTTAATGTATAGCTTCCTTATCAACTCACATTTTCTTAATATCTCACCCATTTCACTATCAAAACTTAATTATCACAGGCATGGCAATAACCCGGATCTCTCTCTCTCTCTCTCTCTCTCTCTCTCTCTCTCTCTCTCTCTCATTTTTCCTTCCAGCATTGGGAGAAAACGTGCCTTCAGAACGATATATTTGGATAAAAAGAACCATGAAAAACCTGTGGAGGCACAGCAGTGAAATAGCCACACATTTCTCACAAGACACCTAGTCACATGTAAAACCAGGTAGAGTTTGCTCTGAGTTATCATTGCTTTTAATTGGTATCTTCTATTTTTTAAGTAAGATCTAAAGATATTTTTATCAACAGCATTCAAAACCCGAGGGAAAGGAAGGATGAAGAAAAAGGAGGCACAGACAGTGAGAGAAAGGCAGGCATGGTCAAGCCATGAAACAAACATAGAGGTCTTCTTTGGTTTAAAGAAAAAATATGAATAATTCTTTCCAATCCTCAATAAAAATAATCAATGTACTAGTAAGATTTAATAATGTATTTATAGTAATTCAGAAATTAGTTCAATTTAAACTTTAGGTAAGATATTAGTCTTTGTTCTTTCTGTGTTAAAATACTTTTTAGAGCAGCGGTTCTCAACCTGTCGGTCGCGACCCCTTTGGCGGTCGAACGACCCTTTCACAGGGGTCGCCTAAGACCATCCTGCATATCAGATATTTACATTACGATTCATAACAGTAGCAACATTACAGTTATGAAGTAGCAACGAAAATAATTTTATGGTTGGGTCACAACATGAGGAACTGCATTTAAAGGGCCAGAAGGTTGAGAACCACTGTTTTAGAGGAAAATATGCCCATAGAAACTGATCTGTTCCCTAAGAACTTTTTAAAAAATATATGTTTTTATTGATTTTTAGAAAAAGAGGAAGGGAGAGGGATAGAGAGAAACATCAATGAGAGACATCATCAATCAGCTGCCTCCTGCAACCACCTACTGGGGATCAAGCCTGCAACCTAGGCATGCGCCTAACCGGGAATCGAACCAGCAACCTCTTGGTTCCTGGGTCGATGCTCAACCACTAAGCAACACCATCCAGACTCTCTAAGAACATTTTAAATCACATGACACATCCAAGTTGGGCAGCACAGTGTTTGACATATAGTAGTTCCTCACTTAATGTTATAAAGTGTTTTGAAGGTTTTCCATTTAGAAGGTAAATGTGCTAATTACAGATTAGTCTAATATAGCCATTAAGGAAGATAATAAAGGACAGATATCTGGTAATGTGTTTTTAACTACTGATTCTCTACTTATCTATATATATAAAAGCCTAAGCGACCATTTGACCAGTAGTTATGACACACACTGACCACCAGGGGGGCAGATGCTGAAAGCACAGGCATGGAAACATGGAACAGACTGATGAATCTCAGAGGGAAGAGGGGAGGGTGGGAAAAGATTAACCAAATACTGTATATGCATACTAGAGGCCCGGTGTACAGATTCATGCACCGGTGGGGTCCCTTGGCCTGGCCTGCAGGGATTGAGCCAAAATTGGGCCAAGTCTGACATCCCCTGAGGTGTCCCAGATGGATTGAGAGAGGACGCAGGAGGCCAGGCCAAGGGACCCCACCGGTTCATGAATCCATGCACTGGGCCTCTAGTATGAATATAATAGAATAATTTTCACTTCACAATAGTTTATCAGTATCTAGCCTGCAAGGAAGTTATTTTCTTTTATCTAGCTGGTATCCTTGCTATGACTATACCTGTGCAAAATGTCCCTATCCTGGATAACAATTCGCATTCAGCATATTTATAATTTCAATGCGTCACTAATTCTTACCACAAATTCATTAAGACATTCAAATTAGCAGGCCATTTATTTCAAATGGGTCGTGTTGTTCAGTATATATAGGTCGACATTGAATATATTTTAAAGATAATTATTATCTTTGATGAGAGAGAAAAAATTCACCAGAATTTCTTTCAAAATGAGCACAATCTTTGCTAAAAGTAATTCTTTTAACAAAGAATTAATTTAGAACAGAACTAGAGACAGGGATGACATTAAATGTGAAAGGACGTTTTCTTAATGGAACCTGCCTCTACCTCAAGTGAATGGACTGGGTATTAGTGAGTAGAAAAGAAATTGTCAAAAGACCCTAAGTTTGCATGATGTGACACCTTCCCCTCTGTCACTCCTGTTCTCCTCACAACACATCTACACACACATGCATCAACTCATGAAAAGCTTACAGCTGATGGATTTTTTTTGTGTGTAAACCAATGAAGCTCTGTGCGTTGGGTACCAATTGTCCTGAGCTGCATGGGACAGCAACTTAGATTCAGGATCGTGAAGACCCAGAGAGAGCAAGACAAAGGAACCCACCACAGGTGGGGAGAAGGTTATTTATTACCCCAGGAGGTGCAATTGGTCTCCGAGAGACCGGAGACCTTACCTCACTGGGTTACATCGCTGTAGAACAAGAGCTGAATTCCAGACTTGAAGAGTACTTGGCAGGAAGACTGTAGAAGGGATTTAATTTTCAAAAGAGGAGTTAGCCTTTAAGACCTTTCCAAAGTGGAAAGCTTATGTTTCTATGATTATATCAACAGTTGAGAGACATGATTAGAAAATTAGCCTCCTAATTATACTTCAGTACCATAAACTAATCACTAAGTAAATCCAGATGCTGAGATCAAGGCTGACTTTACATAAAGGTACTCCATTATTTTGCCTTCTGGCTCTAGAACAAAATCTTATAAAATGCAGACACTTTCTATCTGTGCTTCATAGATGTTACTATTAGAATTTCAGCTATAACACGTGGAAATTACAAAATATAATTTTATGAAGCTGTAGAATGAAAGTAGAGAGGTTCATAATCCCCAATGAATTTTGGTAATAAGGACCTCTAGCTCACATTTTTGGGTACAGAAAGCATAATGCAGTAAATCCAAATATTTACATAATCAAAGACTACTGTTACTTCGGTCTTCCCAGTAGTTCCATATTTATTTTTCATAAAATGTGGACTTTTAGCAAATTATCAGTAGGTCATGAAATGACAAATTATATGCGTACCTAACAACAGAGCATCAAAATATCTAAAATGAACACTGACAGAAATAAAGAAGTATGCAAGGTCTTGGTTGTAGATTTTGACACTCTTATCTCAATAACTGATATAACACAGACAAAATTCAATAAGAATATGGAATACTTCCACAGTTGACCTAGTGGGCATTGAAGACTAGTACACCCAACAACCACAGAATAACACTCTTTTTATGTATCCCATGGACCATAAATAAATCAAAATACATTTAAAAGTATTGAAATCTTACAGAGCATGTTACTTTTTATGACAATGGAATTAAAACCATTGTCAGAAAAATAAGGTAGCTAAAAAAATCCCCATTATTTGAAAATTAAATAATACACTAATTTGGCCTGTGGATGAAATTTTAAAAAATCACACAGAAAAATTAGAGAATATTTAAACTAAATTAATGATAACCTGATGCAGCTAAGGGTTAAAAAAAATATATAGAATTACATTTATACTAGAAATGGACAAAAAGTATAAAATCAATGATCTGAATTTCTATTTTAAGACAAAAATAAAAGAATTAAATTAAACCCAAGTAGAAAATATAATAAAAGAGAAAATCAGCAATCAATGAAATAGAAAACAAGCAATAGAAAAAAGTGATGGACCCAAAATTGATTTTTTAAACATTAATAAACTGACAAATTTGGATTAAAACTAATTTTTTAAAAAAGAGAACACAGCCCTAACCGGTTTGGCTCAGTGGATAGAGCGTCGGCCTGAGGACTCAAAGGTCCCAGGTTTGATTCCGGTCAAGGGCATGTACCTTGGTTGCGTGCACATCCCCAGTGGGGAGTGTGCAGGAGGCAGCTGATCGGTGTTGCTCTATCATCGATGTTTCTATCTCTCTATCCCTCTCCCTTCCTCTTTGTAAAAAATCAATAAAATATATTTTTTTTTAAAAGAGAATACAAAATAACAATATTACAAATGAAAGTGAAGACAGCACTACAGAAAATAAATGTTATTAAGAAAATATTTTTTAAAAAAGAAAAATATTTTATACAAATTGATGCTGATATTCAAGAATTTAGAATAAATGGATACATTTCTTATAAAACACAATTTTCTAAAAGAGACACAAAAGAAATAGAAAATATGCTTAGCCCCGTACCAATTAAATAATTTTTATGAAACCTTCCCCATAAAGAAAACTCTAAACCCAGCTAGTTTCACTGGTGAATTTTATCAAATATTTTAAAAAGAAATTATAACTATTTTACACAAACTCTTTCTCACTATAGGGGAGTAAAACTCATCTCCCACTCACTTTATGAGCCAACATATCTCTGATATCAAAACCTGGTAAGGCTATTATCAGGAAAATAAAAACAAAAGGAAATGAGTACAAATCAAGCTTCTCATGAATAAACACAAAAATCCTTTACAAAATATTAGCAAACTGAATACAACAATATATACAAAAGATGATACATCATACTAGTATCAAGAGGTTATGATAATACATCATAATTAATGTATGGAAGGCTGATTTCATGTTTGAAAATAATCCATGAAATTCATCATATTAACAGACTAAAAAAGAAAACCCATATGATCTTCCCAATATGTGTGTGTGTGTGTGTGTGTGTGTGTGCAGGGAGGTGAGAGAGAATGACAAAATGTAATATCCATTCATGATTTAAAAAAAAAAAATGCTCAGAAAACTAGAAAGTGAAGGGAACTACCTCAATCTGATAGAGCTAAAAACTATAACAAACATCATGTACTAGTATGTATTGAACATTTTCCCTCCAAGATTGGAACAAAGGCAAGGGTTTCTGCTCTCACAACTTCATTTTACTGGAGGTCCTACATAGTGCAATAAGACAAGAGAAAGAAATAAAAGACACAAAATTGAAAAGGAATAGGTAAAATGGTCTTTTTTCAGACAATATAATTGTCTACATAGAAATTTCTACAAAAAAGCTACTAAGTTTAACAAGGTCTTAGGATACAATTTTTAAAATCGATTGTAGTTCTATATACATGCAGCAAACACTGAAAAAAAAATCAATTTCAAAAAAGCAATGCAGTTAACAATAGCAATACAAGTGATCTCCCTGGGATTACTTCCCAAATAAACCATCTTCCAGAAGCCTTTGTTTCAGGCTAACACAGACAGCTAATATCAAGCAAAATACAAATGGCAGTATACAGGGAAGTCTGAAGTACAAATATATAGAAAAAATCAGAAATTACATATTATTTTGATTGTTTTCATTTTGCTCAACCATACTTTATATATTTTTCCAAATAAAAGTTATGCTTACATAAAGAGGAAATAGTTATCAATCTTCAAAAATTTTTTAAGAAAAATAGCCAAGGGATTTTCTCATTTATGATGAGTGAGATAATGTGCCAAATATTATTGACTAATGTATCAAGATTTAATATATCCAATTTAAAAATTTAAATAATTGTTAGCAATAGGTCATTGGGGATAAATGTAAATATTTTAGGTATTCTAATGAGGTAAAAGTTTGTTTTAAGATCTTTTCATAAGTTTATATTAAAATGGATAATATAAAAATACTTATCCACAAAACATAAAGATATCATTACATGTCTTTTCATATGTTATTCAACACATATTTATGAAATATCAACTACATGAAACTACTATTCTAAGTAAAGAGGAAAATAGATAAAAATTGTTGAGAGCCAGACCTGTCATAAATATTTCACATGTATGCTATCCTCTATTCCCCACCAAGACAGTCTGAGCAGACGCTAACACAGTCTCCATTTTCACATGGGAAAACTGAGCCACACAGAAGGAAGCAACTGGTGTGAAATCACAGAGCAGTGATGATGAGCAGCAGCCAAACCTGGTGAATCTGATCCCAGAGTCTACATCTCAACCAACATGCTGAGCACAATGCTCAGTGGTAAACAAGGTGAAAACATTTGTGTTCTCATGAAGCTCACATGTGAATAGTGGGATACGGAAAACAGGCAAATACAAAGACAAGAAAGTAATAAATAAAAGAGAAAGATAATGATAAGCTTCGAGGAAAATAAAATACAAGCAACAGCAGGAGATGGATGCCAGGAAAACCTCTGTGAGATGGCATTTGAGCTGAGACGTGAGTGACATGAAGCAGCCAGTCCTGTAAAACTCCGAGGCAAGAGTGTTCCAAACAGATAAAACATCTCTGCAAAGGCCCGGAGAAAGAGCAACATTGATGTGTCAGAAGAACAGGAATGAGGGTGCAGAAGAGATGGCTTTGGAAAAGTAGGGCCTCACGGACAAAATTTAGCTTTTATCCTAAGTATGATGGGAAGCCATTGGAGGGATTTGGGAAGAAGTCAGCACCACACTTTTATTTGTGCTTTTGAAAGCCTTACAATCCTTTGCAGAGCATGGTTTGTAAGGGAAGCAAAGGGGAAGAAGAGAGACCAGGAGGCTATCAAATGGGATAAGTGAGGGCAGCAGGTGTAGTGGCCTAGGCGGGGAAAGAAAAAAATGGATAGAAGCAGACCAAATCAAATATGTGTCAGAGATAGACCCAGGAGGACTCATGGATTGCTTTGGTAGGGGAAGAACGAGAGGAGGAACCAAGATAATGACTAAGTTTTTGGCTTGAATGATTTTAGATGGTGGTAACATCGAAAAAGGAATGACTGGGGAATGACATGGCCCAAAGGGGAAGTCAAGCTAGGTTTTAGATGCTTATTATGCATCTAAGGTGAGATGTCAAATAGTCAGTGGACAGAAATACCATGAGAGATGGGAACTTGGCAGCCATCAGTGCATAGATGGCACGGGCACTCTAACACACAGGGATTGAGTGGAGAAGCCTAGAAAGGGGCAGCCCCTGAGGCCAGAGGAAACCAGGAGTATCAAGGTCAAAATCAGCAATAGTATTAGAGATTCAGGAGGGAGGGCTCATTGGTGAAAGGGGCTGTATCTTTCATTAGACCAATAACATGCTCTTGCAAATCTTGTATACATTCAAATGACTCACTCTTACAGAAAAGTCTAACTCAAAGAACATGAAAGTAAAGTTTGATAAAGTTAAACATATTTTAGAAAATGGAGAGTGTATCTCTTAAATAATCAAATGAGCAAACCAAGATTCTTATACTAGTGTATTAACTTGCTTAAAACAGGATTTAATGTACACACCAGATCTTGAATGAGATTAGTTTAAGATTTGAACTCAATGTCAGATGTCATCAGAAGTAAACTCTAACATTTGGTTCACACTGTGCTGTCTTTACTATCTAGAGTTCACGTGCAAATTATCATCATCATAGCTACTAATTAAATGCTTACTATTGTAAATGACAAAGGGGCCCTGTAATAAATCTTTCAGAAAGGCTCCTCACAGGGTGACCTGGTCATAAATTCCTAACTGGGCAGGTCTTGGTGAGTAGTCATGCCCCAGGCCTTAGTAAAAGGTCTATCTTTGCCTTAAGCAAGACCTGTCCATTGTTCTTGTGCATCTAGGTTAACACACCTTTGAAACCCAGAGTAATCCTCTTTTCCAGACCCCTGGGAACCATTACCACCCTCTTAAGGGAGCACATAATCTTGTTAACTATCCTGTCATGCAATCTCCACTTTGCTTTCTCCTACCTTCATGTAATCTTCCTTAACTTCCCTCCTTAATTCCAAATGCATAAAAGAAACTGCAAAACTGTAATTCTTTAGAGCATCTGAGACCATGCTTTATGGCTTTGTCATCCATTTTGGTTCAAACAAACTCATAAAAGTTCTCCATAAATTTGGACATTCTTACATAGACACTCTATATTAATTAATGTAATGCTCACCAGAATCTTATAAATTAAATGCTTTTATAATGTCACTTCTTTTTGAAGATGAGGAATGTTAGGGTTGCCAAAGGAGGAAGGCAGGAGGCCAAAGGGGGTAAAGAATTATAAATTTACTATTACATCTGCTAGCAGAAGGGCTGAGACCAAAACGGCATCAGCGGGGCAGAGTAGGGGGAGCGGGTTATTTATGTCTCTTGTAAGGGTCAGTCAGAGCAATGAGTCAAACCAGGTGCAGGTGGGAGCCAGGTGTAGGCAGTCCCCTGGAAACTGGGTGAGGTGGTTTACTGGAAGCTAAAGTCATGAGACCTCTAATGTGAGTAACAGGATAATCGCTGGGAGGGGCGAGAGCCCCATGCAGAGCATCATGGAGTGCAAGAATGTGCCTAACAAGGAACTGACCTTAAGAGAGGTTTCAGTGACTTTCCCAGTGTCAGCTAGAATCCCACAGTGGTCATATCTAGAGACTTTGTGGTCCTTATTCTGGTGACACAGTGATACCTCAGGACTCCACCCTTAAAACCTCATGGTAAACTTTATGCCCCCACCTTTAATTTTCTTCGGCTATCCACTTATCATATATATATAATCTGCCAATAAAAGAGAGAGAGAGAGAGAAGAAAAACAAACTAAAGTAACAAGAAAAGAATGAAAGGGAAATACAAAATAATATCATAGCTGATATGCATCTAAAAAAATTAATTAGGATTGAATTTTTTAGTTTTCTGGCAGTACAAGTAAAAAGGAACACACAGTGGATTACAAAATTTCCATTATCTAATAAAAGGGAACATATCAGTTAGGCAAGAGACTTTTTTTGTCCCAATCCTTAAGTCCAACAGTACTTCTTATATGTAGTTATTTTAGGAAACTAAACCCTATAATGATCAGAGACTTCACGAGCAATTCCATACACACACACACACACACACACACACACACACACACACACATATTCATCTGGTTGCACTTACAATTTTCCCATTTAAAATGTGGTCAACAGCTCAGGGTTCTCTAGTATGAGACTTACACAGTTCATGGTCATCTCTGCACTTAGAATTTTTCCATTTAAAATGTGGTCAACAGCTCAGCATTCTCTAGTATGAGACTTACACAGTTCATGGTCATCTCAGCCTTTTTCAACAACTTTAATAGTCTCCAGTGACTTAAGAACCACAGCCTGAACTTTTACAACAGGAGCTCAACAGAAGTAAGACTGTTGCACACTCCGCACAACAGTCACAGGAGCTCAACAGAAGTAAGACTGTTGCACACTCCGTAATAATGGCCTACATCACATCTTTCTCCCAGGAGGCAGAATCTATGTGAAACGAAATCTTGGCAAAAATTTCAACACATCACTTGCCCCCAGCTTCAATTTATGTCCCGTCACAAGCAAACTGCCATGAGTTTTAACTATGAAAAACCAGTTTGTTTTTAGAAAACATCCTCAGTATCAGCTAATAGAACAAAAATGACCAGGAAGAGCGCTATTTAATATGGATTAAATGTGAATACAACTCAGAAGCTTTCTTCTTGTTGAATTAGATAATCAAAACTATTAAACAGTGTTTCAAAATGCTTTTCATAATCCCAGGACCATTAATGTCATGTTCAAATCACTGTGGATTTTTGTTGTTGTTGTTGCTTTTACTATTCATAGGGATACAATGAGTCATTGGCACATTTCCAGTGCAAGATGCATTTGAATAATACATGACATGCCCTTTAGCTAGCATCCTGATGCCAGATTTAAAACAAGGTAAGAAGTTTCCTCCATGTACACTTGCAGTGTTCAGCTGTTCATAATCTATAGCGTTAACAATTTATCATCAAACCCAGCGACTTGCTGCCAACTTATCAAAGTAGCCACTGGATGCATATGATCAAGTCTGAGCATCTGGCTCTCCTCTGTTCCTGACATTAGCACAGACAACAGAATCAGTGGACTATTGAATGCAATTACAGTAAGCGAGACAGACAATAAAGATTGATAGCGCCTTCTCTTTTTATCACACACAAAACTAGTGGGGGTTAAAGCTTTGCCTTGAGCTGCCTTCATTTAACAATGATTGAAAATATGCAATTGTGTTGGTAAAACACTGTAGCCTGTACCACTTCATTTACTGGACACATTATCAAATTAAATGAAAAGTGAACTGCCAAAAGCAATAGTTATTATATATTAATGATGAATATTTACTTAGCATTGTTCACAAATCATACAGAGAACAGAATCCTTCTTGTTATCTCCTTTGCAGGTTACAGTTGAGTAGGCTTAACATTTCTATGTTTACGTTAAATCTTCTGTCTACAAATCTCTAAATACAGACTTGCACGATTGGTTTTGTGACTATCCATGTGATTACAATGTGTAATTAATAAAATGCTCTAGTTGTAGATGAATCCTAATTATTGAAGTGCTTTTCTCCCCTTTATAACAATTCTCATTCTTGTAGCTCATTTTGTAGAAAGACAAACTTAGCCAGGGGTATGTGTTGTGACCAAAAGGTTAGGAACTCTAGCTTACTTGAGCTTTCAAAATATGAAATGTGAAAAAAAAGAAGCCCAAGATACAGACAAACCACAACTTTATATTTTATGCTTTTCTCCAAAGAGTATTGCTTTAGTAGCCATAGGGGGATATAACGGTTCACCCATAATTTGACCTCCAAAATAAGAAATACACATGGGGCAAAAAGCAAAATGGGTCAGTATAAAATTATTGAGCAGACAAGGGGAAATGGGTCCTATTCCACAGTTCTTACAGAGGAAACTGCATTGTAAGCAAATATCAATAGATCTGGGAATGCAAAAATAAGTGTCTCATTGTTAAGTGGACAAACATTTGGTGTGCATACCGGCATGTCAGAAAGACATGATGGCAGGCAGGCATGATTGTTCAAAGTTATGTAGATTAATTCAAGGTTCTTTTAAAAACACGCACATCTGGCCCTCCTTTCTAATGATAGATACATGGAAAAGAAGGCGCTCAGATATGAAATGTAATCCTGTCTCTTTTTTAAGAGCTCAATAACCTGAAAGGGTGATGTATCCCAAACAAAAAGAAAATAAGGAGAGGCAAAGAACCAGCCATGGGCTAAAACCATCCCACTGATTACTCTGTAAACAATTAAATACATACTCAGAAGTGTTGAGTTTAGAATTAGAGCACCCACCATATGCAGTTAACATAAATAGCAGTGTGAAGTATAGGTTAGTCAGTGAGTATGGAAATCACCAAAGTGATAGCATCACCACAGTAGATTGAGACTCCGGGAGCCAAAAAGGGAGAACTGACTCAGTACTCATGAAATGTAAAGGGTACAATTATGTTCTCTAGTTTTACCTTCAAGAAGATGTAAGTAAAGTCACTTTTCCAGGCACATTCAAATACAAGGTCCATGTTGCCTTTCAATCTTTTGGAGATGTGTAGCCTTTGCCAGTTGTTTTCAAACCCAGCAAACCATCAGACTTATCTCAGGAGCTTCGTAAAATGCAAATCCCTGGGTCCCAATCTCTGGGATTCTTATTCAATACAATTTGGGTGAAGCAATAGTACTTACTATGGGATATTCAGCAAATAAAATGTGAAAAATCAGAGAGAAAACTTATCATCAATAAAGCCATGGTCCGTGATCCATCTTTTTACCCACGTATATCTTTTTATCTAAGAATGTAAAATTTCTCAAGTCAATAATATTTTCAGGGGAGTCAGTTTACAAAAATTTAAATGACAAAGAAGCACATGCTTATGGCTAAAAATCAACACGCTACATAACAATGCAAGTAAGAACACAAAATAATGCTTTTGCTAGTCCCTCAATAGCTGTCCCTCACAGAGTTAATTACTGTTTAATATAGATGTCTTTATAGTCTTTACAGTTTTACCATGTCGGGGGGTGGGGTTTATGGCAAGACTGTGTCCCAGCCATTTCTACCCACTTCAGTGAGGGTTTCTTCTTCTTGGCTGACTGTGTGGTCATCACTCAGCCAGTCCTTACATTTTTTAAAGAGGAATTATCCCATATGCATCTGTAGACTCAGTGTGTCCATGGGGGGAGGTGAGCTCATGATCTTCCTACATACATCACCATGTTGAGTCTCCCAACCTTTATGTATTCACTCTTAATTTATGTCTGTATGTATTTTACATAACCCAAATTGGACTATACATACTGTCCTGTGAGTTGACTTTTTTCACTTCATGCTATTCTGATTTATATCTAGATCTATCTAAAACTATTTTCTTATTATTTCTAATGGCTATAACTCATTACTCTACTTTTGGAACAAGGATCTTTGGGTCTTTGGAGGATAGGAAGTGACATTAAAGCTTGCTTGTATTTGGTACATACTTTGTGTGTCCAATTCTCTATCAAAGTCACTTAATTTTTTTTTAAAGAACCTGCTCCTTTTAGAGGTTTTAAATCTAAACGCAAGAAATAAGTCTATAACCAGAGAAAATTGAGGAAGGTATTACATTTTGCCGGGCACCAGTGCACAGTGTAGCATTCTATAAGTATCTGTGCTTATTATGATTACTAGATATAAATAATATCTATTGAGCATTGTCTTAGTCAGCTAAGGCTGCTATAACAAAATATCATAGACTGGGAGGCTTAATCAACAGAAATTTTTTTTCTCCCACTGTTCTGGAGGCTAGGAGGTCTAAGATCAAGATGTAGACAGATTCAACCTCTGGTGAGGATCTACTTTCTAGCTCCTTAAAACAACAAAACACAACCACCTACATTAATTGTAATAAATTAGTTTTAATCAGGTATAATGAAAATGCAGATGAGAATGAAGGTTGGGGGAATACATTTCTAAATAAAGGTAGCAGAAATGAATTAACTAATTATTATTCCAGCAAATATTTTGGAAGACCAGTTGCTATGCGCTGAAACACGTGCTCCAAATTCGTATGTTAGAGTCCAAACCCTCTCAGAATATAATAATATTTGGAGATGAGATCTTTTAAATGATTAAGTTAAAATAAAGACTTTAGGGTGGGCCCTAATCCAATGGAATCCTTATAAGAAGAGGAAATCTAGACACAAAGAGACACCAAGACACACTAGCATCAGCAGGACAACCATGTGAAGACACAAGGAGAGGCCTCTGTCCTGCAAGCCACAGAGTGAGGCCTCAGAAGAAACTAACCCTGCTAACACCTTGATCTCAGACGTCCAGCCTCAGGAACTGTGAGAAAGTAAGCCTCTGTTAGCAAAGCTATCCAGTCTATGGTATTTTGTTATGGTAGCCCCAGAAAACTAATGTACCAGTATTTTTTGTCAAAGAAATAGAGGGAACCAGAATGTGGGATTCACTGGGAATTTCACTCTCACTCATGGCTTCTACCCAGGCCACTAGTAATGAGAGAGAGAGAGAGAGAGAGAGAGAGAGAGAGAGAGAGAGAGTTTAAGAAAGGAATAAAGTGAGAGTCTTAAGGATACAAAGAAAACCTTAGGCTTGGAGAAAATAACTAAATATCCCAATTTTCATAACCAAGATAGGTAGATATCCTCTCTCTCTCTCTCTCTCTCTCTCTCTCTCTCTCTCTCCTTCCATTAACATGTCTATCACTATCCTTATTGTGATTGGCCTGCCTTTTCCAGAGTGAATAGGTGTGCTGATTACCTAAGAATACATCTGACTATAGAGCAGAGACACGAGTAGATGCACAGCATGAGTTTCTAACCGGAAAACATCTCCTTATGTTTAGATTATTTATTGGCCAAGCAGGACATGTAGCAAGAAATCAGCTATTCTCTGCTACTTGTGGTTTACCCACTCACATTACCTCATCACAGCAATGTCTCCGCTTCTGCCATCAGTCAATGGGCTGGGAGCAGAATCAAACCCTGACCTGGGCTGGACCGTTCTCCCGATCACAGCCATGCTCCCCCAGGAGCTGTGGGAGAACTGCTCCCGCCAGGAGGTCCACCAGACCTCATTCCTGCTCACTAATAACCTTTCCTCTTTCCTCGCTTTTGTTGGGATCTTAATGACCTCAACCCTTCACAGAGAGCTGCCTCTTTTTTTCTTCTCTCGCCATGAACACAAAATGGCAGGTAACCCAAAGAAATAAAAATAATTTAGGTGTCAAGTAAAATCTATCTACTAGGTGGTGTACACAAATATGTGTGTCCCATCCCCATGTGCACCAGATGGCACTACCAGGAAAGGGCAGGGATTTCCCCAGGGAAGATCACCTCCAGACTCTGCTACAAAAGCCTTTTTCCCCACACTCTGTGATTGATTTACTTTAAACGCTGCTTGAGATGTCTCTCTGAGAGGAGGGTGCTTTCCCAGACCCGTGGTTATTTGTCGGTGTGTCTGTGCCTGGGTGCCTATAGAACCAGCCTCTCGAAGGCATTCGCTGCTGCAGGCAGTCTAAGCACAAGCTTCAGATGGCAGAACCAGGGGCTGATTGCTGTCTAAAACCAGGAGGATGACTCAATGCACGTGGAATTTCTCCTCTTTTTTTGGTGAGGAAAAATAGGCAGAGGTTCAGTTGTTCATCTCCTATGGTCCCCATCCCCGAGCACTTTCCATTTCCTTTTTTTAAACTAAATAGTTTTAAAAATCGTGTGTGTGTGTGTGTGTGTGTGTGCGTGTGTTTGTATGTGTGTGTGTTTGAGTGTGTGTGTGTTTCTGTGAGTGTTTGTGTATGTGTGTGAATGTGTTTGTGTTTGTTTGTGTGTGTGTGTGTGTGTGTGTGTGTGTCTGTATGTGTGAGAGTATACATGCACCTCGGTTAATTTCTCACAAATGGTTACATCCATGGATATATTTTACTAAAGCCAGAGAAGCAATGCAAAGAATAAAAGAATCAGTTTCGTTCAGCAGTGGGTAGTGCTGTGTAGTGGGCCAGGGAGATCATTTGTAGCATTCTTCTAATCCTTCTGCTTCTTCCACTGGCTTAACTTCTACTACATCCTAATCAGGAAAAGATACCCGGTGAAACAAACCTTGAGCGTCCTATTGTGTAGTTTGCCAATTTTCATTTTGAAAAATCTTGCCTTTTTAAAGAGTTTATAGGTCCCAATAAATGAATGAATTTCTCCCCTTGACAGAATTTCTTTACATAAAATTCCACAAAGGGGCTCACCCTGCCACAGAAGCAAACCTGCACACACAGGGCCCACCCTAGAGATAGTCTTGTTATCTTGGAGAAATCAATTTAAAAGCAAATAAGCATTAGACAATAATTTCAATATTAACTTACTCTTCTTGCTTCTTCATCAGAGCAAGCTAAAAGGATGCGACCTCGCTGTCACCCTTCACCTAGGCTTCCTCTAGTTCTCTCCCCATGTGGTGCCCTCCGCACGGGTAAAGCGACCTCCTTTCCCCTACCAGCCTAGTTATTTATTGAATATGCTTGCATTCTGGAGCATTATCAGCTTAATGCATAATTCAAAATCTCTTGCATGTGGCCTGCACTTTTGCCTTATCCCCCGAATTCCGAAAGAAAGATAAGAGGAAGTATCTCCAAAGTGGCAAACATAAGGATTCCTGAACATTAACATTGCCCGCCCCCCTGCCAGCCCTCCCTCACCCCTCAGAAAACCGTGCACCTTGCAGTTCCCACACAGCCCACAAAGCTGCTGTACGGAGAGAAAACAATCCCAGAGATGATCCAAAAGTTTACCCTGAGAGGGACCCGAGAACCTTTGGGAAAAAGAGGTCTCTAAAAGTGGGAAAAATCGCAATGATTACCTTTGGAGTCACATTCTAGATGGGGAGCCCGATGTTTTCAGCCAAGCAATAGTTTCAAATCTCTGCAATTCAAAAAAAAAAAGAAAAACCAGATTTAGAATGTTTTGTGAGGGTTTTTGCCCCCTCTGGGGCAGGGGAAGCTGTGTGTCTGGTAAAAGGCCAGAATGAAAGGGAAGAGAGGGGCAGATAGAAAAGGCTTCTGAACGTGTTGGAGGGATGAAGGAAAGAGAAAGTCCCCCCCAAAAAGGGGTGGGAAGGACTAAAGGGAGAGAGATGGTGAAGGATTAGGATACGAATTGATTGGGGGACAGGATGGGGAGAGAAAGACAGACTTGGAGAAGAGAGGGCTTCAAGATCAACTGTATTAGAAGGTTAATTCAGTCAAAATCAATTCAGCAAAAGTGGCTCAAGTGATTTTTCCCCCCATACTGAATTGACTGGCTTCTGATTGAATTGATTACATTGACCAGTTATTTTTAATGATGTGTGGAAAGAGAAAATGGGTGGGTAAGCCCACCTGCAAATGCACAGATCCAGGTACCTGTATGCTCTGATTTGAACACACTAACAATCTGACAAGCATAAAAAATACAAACACATGTTTGTAGGCACATGCATGTGTATGTGGCAATGCTGAGTTCTGTCAAAAAATGACATCAATGTCGCCAGAACAATCACAAGCATACTATAGACATAAATACACACATATAATATATATCCTGAGTTTTGTTCTTTCAAGGTTCCAAATATTAATTGTCTTCTTGGAAAGCAGCTTATCCTTGATGGAGTTACTATGCTGTATAAAGGCACCAGCATCATTTATAGTAAGCACTGTTTTTTAAATTAGGGTTCACCTCCCCCTAATGCACTTCTGTCAAAGTCAGGACATGATACCAAAATCATAAGGTCACCAATAGCACTTGGACTTATTACTAAATATGGAATTCTAGTAGATGCTTTTTACATGCATTTTGAATCCACCAAGCAATAATTCCTCCTTTTTTGGTAAACATAAAGACATGAATTATTAAAAAATTAAAGACATTTAGAATAATGGTCCTCCATACGCAAAGTATTTATTTCAACTTTCATCATTCATAGTTTATTGCATTGATTTTTTTTTCATCAGTTTGCTTAGTATTAGGCTTCCACCAAACTCATCAATAAGAAATGAATTTTGTAACTTTCAAATCCACTATATTATTTTAGCTTTTATTTGCAGTGAATTTTTCTTCTCTCCATGGTATTACTGCAATAAGTCAGTCATTATTTCTTTATGTTTTCCCTTCTTTCTTTAGTATTTCATTTCCCTTTACAGCACATCTTGTGATCACAAAGAAAACAGAGACACTTATTTCTTCTAACAGTTGAAATTGCTGCCAGTGATTTAGCTGTCATTTAATTTGATTCCTCTCTTCTGTCTGTAGAGAAATATGTTTAATGTACTGGAAATTATGTTAATAAGAAAAAGCATTATCTCATTTAATGAAATAAATATACAAATATTTCAAAATAAAATAAAGAGGCAATCTTCACTGAGAAAAATGTCTCTTATGGTTTGCATAAAATAAACAAATGAGAAAACAAAATCATGACTACATTGAAACACTGACAAAAATTATGCCTGCATTCAAAAGGGGAGGGGAAGCTTGGTAACTGAATTACCCAACATTTAATCAAATAACTTTTTGAAATTTATGGGGCACATATTAAAGATTGCATTGTTAATCTTACATTTCCAATTACTTCAAGAAAAATCATTTTAAATTTATTTAGAATGGACAATGGCATGTTGAAAAGTTTTCTTTGTAATTTTTCTGTTCTATTTCAATTGGTCTTTCAATGATTGCTATGGCTTGAATGAATAATTATCAGCAAGCTCATTGAAAATATGAACCAACCCATGTAACTACAAGAAAGGTTAGAATTCCTTTGATTTTGCTAATCAAAACAGTCAATGAACTCATTCCAAAGCTTCTATATATTAAAATTTATCTAATGTACAAAAAGGTTAAATAAATATTGTTAGTGATTTGAGCAAAACTTGAAGCAATTATGTAATAAAAGCATGACCACAGTAACAGAAACACATAATTAGCAATTTAATTACTGGCATGAAGACAAGCTAAAGATGTCAATAAAAAAAATCTTTAGTGACAAGCCGATTTTATTCTCTTTATTGCAATTTATGAGAAATATTCACCACCTGATGAGTAAAACCACTTTTATACAAAATAGCTACCCTTCCAGAAACTGAAAAACCCAATTTGAAATATTTCTGACTTCATATCTTACATAGTGAATCATTATAGTTTCTCCCTGTTAGATTAGCACTTCCTCTTCTCTGGAAATACTGTATTTTGAGTCAGCAAGTAAAAACCATTATGTTTTTTAAAATGAGTTAAAGTAGCAGGTGTTCTTTGTTTCAATTTCATTCTTTTCCAGCTTCAATAATGTTTGACAGAAATGCTTCCCTATATATGATATTCCAAATTTCCTATCTTTTCTCATCTCCTAAATTTCAGCTCAGAAACACACCTAACCCATGGATTATTTTAAAAAGGAGATAAATGCCAACTCTAGCAGAAAGTTGGCTGTTTGGACATTCCTCCGGGTCTTTCACAATTACTTTTTCTCCCCATCTCTACATGTAGAATTATAGGTGGGAGGTAAAAGAGAGAAACAGGTAAGTTCAGTTTATTGTGATATGGTCCACTTGAATTTTTCATCAGAATCCCAAGTTTCAGATTTTTAAACAGTCCTGAACTACTTATGTTAAAGTGTTTGATGAATGCGTACCACCTTCTGTGTCACTGATATTTAACCAGCAGCAGAAAACAGATATGTCAAGATAGAACCATATTGAAAGAAGTTTTCCATCTTGTGATAAAAAGTGAATCATCCTGGCTGGTGTTCAATAGCCACTTGTACAAGCCCAATGCATGGAGTGAAATCATGAAAGCCAGACTTCATGCTAAGAAGTTAAGTCTATAAATAAAACTTGAAGCATGATGAAATACACTTAAAAATAAACTCCAGCCACTAGGGACATAATAAATAACTCCTAAGAACATTGCCTTTTATAATTAATCTACTGATTCTAATCATTTTGACATACAGTTCCAACCGGATATCCTAACTAAATAGTCACGTCTTCAGAGAAGGGTGTATAATACAAACTCAGTTTCTAAGGAAATTGAAAATGTTTGCCAAAGCATAGTTGACGTGACTACCACTTGATAAATGTGAAAAAGGCAAGTAATTGGGAGATGACTTTTTGGAACCTCGTGGCTAATATACTAAAATCATTCATTTCTTACATATATTTGGATTAGAGGTTGTTCACTTTCATATAAAGACCCCTTCCCCAGAAGTTTTTGATCACTGTTGGATGCCGTAGACCAGTGATGGCGAACCTATGATACGCGTGTCAGAGGTGACTCTCGAACTCATTTCTTTTGGTTGATTTTTCTTTATTAAATGGCATTTAAATATATACAATAAATATCAAAAATATACATCTTTGTTTTACTATGGTTGCAAATATTAAAAAATTTCTATATGTGACACGGCACCAGAGTTAAGTTAGGGTTTTTCAAAATGCTGACACGCCGAGCTCAAAAGGTTCACCATCACTGCCGTAGACCAATTCCAGCATGTCATAATTTCAAGAGTTTCATCAAAAGGTTGATGAGACTTGGAGACTCAACAGGGTTGAGTCACACATGTAGCCACCTGTTGGAAATGGCTAAAGGCATTTCCCGAAACCTGAATAGTAAACTGATTGTGGCTGCCAGACAGTTAAAGGGCATCTTAATCTACATGTTATTGCCTCCTACTGGCCAAACCCCTGAACAGCCATAGGCGATTCCCCAAACTGACAATGCTTCTGTACCCTTTGAAACCTTACCCTTTAAAGTGTATTATCTCCACCTTGCCTTAGGACAAATTGTGTTAATAAAAGCAAGGGTCCTAGACAAGGAGGGAGTCTTCAGTTCCTTTAGCTGAAGGTCCTCTGACCCCCAATGCCTTTCAAAATTATATCTCGTCTCCGGACTCTTGATTAGTCTCTGGATTTCTATGTCATCTGCGCACAGCCTTTTCCAGATTCTTGAACCCTTCTTGATGCTGGGACAAGAACCCCGGCAGTTTATTATATATCATGATTGGTGTCTAAGTTTCTGTTTCAGCCACAAACACAAATTTACTTGGATTTTTCAACTCTAATCATCTAGGCTTGAAATTATCTTTCCTTCTATACTTTCATGGTCCAGACACAAGTTGCCAAAAATAAGCATGTTAATTTATAAACCTACATAAAAAATCTCCCATATTACCACTGTAGAAGATGGTTAAGCAATGGTTAAGCAATGGTACCTGCCTTTAAGAAGCCCAAAGTCTAGTTAAGAAGATGGTGTGACCAAAGGTAATGACTGCCTTATAATTCAAGTGTAGTTATGATAAATACCAAGCAGATGACACAATAAGCAAAAGACGGTTCATAGAATAAAGGCAGCACAGTGTCCTTATGGGTAGGCGCCTTCATAAGTGGATACTATGGGGAGAAATTTTTAAAGCTTTCAAATGAAACATCTCATTTGACCTTATGAGCTAAACATAGTGAAGAAACAGAGATTCAAAAGGTTAAATAATTTACCAAACAAAGCATATTACAATGGGGGCACAATCATAGTTCTGTGAACTCTCAAGTTGAAGAAGAAGAAAGCATTTCAGATGAACAAATGACCAAGGAAGTATGTCAAGAAGAAAGGAAGGGAAGACATTCATAAAATGTGCAGGATGACTGAGATGTGATTTTGCTTTTCTGGGCTTTAATTGTTCAAAGCATGACATTTGTATAACTTATTGGGAAAAGTTTATAATTCAACCACTGTAGCTTACATAAAAAATACAATGAAAAAGGGGGGCGAAAAAGAAAGAAATACTCTCTTACAATAGTAACCCACCAGAAACTCTAACTTTTCCCAACCAAACCCCATCTGAACTTTGTAAATCATTAACTTTCATTATGCTCTCATTCAATGGAAAGTATCCCTGCTCTCTGGAAAAGATGAGAACACTTAAATTTACATCTATGTAAAGTGTGAAATGAAAAAGGAAAAATGATATTTTATAATTCTGGGAAACCAAAAAACTTTAAATAAGTTTTCTTCTTTAACTATAACAATCAGATTTATCTTGCACCCCAACATAAATACCACAGCACCTTCTATCCTTGTATTCTTACAAATGCATTAATATTATTCACTAGAGGCCCAATGCACGAAATTCATGCAAGAGTAGAGAGAAGAGAAGAGAGAAAATTTGATGTGAGAGAGCCACATTAATTGGTTGCCTCCTTCATGAGCCCTAACTGGGGTGAGGAACTGCAACCCAGGTATGTGTCCTTGACCAGAATCAAACCTGAGACCCTTTGGATCCAGGGTGGATACTCTAACCACTGAGCAATGCTGGTCAGGACCAGGAATCTCATTTTTGCCAGCACCATGGGTGATTCTGGTGTTGGGGTCTGCAGACCAGACTTTGAAAGCCATTGCTCCAATGAACTCATAGTTTTTGGACCATTTTGCCTGTGGTTCATAATATCCTTTCTACTAAACCCCTTTTCTGAGCTAGATGATGGGGTTATGATAGGCTTGACTATTTCTAAATTACACACAAGGAATCGCTAAATTCCCTGCTCTAGAACAATGATGCCTCTCTTGAAATGTACTCCCATATGGAGGGAGAACACCACCAGTCATCAGAAAAAAAGACATCCCCTGAGTGTTATGTTACTGTCCTTGAAATACAGCCTCCAAGTTGCCCTAAATAGGATCATACCATTTGGGAGATCATACTTGGGTCTCAGATCAGTATTGATTTTTCAATGATGCATTGAAAAATTAAGTAACCTTTACACAATTAGCTAGGTGTATTTGTTGCTGACTTATTTTCCCTATAAATAATAAACACTCAGAAAAATATATTTCACATTCATTTGGGATCAGATAATTCCTCTTCAGTAGCACATAGGATATATATTTGTGCATCCACCGGGATGAGCCAAATCTCTTTCTCTTATTTCCAGTAGTTTCTTAACATAAACATTTGAGGCCACTAAAACCCAAGTAGCCATGATGAAAATGATAGAGGCAGACCCTTAACACATTGAAATGTAAAGACAAATTAATATTAGATGCTTCTTCAAAACACTATCTCTGGAACAAGTAAAATTCAGCTGAAACACAAAGGACTTAAATACTTGCAGGCTGCATAAAAAGAGGTGCCGTGGAAAAAGGTGCCTTTTTTTTTAATTGAATAGAATCCAACAAAGCTTTGGCAGACCACAGATTTAAAAGGTTGGGAATGCTTGCAGAAATGGATTCATTCACACGGTTGTGAATCATTTAGCACACACTTCAGAGAGAGTTTAGCATCTTCGTCTCTGCCTCCCACCTCCTAAGAAAGGCTGTTAATCAAAATGAAGACTCATAGAGGCAGCCTTGGGGGTGGGACAAAGAGATGAGAACAAGCACATCACGAGGAACGATTTTCCTCTACTAAGGACAGTTTGGCGTTTTCTTCTTTCTTCCAGGGTGGAATGTTTAATACAGGAGTGTCACATAAATTAATGTGTAGATTCTCAGACTGGGGTCATTATGACAGTTATATAAAAACAAAACCAGTCCCACATTTAGGACATGCTACTGAATGAGCCTGAGTCAAAAAGTGCACT
This sequence comes from Myotis brandtii, assembly GCF_000412655.1. Taxonomy (NCBI): domain Eukaryota; kingdom Metazoa; phylum Chordata; class Mammalia; order Chiroptera; family Vespertilionidae; genus Myotis; species Myotis brandtii. The sequence continues at coordinate 7,783,802 of NW_005371410.1, forward strand.
CCCCATTTCACTTAAACACAGTTCCCCGAACTGTAAGATTATAAAGGAGCACATTAGAAATTATCTGAATGAAATGATTAAAAGCATCTCTATTTGTAAAAATCTTGTGATTATAAAAGAAATTTAAATGTCTTTCTTTTAAAAATTGTTTAGTCATCATTTTAATGGGTTTTTTAAGATAATAAATATAGTCATTCAGTGGTGGACTTTAGACCAGGGCATTGGAGACAGACCATGTAAAAGCTGAAGTTCACACACACACACACACACAAACACACACACACATCCCTAATAACTTACTGAGGCCCATACAACTTGCCAGGTTTATTTTGTGCCAATAAATTCACTAATATGTACTTCCAAAATAAAAGATGACAAATTGTCAATTAAGTAAAATATGCAAGTGCTATATTGTTAATGGTTAGAGTTTATAAATGATGTTTTCAAGAAATTAAAATAACGAAAAGATCATAATTAAAAGAAAACACACAGAGTAAATCTGTATTTACTTCCATAAAATAGCCAATAACAAATGTAGAGGTTTAGAAAACCAAAGCAAGATGCGCCCTCGACGTGGCTGGGATGGTGGTGAAGTGCCCTGACCACACAGCACATCAGATTCCTCATTCACTGCGCCATGACCATTCTTCACAAAGCTCAGCTCTCGGATATGTGCCCTGTCCCCAAAAAGGTCTTCTCCCACAATGACTGCAATATAATTATGTAAGTATTTAGATCATCGTCATTTAGGAAAAATACTACAAGGAAGGGGAAAGTGAGCAGGGGGGATTAATGTTTCAAGTGTCTGTGGTAACAGAGAACACACAACCCAAATAACAGCTCATTTAAAGATCACTGATGTTTGTTATTAAAATGCAAAATATAAGTACTGATGACCATTTTAATCTCTCTCTTTGGTAGGTATAAACAAAAGTAGTAAAAGACAAATTTACTGCTTTGTCATTTGGGCTAAAGGAGAAAATGTGATTCTTAATTCTTTATCTTAAAACACTTACTTCATGCCTTCAAGATGCTGGTATATTTTTAATTTGACTCTTACAGTATAGCCAGCATATTCTCATCACCATTTTACAGATGACGGTGAGGGAAGAGAGTGGGTGAGTAAGTTGCCTGACTGGTGTGTCCACACCTGACTTACCAGTTGCTGTGCTAAGTCAAAGGCAGGGGAGACATCCAGGGCAGCCCTGCTTTCATATGCATAACCCTGGGTCAGAGCTGTTTTAAGCCTCAGTCAAGTGCCCTATTCTCTGTGTAAGCAGACTACAGAAAGACATTTGATGACATGGAATCTTTTTCCCTCCACCTGTATAATTAATTTTCATTCATGTAAGAGGGTAATTGCTGAAAAAGTGATTCCTATAGATTCAGGATGTTATTTGATTTTTAACAGTGGTTCTCAACCCTAGCTGCACAATTAAAATTACCTGGGGAGCTTTTTTTAAAAAAAATTCTTAGTCAGGCCCTATCCCCAGAGATGCTGACTCTAAGGTGTGGGCAGGGCTGAGACCCACTGATTTTACAGCCTGGGTACTGCAGCCACAGTGTAACCACAAAGTGAGGAGGAGCTGATTTCTGGCCCATGGTATACAATGGATTTACACCCATAGGCAAGTGGATCTAAATTTGTAAGCAAAAAATGGGAATAATAGTGTATTACATATCAAAGCTGAAGAATTAAATTAGGAGCTTTTTTTCTTCTCTCTTCCAGATATAGATTGACCTGAAGCTCAAGGCAATTGTTTTGGTATCTTGAAGGAAGGAAAGTGGGAGATAAGTACATAAATGAAAAGATATTATTAGCACCAATTCTTAAAAAAATAAAATCAAAGTTCTCCACTTAGAGGAGGAACAAATGTATTTGATAAACACATGTTAAAAGCTAGCTTAGAATAATTTTTCAGTTGCATTTTCTCAACATCTCATTTCAAATTCGCATTTACTTTTATACAGTTTAAGATCCTTGGAGGCAATGAGGTATTGTTATAAGATGGATGGATTCATCTTCCAACATATTAGGATAATGATACTGCCCATATTCAGGCTGCAACCTTTACCTAAAAAATTTCTGTAAGAAAAAAACCTTACCCTGAGAGACGTGTGTCAAAACTTAATCATTCAACTTCTCAAGTAAAAAGTTATTTAAAAAAATGATAGCGGACCACCATTTTCTTTTCATTTTTAAAGGGAAGTATTCCAAAATCGTAATGACATTCAAAAGCATTTTAACTCCACTGATGCTTTTCAGGTTCCCAGTCATAGCACCGTGTTAATAGCAGCATTGTGAATGCCTTAAAGGAAAACCAGTAGGGCAGATATTTCATTAAAGTCTCAGATTCCCTTTTAACTTCCGTAGGAGGATTGGGTGACAGGATAATTATGTTATATAGAGATTTATTACATTTTGATACCAGGCAACATCCCTTGGCCTATATTTGTACCTGTGATATACCTGAGGTTTCCACAGAAAGCAAGACTAGTACAAGAGCGATGAGGAGCTCAAACACAATACTTGACCTAAATACATTATGTAGCACTGGGTATCTGTTAAATAGGTCAGCCTGTATCTGTTAAATAGGGCTCTTAAAAGTTATGCAAAACTTATTTCTGCCACACAGGAGATATGTCACTAGTCAAGCTGAATAAAAATCAGCTTTTTAGGCAGGAGGAAAATGCTTCTCACCACTGGGAGGAAAAAAAACTCTTTGCCATACATAAAATGTCTTAAATACTATACCACGCTTGTCATATGTCTTTAGGCCACAGAAAGTAATAAAAGCAATGAGGCTGATGAAATGCCTAACAATTCCAGGATTCATTTAAGTGGATGGGAGTTCTCTGAACACTGCTATAGAAATTCTATTCTTCCAGAAAAAGCGAATGGGATTTCGAAGGTCTCAGCTACCAAACCAACATTGTGCACCCTGTCGCAGGATGCAGACCTGGGCGACTGCTTTACCAACGACAAAACAGGGAAAGTTACAACGCATCCGCGCTAGGGTGCCTCCACCTGCACCTCTACTCCTACTTGGGACAAAGTTGCCTTGATCTTGCTCAGTGTGGCTTCATCGGCTGCCTTAAGTGTGCAGGGTGTTCCTTTCAAAACTACAAGTACATCGAAAGCTCTCAAAACTCTTCCCATGCTCAAATCAATAATATTTGATGGTGCTAAAGTATCTGCCTGGTCACCAGGCACTAAAACATGGCTAGTGGTTCTCAAAGTGTGGTCTCAGGAATCAGCAGCATCATCAACTGGGAAGTTGTTTAAAAATGCAAATCATAACCAACCACATGGAAATCCAATGAATCAGAAACTCTGAGGCTGGGGCACAGTAATCTGTGCATTAACTGGCCCTACAGTGTGAGAACTCTTGAACTAAGCAATTACTTACCTTGAGAGTGGGCATGATAGTTTCAACTTAACAAAACAATTCTTAATTACCCTTAACAATGAGGGATAAGAATCAAAGTAAAATAAAGAACATCCCCAAACCTCCTACTAGCCAACGTCAACCTCTTCCCTCAAACACACATTTTATAAACAATGGGCAACGTTTATAAGCGGTCCAAAATCCTTTCCAACTTGAACTTAGTAATTCTCATGGGATATCTCTGCTTCTAGAAAAATGAATTAAAGCCAGGGGCACAAGAAGAAGAAAAAAATGTGAGGCAAATAAAAGCAAACAGCTCAGACTACTCACTAATCATATGGTTTAACCCCTAGGAATTGAAAATAGAGAGAGAGAGTTTAATAAGGAAGTTAATTCATAGTAAGGTGACATTTGTGAAATCTTTTAAAAAAAAAAATTCTTGAGGAGTGAACCATTATAGGCAGGCACTAGGGAGTTAGAATTCCCCAAGTTCCCATAGGTTTGTGAGCTTAATAATATACTCTGAGTTTGGATGTTCAGTTCTGATCAGTAGCTCTGACATTCTAAAATAAAATTAGATGCTTCAGACTTCTCACTGAAGGGCTGAATTTTTACCTCTCACCTCATTACCCTCCACACTCTCTTAGTAGGTTTAGTTTAATGTATGTGGGTTCCATTTCTGAGAGCACAAACTCTTAGGATTTTGTGTGATTGAAAGACATTCATTAAAGAGACAGGAAATGAAGTGTATGCAAATTTGAAGCAAGCTAATAAATTTCTGTTCCCAGTTACGCACTAAAAAACAAAACTCAGAGCAAAACAGATCCCAGCTGCTCGACTAAACTGGAATACGCTCTGGGAAACGGCATGCACCTTATCCCATACACCTGTTTGCCAACAGTCAGGCAGAAGCAAAATCGGCACGAGGAAATTCAGTGGCAAGAGGTAAACAAGTTTCTTCATTTTTGCATTATCACCCTAGACTCTCAAAGCAGGTTTTTACTACTAGCTTCTTGCTGATATACTGAACTTCACAGGGGTTAGTCACATACTGCAGGTAGCTTTTGAGTCAGATTCAGTTCCTCTGGGACAAGTGATCATATTCTTCTTTCTGACCTAGTGAATGCAGCAATGCTCCACACATCCAGTATTTCCGCCCCGAAGGCATTTATGTCCCACCACCTTACCCCGAAAAGCTCATAATAATGCTAGGCAAAGTGACAAAAATAAGCCTGCCCTTTTTTTTTGCATATCCGAAACAAAATACATACAACACTGCTGCTGCTTTTATTGCTTTGTTATTTCATCATTATTCACCACAGTTTTTTGCCTTCATTTGCAGAGTTTGGGTTTTAATGTAATGGCCATTCAATAAAAATGTTGCTTTTAAGGGTTTGCATATCATCCCATTTTCTCTTCAACCCTTCAGCAACCATATGGCAAGCAATCAGGTCTGCAATCACTAGGTCCATATTATGTAGAGCATGATTTCGGCATTATGCTATTACCCATCTGTTTCTGTAGAAAAAGACATGAACCCGTGTATAAGAGGTCAGTGGTTTCATTGCACACTGTATTCCAGAAATCTATCTCTGTTCACTTGAGATCACTTTTGTGATTTACTCTAGTTTCCAGGCCAGACTTTCTCTCCCTCTCTCCTTTTTTTTTTTTTTTTAAGAAATACAGACAATCAGCACAATTTGTCTGTCTGCCTATTGCATAAAATTATTCGTAACTGTCAGAGTAGACACTTAAACTTTCTTACTTCAGGATATTTATCCAGAAATTCTGCACTTTAAAAAAAATGTGGGTGGTGGAGAGAGGAGAAATCAATCTCACCGATTTTACATTTTTAACTATCTACACAATAAAGATGACAGAATTTTCAGGTGGAAGCAGACACAGGAAAAAAGAAAATCCAGGCTCCTGCCTCCAATTTGAGACTCCTAGCATCAACCTACACTAATTTTGGGGGGCTCAAGGAAAGATTGCCATATATATAGGTATTTTTTAAATATATTTTATTGATTTTAGAGAGGAAAGGAGAGGGAGAAAGAGATAGAAACATCCATGGTAAGAGAGAATCATTGATTGGCTGCCTCCTGCACGTCCCCTACCGGGGATCAAGCCCGCAACCCAGACATGTGTCCTTGGCCGGAATTGAACCTGGGACCTTTCAGTCTGCAGGGTGACGCTCTATCCATTGAGCCAAACCAGCTAGGGCTATATATACGTATTTTTTTTCCATTTCTGTATGCATGCCTGCCCTGTGGGTTCACATACATGCTCTTTCAATAGCAGACTCAATTTGAGTGTTGAATGTTAATTCAGTGAAATGCTTACTTAGATACTTCATAAACATGGCACTTATAATGAACTTCAGATGCAATCAGTTATGACTATGAAAAGCCTCAAAGTTTGGAATTCCATCTATCCTAATAAACCAATGACTCTGTTGGGTAAAACTTGTTACAAAATACCTCCAATGTCCTCTATACTGTTTCCAACTGTTATCATCCCAAAATTGATTTAGGAAGCAGGACAAACACACCAAATGATGAAGCCTGAGGCACGGAACCTTTTGCAGTATCTTTTGGGGCCATTGGGAATGGCTCAGAGCAGATGTGCTTCTCTGCTCCATCCACTGGTTCTCAAACTTGGCTGCATGTTGGAATCAGCTGGGGAGGGTTAAAAAATCCCGATACCTGCATCCAAACCCCAGAGATTCCAACCTAATTAATCTGGGTGCAGCATGGACAATTGGATTTTGAAAAGCTCCCCAAGTGTTTCTAGCGTGCAACTCAGATTGAGAACCTCTGGTCCAAGAAGACATAATTAAATAAAGATCATCTTCATTTCATCATTTAAAAATGCAATGACAGGATAGATTGTAAATACTATAAAAATTAATGTAAACTGCAAAATGTTTAAGGCATAAAAGGAAAAAAAAATTACAGGCTGACAACCATCAGTTACAAAATACATGCTTTATAACAGTAACAATAGTGGTGAGATTTCTATATAGAGTTGGACTACAGTTTTATTTACAACTTTCAGGAAACGTGAATGTCATAGAACATGTATAAACAATGTTAATGCTGGAACTTTAGTAAAATACTGACAAATTTAATTAAATTTTTACAATTAATAAAGGTCATTACAATGTAATAATTGGAAAAATATAAAGCCAAATTATGTCCATGATGATAATTATTCATACAAAAATTATACAGGAAATATAACCATATGTCCCTTTTCCAAATCACTCATGTGCCATAAACTCTTAAAGTTTTGATATGTCTTGTATTTCAAAATCAATATTTATTTTAACTATTAAACCTCAATAATATGTATGTGTTTATTTATTTACTTATTTCACCCATACCCCCCACAGACACCTAATTTTTGGCAACCATCAGCTTGTTCTCTATATTTATGGGTCTGTTTGTTTTGTTTTGTTTAAAATCAATATTTTGGGGGCAAATACTTTGGTAAAGAAAACTGAATTATTCACAGGTTTTAAAAAGATAAAGTTTCAATTGCATTAATGTTTAACATAACTGGCTACAAGCAAGAAAATCTAAAATTAAGCCTGACTCTCAGAACTTATGATGCTTCTTAGTCAATGTGTATTTAATCAAGGCCCAAATGCTAAATGGATGGAACTTTAAAGGCAATGTTCAAATATTAAAATGGGTGGGACTGCATCTAAGCACAATGAAAACACACCGCTAGGTAGCCTAACTCCATCTTCCCATGGCCATGGCCATGACCACAGCCACCCACAAGAAAGCATCTTTATGCAGGAAAAAAACCACTTGTAGGACTATAATCTTGCTGGTGGGTGAGTCCCTATCTAATTAGCTGTCTCACCACTGTGGGCTGGACATCCACACATTATGAGAGTTGGTCCATAAAGATTGATCCCAGTGGGCATTGTACACAATTATGTAAGTTCCTCTAAATTTGTTCAATTTCACAGTCACCCCTTTCTTTCCTTTAGGTATAGTTTTCAATATTATTATTCCTTAATTACTCTCTATTAGAACTCACCCCACTACCGTGCATACCCCAAATACTCAAACCAGCTTAATCAGAGTTTTGGTAAGAGGATGTGAACAACCCATTTTTCTTAGTGGGTGCAGAAAAGCATCCTTCTCAACATCACTCAGAATAGACACAAAATGTGTTGATTGATTATATGTTGACATATCATTATTCATTACAAAAAAATCCTTTCTAAAAGTGATTTGAACTCAGTTACAATATAGAATATATGTACAGTAAGATGAGATGGCTTTAACTATTCAAAGAAAAGGGAAATATTCTAATTATGAAGGTTAAAATAGTTTCCATGGTTGTCATAATATCTGGCCCTGTGCTTCCTGACAATCAGAGAAGGAGAGAAACATGGTAATTTATATACGTTTTATTATCATAAAGAAGAGAGCACTACAGTTCTTCAAATTAGACAAAGATTTTTCTGGTATTACAGTTGGGAAGGCTGTCTCATGGGATATTATACAGGTGACATTGACTAACATAATGTCCAGTGTCTTTAGTAACCTTTATATTGCAAAAGAAGACATGGGCCCTAGATTGCTGTTCATGGATCTGGTATACCTTCCTCTCCCATGGTTTCTTTTTCTTATCCATATTTTCTTTTCACCTTTGTTTCCAACCATCTTGTTATTATCTGTGTCATTGTTGCTATTATTATTCTCTTTAAACTAT
>NW_005371410.1:7792078-7802078 GCF_000412655.1 Myotis brandtii
TAGTCATCTTAAATATTTTTGGAACAACAAAGTGTTGAGAAAGTAAATGAATATTGTTTAAAGAGTTAGTGAAGAAGTGTTGATCAATCAGGTTTGGAATCCAATACCTAGTTGAGACTCTTGCAACTCAAGGAAAGATTCCTGGTAATGTGTAGACTCCCATGATCTAAGTCTCATCCTAGTGACATAATAGACTCCAAGTTATTTCTTGTCACACTTTCATGTGCCTGTGATTCATATGTTAAACACAAGGATTCTGATTGCGCAGCTGCGGAGTTAGGTCTGAGATTCTGCATTCCTAACAACTTCCAAGGTGATGCTAATGCTGCTAGTCTGCAGATAAAACTATGAATGGCAAGGAAGGAATAGCCAACGACTGAGGTTACACTCTCTAATGAGGGCACAGGTATTCTACATTGATAACTAGAAGTCCAGGAGTCTGGGAAACCAAATGAGCAGGTAGAAAGTGTTCATGTTATTGAGAAAATTGTAAAACCTAACCATATACTCTCTGCATGCAAGTGGATCACTTATCTGTGAGTGCTCTAGGTATATGTGAAAATGGATCTTTGTCTCAAATTTCACATGACTAGTCTGCCTAACTGCTAAATGGTGTTAGTTGCTTGCAAATTTAGTCTCTGGTCAACTGAGATAGTAAACATCTTGGGGGCAAGAACTATGTTCATACATCTTGGTTATCTCCCCCCCCCACCCCCCACCCTTCTCCCAGCCAGTAGTAGTTAAAGGTGCTTCAGAAATGTGTTAGTTGTAAATGAGTGGTCAATGAACAACCAAACTACAATGATATGGCCCTACCTCTGGAGAGTCACAGCAGTATTCAGATTTGCAAATCATTAAAACCTTAAGCGTGAAAACATTTTAAGAATAGAGATTGAGTAAAACTAGCAATGTATAGTTGACAAATACCACACCATATTTGAACTTCACTATCTATGACTCTTGCTCAAAAAAGCCATCTATTCATTCATTAATTCATTAAACATTTATTGAGCACCTTATTGCTTACAGTCTGTTGAAGTTGATAAGGCTGATAACTAATTATGATCCACAAAGAATAATAAACTAAAGAATAAAATAAACTGTGCTAATATGGGTCCTCTGAGAAGCAGATGCCAAGATGACCTTAGAGGAGAGGCTGGGGGAGCCCTTAGCCAGCAGTACTCAACCTGTGCGTCAAAACCCCTTTGGGGGTCGAATGACCCTTTCACAGGGGTCGCCTAAGACCATCAGAAAACACATATAATTACATATTGTTTTTGTGATTAATCACTATGCTTTAATTATGTTCAATTTGTAACAATGAAATTTGGGGTCACCACAACATGAGGAACTGTATTAAAGGGTCGCGGCATTAGGAAGGTTGAGAACCACTGGACCATGATGCAGTCTGAACATGAGGAAGACTGGGGAGCTTCTACATTGGTCCCAGGAGCAGGCCTGACTTAGCTTGTCACCAAGCTCAGTGATTGGCTGAGCTATGTAGGAGGCATGGCCTTGGAGCAAACTCAGAAGTAGGTTTCAGAGCACAGAAGCTGGGGACCTCAATTCTGTTACCTGGGCTCAGGTGGGAACTGGATGGAACTCACAAAAATGGTACTCCGGTGAGAGGTTAACTAAAAAGCTCGTGTGCATGAAGAAAACAGCATCCAAAGGGAGAAAGAAGATGCTGCTCTCCAGTCAAGGCAGGGGAATGGTTACAAAGAAGTTGAGGCCAGAAGGATGACGTATAACTGTGACATCTAAGTATGTAGAGGTGGGGACTCTGGTGCTTGCGCGGTGGAACTACACCCTTCCTCATGCACTGCACATCTCTGTAAAGTCTCCTTGCCTGATAAGGCAGTACCTTGTGGTTACCGGCGCCACTTTGTCTGATTGGATGCAGGGTTTGAGCGGCAACTGACGGAAATTCCAATCGTGTCAGTTCAGGCTTAGCGTGTCCCAATTCCACATCCTATGGTTGGAGGTGTGGGGGCACATTCTCCTGGCTGCCACGGGCACTATATAGATGTTGATACTCATATGAAGCTACTAACGGACTTCTGACACATTTAGATGTGTTAGTAGATGTAAAGACACCTCCACACAAAACATAGTGAAAGTGAGATTATATCAAATGTGTCTACAGTAAATATACTCAATAAAACCATATGTGCCTCAAGGTAAGGGAAATATATTAATATGCTATGCATTAAAAGATCCCTCTAAGTCAAATTATATTGAGATTCACAAGCCTCTTTTTAGATACTGTAGGGATCTGGCAATACAAAAATACACACACATACCTTAAACCAAGTTAAATACTTAACTCCAAATCTTTGTTTTACCTGATTTATTCTTTAAACTATAAGTTCAGTTATAATCCTTGTGTTTATCTCATAGAAGTGGCATTTTATTTTTATTTGCATATGTTTAAAATTGTCCAATGTAATTTTTGTATTAATTTCAAATAGACTCAAAGCTGGAAGAACTTAAGATGCATTTTACTTTATTCATTATTTTTAGAATAAGTAACATAGTTGCTAATAATAATTTTATATATATATATATATCTGCCAGTTTCCTCAATTGTGTCAGGGTGAATTTGAGAATATCATATACTTAATATCTTTAAATAAACCTGCAATGCATTACTTACAAAGTCTATATGTTAGTTGATATCTGGTAAAAATTGGTAGTTTTATTTTTCTATTTCTTCTAAAAGTCTTTTTTGTATGAGTTAATAATCTTTTCCCTTTTTTTGGCAAAAATAATGTATAATTCCACACTATCTGATCACAATTTCCCAGTTCAGTATTAAATGCACTAGGGGACATTTTAACTTCGATTCGTTATACCAATCAAATTTTATAATCCATTTCATTTGGTTGCCTGCATTGCCATTTTGTGGCCAGCCTTAGAGCAGCTTCCCCTGAGTACAGATATGATTGCCCAGTTTGATGTTCAAAGAGCCTGGATGCGCACATTTTTGGTCCTTTGGATTGTCCATTCTCATGCCCAAGGAGGTACATGGCAGGTTAGGAGGGCACTGTCATAGCTAAACTGTTTGATCCCTGCTGCTGTGTCCCAAAGATATAAAAATAAAAGAGTCCTGTGGCTCTTTTATTATTCCATTTTGTCTTGTTTTAAATGTGATGGCCTGACCTTTCACACAAGCAGCAGGGAACTTTGAACTTTTCAGAATTCATTTAAAAATATTCAGCTCGGTATTTGTTAATGACATAAAATTAAGTCACCACAGAATTTGCCATGGACTTACGACATATGAAATATTCTACAGGACTAAAAGACTCTTTTTCTTCCCAAACCTGAGAATAAAATTTCAAGAGAAAATTCTCTCAAGTAGGATTTCAAGATATTACAGTCAGAACTGGAGAAAGCTTAGGTCAAAACCCAATTCTTATGGGAAGAGGTCAAACTCCAGAATTAGGATAAATCTGACACGTTTTTCTGTGATTAGGTCATATGAGAATGCTTAAGGTAAGGGAGACAGAGGAAAGTTGCATGAACTGTTACATCCTTGCTATTAGTGAATGTTTTCCACATTTATACATAAGATACACACATACTTACATATATACATTATGCATAGATGTACATATGTTCATTTCATAACAGTCACACTGGAATGAGTTCTTTTCCAACATCCTACACTCATCATAATTAAACATTTCAGAAGTCAATTAAACATTTGAGGAGTCAAACAATCTTAGCAACAAGATTATAAAGACGTCCTATTCCAATACACCAAGTGCAAACAGGACTGCTGAGATAATGGGGGCAAGAGGGAAGAAGGTAATACTTAGGGTAATCACCCATAATGACCCCAAAATAAATCATTGTTTCTTGGAAGAGAGTTTCACATTTAATTAACATTACCACATTTTTATAACTCATATTAAAATAAAACAAAATGGAAAAAAAAACAACAGAAAAGTTAAGCTGAAGAGATTCTTATCTACTAATCAATATGATTATAATCTAATTTGTTATATCAAATTTTATTGTTCCATACTCATATAAAATAACCACATCAGAATGCTGCACAAAAAAGTAAGATGTCATATTTATTTAAGGGTTCTTCACATTACAACCATGGAATTCAATGAATATGTTCTTAAATTTTTTAAAATAACTAACTCTTGTGGGACTTTTTAAAATTGGCATGGACTGATGAAATAACAACAACAACAACAACTGTAGAACAACAGCAGCAACAAAACATTTCTCTTAAGAAAAATCTTTCCTGGGACTTTGACTATCTAGACAAGGAGGGATGGCAAATATATGGCATGTCTGTTGTCATTCCACTCTCCTACCACCATGGCATACATTGATAATCAATAAAGAGACTCTTGCAGCTAATCTCAGACTTATTTCAGAAGCCTCAATATAGCACCAGAAGCAGCCACTGCCAATCAATAGGATTTGGTAGGTGATTTGAAACCTATTTGCCACTTCAGACTTAAAGCATGTATTCTTTGGAACACTTAATTTAGCACTTGTTTTGATATACCTCTTGATGTTAGTGTGTGTGTGTGTGTGTGTGTGTGTGTGTGTGTGTGTAAAACAGAAAGTCTCATGTGCCTAAATTCATGATAAATTCTATGAGCCAGACCCTGCTTTCACTCCTCTAGCATATCCCTGGGCACTAGCACAGTGCTTGGCTCATATTTGTTAATAAATATTTATAGAGTTCTTATTAAAAGCAAAACAAAATAAAACATTGGGTCTGTCATTTACATTCTTGCCATATTTGTCCATATTGACTTGTTTGATTACAGCAGTATATTATGACCCAACTGAAATAAAAATTAAAACTAAGACACCCAGACGTAACTGCAATGTTTGAGTGAGTAAAGAAATACTGGTCTGCAATCTCCCATCTGCAACTCTGAAAACAAAAAGCTCTGTAAGGTTTTTCATAACTCATGTGGCAGCAAAACCAGACCTGAACTAATTTCAAAGAGAGATTTCCAGCCTTTATTTATCCCATGCAGTGTGAATATTCATAGATTGCAATGCAAAAATGTGAATGTGTTTGATTGTAGGGTGCTGCCCCGGACCCAGCTGGAGATACTGCATAATCTGTGGTATATGTACCATATTACCTTTCTAAAATAGAAAATTTCTGAATGCAGAAATATATCTGCCCCAGGGGCTTTGGATAAGGGATTGCAGACCTGCAAAGTGTGGACTTCCTGCAACTCAGACCCTGACCTATTACACAAATGAGCTACATCACTTAGTCTAATTAAGCAATTTTTAAAGAAGAGATCTTTGGAAGAGACAATGCTAAGCAAATCAATTTTTATGTCATATCAGATTTTTTTCTTATTATAAAGTGTTGAGGAGATGATGAGTCTGGACTGTTGATCCCTTTACCTTGGGATCAGACTTCCCATCGTTTTTGCTTAAAGGTATCTTCAATCTATGGATAGCCACTGGGAATTTCACACTCCCTCTACTGGATTTTCAGAATGAATCCCTTGTTAAAGGCTGATCAAATCATATTAGGATTTCATTTGACCCATAGTATTTCTAAACATATATAACAATACACTTTATCCCAATAAGTGTCCCTGGTTAATGTTCCCTTGATGACCTGGCTAAATTGAAGATATTAATATATTACTCATTAATATATATATATATATATATATGAAAGAACCACATTTTCATGAACTATGTTGAATGTCATAAGTATTAAAACTTAGTTGAGCCCTAGGAAATGCAAAATAAGAAAAAAAGAATTAAAAAATGTGATTTTCAGTTTTTAAGATTAGAAGTTGTATACAAATAACATACAAAGGCATTTAACAGGATCCCTTTAAGCTCGTAGAGGTATTTACTCAGCCTTGCCAACTGTTTTCCTTTTTGCGTGAGTTTGCCACCTCCCAGCAATGTAGTTTATTGTCATGTGTGATGGGTAACAGACCTGTTTGTGCTGTCACAACGGCCAATAAAACTGAGCTGGAGACTCTTCATTTTAAACCTAAAATAAATAACTAGATTTCATTGAAGCCTCCCTGTGTGAAGTGCCGCAGTCTTCCCATAGTCTTCCCTTTAGCTGCTTTTCATGCCCAGCTTCTTAGGAATCACGAGAGTGCTGGAGTGTTTAGTGACTCTGATCCTCCCATCAGTAAACTGATCTGGTGATAAAATGGAAAGGGCCTGGTACTATTTGCATTTTTACTCAGTTTAGTCACAGATCACAAAATAAATTAGTAAATTGAGCAACAAGGCTTCCCATTTGCAAAACCCCAATGTTTAAAGTAATCATCTGTGCTTAAATTCACAATTCCCTAAAAATGTAATAATTTCCCTGTCAACTATGGAAAATAATAGCGCCACAGCATCCATTTAGAACCCTCTCCATGCCAAAGGCCTTGGGCTGCGTTTGAATTTGAAACTTAGGAGAAAAAAAAAAAACACAAGATATGAATGAGTAATGTGGGCATCCTCCCCTCCTTAAAATAGTTTGGAGATTTGGTGGAAATAGGGAAGAAATTGAGAGGAAGAATCTGATCACACAGCGGGATAAGTAACTAGTGGCCACTGATATAGTGTCACAGATAAGATCTCTCAAGCCAAGAGAGCATCAGGTTTAGATGCTTTGGCCAATGTGACAGCCCAAGCAGGTTACTCAAAACAAAACAAAAACTCCTTTACTTAGAGACAGCAAGCTCATGCCAAATGCTACAAAAATTTCAAACTCAAAATATTATTGCTCTCCAGTAGAGGCTGAGTGACTTACAAGGACACCAGCCCACATTCCCAGTTCACAGTGCAACTTGGCCAAGGACTCTGGAGCAAAGACTGTATTATATTGAGAAATATGCAAGAGTCTTCCTGTCTACACAGTGCTTCAGGCAAGGTCTCCCTTCACAGTGACCTTCCCCCAGGAAATACCCAGCTTCTCTGTCTTAAGGAGAGATAAAGATGTCACTACCACTGAGATTTTACCTAGCATCCTGGGAGATTTAGGTTTGCAAATCCTGAAACCAGAGCCCCAGAACTTCAGTTCTTTCTAAAAGAGAGGGCTCTTGAGTGGAATCCAATCGAGACATCTGTGGTCAGAAAGCCCACGCCAAGCCCTTGGACCACCTAAGCTGAGTTCATTATGATAGATAGTAGCAACAAGTACAAAAGCCTTGGCTTTGCCCCCAGGCTATGCAATATCTTTATCAACATCCCTGCCGAATGAAATGCACAGCTTTGAGTCTTTTTAATAATCATATCAGGTAATCAATGAAAGGCAATGGAAAAAAAGGAAGGCAAACAAAAGGGAGGGGAGAAGGCCAGTCAATACCCAAACTATTTGACTTTGAATGTCCAAGTTATTCTGTTTCAACCAAATCACTGAACACCAGAAGCAAGTCAACAATGAACTTCATCAACTGAAGTCCAAATACCAGGCAGAACTATTTTGTTTTTATTGTGCTTAATTTCTACCAATGGTTGTGAGTTATCCAACACACCACAGGGGAACAAGGTTACATGATCTAATAAATATAATACAAAGGCTGCCATGAGCACTAATGAGTAAATAGCTCCTGGTTTTATCGGTAACTACTTTGCTTTTAATAACCACAGGTTTAAAATATTATATACTGTTGATTTTTTTTAAAAAGAACTCTCAGAGTTATAAATAAATAAATAAATAAATCATAGCAGCAATGTAACCCTAGGAATATATTCCTGTCTGGTGAGATTTTTTTTTTTCATGTGCCATAAAAATAAAGATGAAAAACTACCATCCCCTGAGTTTGAAACACATTCTTCCAGAAAATGTAATATGACTACACATTATCGCCACTGAAGGTTGCAAAAAAAGAAAAGAAAAAGAAAAAAAACAAAACAAAACAAAAAACCTATCTGGTTCATCATAACATACTCTTTCCTGATGCTAATCTCATTTCTTCACTGTGATACTCTACAATAATAGTGGTCATCTAAGTCCTGTTAATCCTTTTAGCAAGCACTAATAATTATGCATTAGTACAAATAACATTAAAGCCTTTTTGCAAATAATTACATATATAATGGATGTGTCTTTTAAAAGTTGTTTACAGCTAATTAACCAATGAATAATTGTTTTCTCTTCCTGAAAGAGGGAAAGCTTATCTTGGAGTCACAGTTAAAAATGCTTTTTTCCAGTTTTACAGATGTTGTTAGCAATTAAAACGGTTAAAACACTATTAAAAAGAAATTCTTGTATTAAAGGGCTTACTCATTCCAGTTGCTGCAGTTTCTCAGCTACTGCATCTTTTAAAAATCATTTCCAGTTTGAAAGGGCACCAATGGCCTGAACAGAGCAGACCCCTTTCTAAAGAGTTCAGACCCTTTGGTATCGCCACACCGTGTGCTTGTTGCTATATGACTAGTTTAATTGTGGGCTGTAATAAAGGTCATAATTAATATCCCAACACAGACACTAACAAACAATTTTAAATTGCCAGCATAATCAAATGATGCAAACATCTATGAGCTACAAAAGTTCATTGCCGCAACTGACAATTTCTTAATTGTATTCAGTCATTCATGGAAATTTTATTAACATCGAACTGATGTATCCTGCCCTTACTCTGTCACAACACCAGGGATCTAATTTCATTATTTTCCACAAGATTTGCTTGACTACTGCCATGATTCTAATATTGCTTTAGTCCAGATGTTTATGCTATTTAAATTAGGAAGAAAAGGCTTTTGGGTAAACACAATTAAAGAAGTTTTTTTTTTTTTCAAATTTAGTTTAACAAACTTCTTTTAATTAATGCATATAGCTGCAATGTGGAGGCTTTTTCACTGGTTTTATGCTCATTTCCTACTGTGTGCAACATATACTGAGTGTACAGCTATAGCTAAATATAACCACCTTTTAATTTTTCACTTACATCTGAGTGCTCATTAAAGTGAAAAATATAAGTACATGACTGCACTTTTAACTTTAATCAATCTTGTATGTATGTGTGTGGGGGGGTGTGTGTAGACAACTTGCATATATATATACATCACAAACACACAGAAGCACCTATATATTGTAAAAGACTCTGGACAAGTTTCTCTGATATTTGGTCACCTTTGGAATGCCTTTTTTTTTTTTTCACAACAACTGCACAGTATAGTAAGTGCATTTAACACCACCTCCCTACCCCCAACTCCCAATTTTCTCTAAACCAAATGGTATTTTCAATAAATTGAGAAGCATTTTTAAAACAAACAACAACAGAAAAAAAAAAGACCTCTGTTAATAGATTACTGGTGTAATTTACTTTCTTGAAGGGAGCTTCTAAAACTCATATGACCATCTCATAGGAGCTGAGTTCTAATAAATAAGAGCTTTGTTCTCCTAGGCAATCATTTTCATTCTTTGATTTCTTCATTTAAATTATTATAGCAACTCAAAAATGCTGGAATGTTATTTAATGCTAGAAAGCTAGTACATTTATATCACTTTTTTTTGGGGGGGGTGTTATTGGTCAAAAATATGTATCCAATAGATATTGTTGTACATCAACTCTTAAAATAATATTATTTATAAACATCAGGTAAATTATTAAACTGACTTCCAGGGAATGCCATTTCCTATGTAACAGTGTATGCACATGGTATAGAATGCAGCATGAACGTCTCAGCCCTTCCATATTTTTTTAACCAAAGAATTACCCTTAGAATCAGGCAACTTGAAGAAACCACAGTGTTTTCATGCAAACAGAGCCTCAGCTGTACCTTACAATCATCTGTGAGAATGCTAGTGACAAGAATCTCAAGCTTACCTTGTTGTAATCTCTTATTTCAATTCTGATATCAGCACAATCAATTATACAACTCCAACTGACTGATGAAACTCCCCCAAGTATATCTGAGTAAAAACAATAAAATTTCCTCTAAGATCTAGGCTTGAAATGTCTCAATATTTCACAAGCACGGGGATATTTACAAACCACTGCAACATCTGCTATCACTCTGAAATCGTGCC
>NW_005371410.1:7804578-7884550 GCF_000412655.1 Myotis brandtii
ACCAACAAAAGCAAGGAAATAAAAAGCTTTTCCAAACTGAGAACAAAGAGGCTTTAGTTTAAAAAAAAACAACACAAGGTTAAAAATGTATCAAAGAACTTGGCCTAGATCAATCAAGTAATAACAAGATCACTCCTTCATTCACTAAAACAAAAAAGGAAAAACTGGACTTGCCATTTATGGCAAGAAAAATTTTTCTTTGTCTTCACCCATAATTCATTAGCACTCTTCCTCAACAGCTCTCACTACTTGCGGCAGACAGTCTCCGTGATGTGCTTTCCTCTTCACACACACACACACACACACACACACACACACACTTTCTGATTTTGGTTAGATGCTCACCAGCCTTAATGAGGTGAAAATACAGGTAGAACTCAATAGTATCATGACTACTATTTCTATTCATTACCTATGATAGGTAATGAATGCAACTTCGCCAAATGGTACTCAAGGACACAGAATCAATAGAGGAAGTATAACTAGACGTCTAGTCGGGAACTCAACACACAGGCTCAACTGGCTATTTCTTTCGAGGCTCTAGACCAAAATTTCATCTTAGTTTTATTTTATATTTGTGATGTAAAACTCTATAAACTTCTATCCAGTTAAATGCCACTTCTATGTTGTTTTCAAAATTATAACTTAATATCCAAAGATAGAGAAATCTCCTGAATTTTATAAATCAAACAGTATGGAGGAAAGTGGTTGAATGTAGCACCTCAAAATTTCAATTTTTTAAAAAAAGCAAAAAACATAGAGACATAGAAAGACCTGCTGTTGATGGACTATAACTACTAAGGAAGTGGCCTAGGATATCACCAGATATCCTGCTTGTCCATGGTAGCTGACAAACTGCCCTATTCCTCTTCTTAGGGTTGGCTTTTGTTTCTCTTTTATTGGTGACCCTAACTGGAAGTATCCTAAAAAAGATTCAGACCAGAGATTGCAGAGTAGTTTTTCAGTTTCCTATTTTCATACAAAATTTCAATTGGACTCGGTTAATAAATGAATACAGGGCAGATGTTCGAGTCACTAGAAATGATATCCAATTACACTGACTGAACTTGAAGGCTGTTTCCAAGAACAATCCACTTATCCATCCAACAGTCACCAATATTATGTTTTGAGTACCTGTTTCCCAATTGACACGTCAGCCTCAGGAACCCAAATTCACTTGGCATATGGATTGTTGTAGTTTGATGACATTTCTCAACCTTCAACTCTCCACCACGGAGAGATTTCGCAAGAAGAACACAGAGTCATTTCATCTTGACCTCGGATTCACAAAGGGTCTCAAATTTAGACTGGCATTATACATACAGTCAGAGAGAAACACTGGCCAGATTGAAAGATGATGTTCATCGCACAGTCTTGAACAACTGCCCCATTATTGGACTCAGGTAGTGTTCATCATATTCTTTTCTCCTCCCAGAACTTCTCAGCTCCTTTGCAGTTACCAGGCCATATGCTAGATCTAAAGGATGAGACGTGAGCTAAATGATGTGTGTCGCTCTGGAGGCTCCAGTGTCCCTCTCTCTGGCAGTACAGTGGAGCAGCAGTCAGCCCAGACTGCTGAATCACTGGTCTCCCAGGAGATTCATCCACTCTGTGGTGGACTGTGCATGAGAAATGAAAAAAGAAATTTAAAAAAAACATCAATTGTATTAAACCACTGAAATTTGACACGTTGTTGCTGCGGTATCTGCCATATGCCGAATGCCTTGGCCATTGGTAATACATTGACCTTAGTATTTAGTGTTTAAAATAAATGCTGTGATTGTGATCTGCTCAATAATAGACTATTGTGGGGTTGTTGAGGGTGTTTGCTGTGTGTATGGTAGGGGAGCTATAAAAGGCTAATGTTTACTTGTATGTGCTTAAAATGTACATTTTCAACTGTAACATTTGAAAGTTATAATTTAGGGTCCCTGATTTGGTATGCCTCCTCCTCCTCCTCCTCCTCCTTCTTCTTTTAAATATAATTTATTTTCAACCTAAGTAAGGATCCCGGGCTCACCCCCATCCCTGAGGAGCTGTGCTTTTCACTGAATGACCTGCAGATGTAAGAAAAAAAAGTGCACTAGGAAAACAAAGAGCAAGTCACTGGACTGGCTGTCACAGATCACAGCGCCAAGTCTTAACTTTGAAGAAAGGTGGTTAATCTCTTTGGCTTCAGAGTCTCTATCAGCATGCTGGAGATAAGAGTTGCTGTTCTGTCCCATTAGCACCACAGTGGTCAAAGATTCAGAGAATACTTTTAAAATAATATTCCTAAGCAGTTTCCAACTCTTCAGACTTGCCGTTAAAGAAAATGGCTGTCAATTCCATGAACAAGACTCTAAAAATATGTTGTGATTTACTAGGTCCATTTTCAGCACATAAGCCAGAGTAGAGATCCAGTACAGGTTCCACGGGGCAGCTTTCGATCTCAGAAAAAAACTGCATAAACTTCCTGGTAGGACGATGTGCCAGAGAAGATGAGCTGCCTATTCAATATCCATTCCCCGCTTCTTCCACTGTAATAACCTTGTATTTGTTTGGAGAGGCGATGTGCTCTAACAGATTCTATTTCCCAGGCGCCTTTGCACTCACATGTGATTATGTGACTATATTTGGGCCAATGAGAAGTTAACAGAAAAGGCTCTGTAATGAGCTGACAAGCTGCTGCAGACCCCCTTTTTTCCTGCCCGCCTGGCTATGACAGCTGGAGGTTCCGTGGCCATCATTCTTCTGACTGGTGCTGAAGACGACAGAAGAAAAACATAAAAGAACCCCCGCTCCTCATGCCTGCAGGAAGTCCACCTGCCTGCCCTGAATTGCCCTCTTTCAGGCTCTCTTCACATGAGAGGAAAGACTTTCCCGTCTCCGTTGCTATCAGCAGAGCACAATTCCTAACTGATGGAGCCGTGTCAGGGGGCAGGCCCTAGGGGCAGGGCTGTGAGAGCCTGGAGCTGAGATGGCTGCCTGACACTGTCAAGTTCCCATAAGCCCCTCCCAGAGGAGTCTTTGGCCAAGTCTCTGCTCTGAGCAGGGGCTTGAAGCCTCCGGAGACAATATGACATTAGTGGCTAAGAGTACGCTCTTTGGAGTGTGAACATCCCTGGGTTGAAAGCCAGCTCTGCCACCGACTATCTGTGGTCTGGGCAAGTTATAGAACAACTCTGAGCTGCAGTTTCCTCATGTGTAAAGTGAGAATGATAATAGTTTTCCTTCAATAACATGAGAAGAGGAATGAGCACATTGCCTGGCACGCAGTGAGCCACAAGGGACTCTCAATGATCCCCATTCTCTAGATAGAATTCTAGCTATTCAATTGCTCTTGCAGGTTTATTGTCAGTTCCTTCAAGACTGTCATGGATGTGTGGTATCTTATAACCCAATGTTAAGCTCAACAGAGTGGACTCCATGTGTCCTAGGAGCCCGTGAATATCCACCTGGGCTCTCTGTCCACCTGGATCAGGAAGCAGGGCACAGGCTTAGTTAGTCCTTTACATTAACTACAGGGCCCAGTGACAGAAAGAGTTATGTTTATCTTGGTTAAACAGAGAGTAATTTTATTCTTAAGAATCCAGGTTCTGGAAGTTCACAGCATGGATCACTTGTGAATCCAAAATGGCCATTATCTTTATCTCCAGTATTATCTACACTAATAAAAGAGAAACATGGTATATCACTTGTGAATCCAAAATAGCCGTTATCTTTATGTCCAGTATTATGAAAATATAATAGAAACACAGTTTATAAATGTTACCGTGCTTCCACATAGCATCCTATAGGATTTAATTATTTTTAAAGTAAAATGCGACTTTTCTATACATTTGAAATGACATCAAAATCAAGAGGTCCAAGGAAGAAAAAAAGCAAGGAAAAGGCTCAGCCCTCCGCATGTCCTATACATCCCTCAAGAACCACTTCAAGTCCTGCTTCTGTGATAAAGTCGTCAGACACAAAGTTCTCTCTGTACTGCTGTACCCTCCTGGTTCTGGCTCTTACTATGTTAAGCTCACACATGGTCAGTGTGAGACAAGTACATTGAGGAATTGAACATGTAAATGCAATGTCCACCTAACTAGCCTTCCTGCTTCCTATCTATCTCCTACCCCACCTCCGGGATGATCATGTTGCCCATCTGTTTAAACTCTATCAGGATTTCACCCTTTGGACTTCACTTGATTTAAAAAAAAATGCTTCAGAACAATTCTTTCAAGACAAACTGACTCCAAAGCCTAACAGATAAAAGAAATAAAGGCAGAGCTGTCCAGACGAGAGGCCCGGAGCACTACAGAGCAGCTTTCCTGTGCTCCACAGCCCTCATCCCACTGTCCCAAGGCGTTCCAGAGAGCACAAGTGGGAAACCATTGCTTCAAACACTCCATTTAAACCCCTGCTTTCCTCACTCATCTCCACCCCTTGCCCCCAAATATGCAAAGCAAACATGCCCCCATGCAGAACTGCCCACGGTTCCCTCTGCTTGCACTCTTCTTATTTTGTTCCCTTTATGAAGAGTTCTGCTCTCCAGCTTGCTGCCTGGTAAAAAACCAGCCCCTGATTCAAACGCCTGCCCTTCTTCTGTGAAGTGTTCTCTGAGGGGCATAAGCCACATTGGTCTCCTTTTCCTATGCTCTCCATGCTGCCTTGTGTGTGCATCTCTTAGCTTTCACTGTACCCAATTACAATCATATCAACTACCCATTCCCATCACTTCCACTAATGGTATCCCTCAAGGACAGGTCCTGTTTTTTATTTATCTTTGTGCTCCAGGGGCCTATTAAGGAATCTGGAATATAGTAGGTGCTCAATAAGTCATTGTTAAGTGAGTAGCTAAGAAAATTGAGACATCAACACACTAATCATTTTATATTGTTTGCTATTTGTTTTGTTATTATACCTTCATAAGTATCCTATATAATAAAAGGGTAATATTCAAATTGACCCTAACAGCAGAACAAACAGGAATGTCTGGTAGCTATGACACACACTGACCATCAGGGGGCAGACGCTCAATGCAGGAGCTGCTCCCTGGTGGTCAGTGTGCTTCCACAGGGGGAGTGCCGCTCAGCCAGAAGCCAACTCATGGCTGGCCCTCATCCCTCAAGAACCACTTCAAATCCTGCTTCTGTGGATTGCACAGCAGCAGTGGCAGGAGCCTCTCCCACCTCCGTGGCAGCACTAAGGATGTCCAACTAATGGCTTAAGGACTGCCAGAGGGCTCCTGGCAGCCAGAGGGATGTCTGACTGCCAGCTTAGGCCTGATCCCCTGGAGAGTGGGCCTAAATTGGCAGGTGGACATCCCCCAAGGGCTCCCGGGCTGCCAGAGGAAGTCTGACTGCCAGCTTAGGCACAATCCCCCAGGGAGCAGGCCTAAGCCATCAGTCGGACATCCCCTGAGGGGCCCTGGACTGCGAGAACATGCAGGCTGGGCTGAGGGACACGACCCCCCTCCCCTGCCCTGGGTACACAAATTTTCATGCACCGGGCCTCTAGTATACTAAATAATTTGAAGACAGAGACCATTCTTATGTTTTTCTTAATTTTATGACAACACAGTACTAGGAACATGGGAACACTAATAAAATTCTTTCTAACTGAAATAAATTATATTTGAAAGAGTTGGCATTGAGTCAACAAATACATAAAGGTTGTTTAGCACATGGCAAATTGTACTAACATCCAACAAACATGTGATGGAAACAAAACATTTGCATTCTACTGCAGAGGCAAGACAAATATATTTTTGGTAGCAATAAATCAATTTTGAAGATAAATGTGGCATTTAAATGTCATAAAATTTTAAGATCTTAGAGTTTTGGGACATTGGATGCTTTTAAAGTGACTGTGTTATTTCAGAGTTCAAGAAGCTGAAACAAGAAAGAGCTAAGCATAGTCATATTGGTACTGTAAACTTCAGAAAAGGTGATTTTCAAGTGTTACATGGAAAGGTAAGCAAGATCTCAGGCTAGAGACTCATAAAAACAACAGCATCTCAAGACAATACAGAGACTTTCTGAAATGAAATTCTGACAACATAGAGGGGACAGGTTTCTAAAAGTCATGTGGCAGCACAGGGAGCCTCGTGACAATGGCACATTCTGTGAAGGTGCCTACATAGATTAAAGGAGGGTAAATCACCAATGGTGAAGAAAGTACTCTCCAAGGAGGAACAATATCATGTGAATAGAAAGCCTAAAGTGAGTGAAGACTTGTGAGAAACCCCGTGACAATGCAATCTTTGAAAGCTATATCTAGAGCAAAAGGAAAATGAAAAGTGTTAGAAAGTTTACTTGGGGCAGAAGGAACAAAATAACTGAGCACAGAGAGAAAGTGGAGCCAGTCAACACTTTTTTTTTTTGCTTTCTCTGTCAAAGAGAGCTATTTTTTATATAAAAGAATAAACACATTATGGGGCGGAGCACACATCAAGTCTAGCAGAGATTCCAAGATGTACAGGAGAGATAGTAGTGCCCAGGGCTTGTCAATAACTTTATGGCTCAAGATCCAGAGAACTCACAATTGATACCTGGACCACCTCTTTGGAACATGCCGATGGCTCTGAAGAGGAAAAACATGTTCATCATGAAAGTGATGGAACATGAAACTCTTGCTTAGCTTTGTCCATCATCAATGATTTGATTCCACATGTAGATGCCATGTTTACTGAATACTTGAGTGCCTCAAAACTGAGAAGCCTGCTATATCAGATGATGGCACAATGGCAGTCTGAAAATGTCCCAGCATGTTGGAATAGGTTGAATCAAGTCAGATTCAATTTAACAGGGAATAAAATTTTCCACTGGATAAAAAGAGAAATTATTACAAAAAGAGAAAGATTTGGAAAATGTGGCCTAGAAATGATAACTTGATTGAAAAGTATTTAAGACTCTTAGTAAGCTGTATGCTCCATGTGCATAAAAAAATCATGATATTGCTACCAAAAATGTTAATTCAATCTTAAGCAGCATGTAGAGCAGCAACAAAATTCCAATAATAAAGGTAATGGTCTCACTCTACCATTAAAAGTGCAGGCTACAATATTTTGCTGATTTCTGAGAGCTATATTTAAGATGATAAGTCACTCACTGAGATACATTCAAAATAAGAGCTATTGAAAAATGTGGAAACTCAAAATCACATACTAGGAATAATGACGGAAGGAAGTGATGTGCTCTGTCTGCAGAAGGGACACTTGGAGGGGGAGATTGATAGACTGCCTTCGAGTATTTGGAAGGCTCTCAGGTTTTCCTATACAGATCCAGGTTCCATGAGTAAGAAGCAGTCTTTGACCTAGCAGAGCAGTTCCCTAAACTTTTTTTAATCTCAGAACCCCTTTACACAGAAAATATTGAGGACTTTATGTGGGCTATATCTATTGATAATCATCATATTTAACATTAAAAATGAGAAATTAAAAAAGTATTTATTAATTTAAAAATTAAAATTACATGTAAACAAACAACATTTTGAATGAAAAACAGCTATTTTCTAAGACAATAATAATTTAATAGGAAAAATTGCATTTTTTTCCTAATCTTTTTAATATCTGGTTCTACAGAAGACAGGTGGATTTTCATACCTACTGTATTCTGTCTACTATGATGCCACATGTCATGTAGGCACTGAAAAACTCCACTGTACATATGTGGGAGGATGAGAATGAAAAGAACAATGTCTTACTTAGTATTATTATGAAAACACATAGTTCATGAGGGCCCCCTGAAAGGATTTTAGGAACCCCTAAGGTCCCCAAACATACACTTGGAGAAATGCTGACATAGTATAAGGAGAAATTATAAATAATTAAAATTACCCCAAATTGAAGTGAATTAGTTCATGACACAACAAGTTCTAGTTCCTGGAGATATCTGTGGAAAGGATGAATTACCACTTGTCAGGAATGTCATGCTTTAGGGAAGGAATACAGGAAACCATTCTACCTTCTAAATCCAGCACCATCATTCCATGGCCATATTAGAAATCGCCTTTTTACAGATACCTGTTTCTAAAGAAGTATAATTCAACAAGTACCCATGTCTATCAGGTAAATATAGTCTTAGAGCTGCTGGGAAATGAAGAGATATGTGGTTTAACTTCTCACACACTGCAGAATTCCCTATGCGGCATTTCTAAGAGAGGTCATCTAACATCGGATACCTGAACCCTTTGGTGATAAACATCTATTTCAGGAAACTCAACTATTTCTATTCTCTATATGTTACACATTTTTTCATTTCCCTGGAAATCTCCCTCTTCTACCATTTAGAAAGTCTGCCTCCACTAAAACAATCTAGAATACCACTCTCTCAGCTTCATGACATGCCTTCAAGTATCTGAAGACAGTAATTGCATGTTTAGATGTCTTTTTAATATAGAGCTTAGACTTATTTTGGGAGATAAATATGATTTCAACAAGTGGGCCAAAAGCTATTCCAAAAAAAAAAGCATTTTAATGAAAAAAAGGACACATTAATGAGGAAGTTATTAAACCTTTCTCTTTACAAAAGTATTTTTTAAATAAATCTTTTAAAATACTGTGCTGTTTTTCAAAGGAACTCTATAAATCAGCCAGGTCCTCCTTTATATGAACAATTAATTTACTAGTCTGAAGTTGACTTGTTGAAGGTGTTTTTAAATCTATATCAAAATGAAGTTTTCAGCTTGTTTTTATAGTAGATTAATCAAGATAGAATACAAAGTGATTTTGTATTCAGTGAAGTTACATTATATAAAATCTGAATCAGGTTACTGAACTGATTATTAATGAAAGTAATATATATTATGTATCATAACCTGGAGTCAAAATCTGTTTATGTTTGAACTGACCCATTAGTCACAAATGAACTTCCCCACCGACTCCCCACCCTACTAATAACGGAACATAGTAATCAACAGCAGCCTAGGTGCTCAGAAAAGACACATTCTAGCAGAGTTACACCAATCAGTATCCATTTTCATGGAAGCTGAATTCACACACAATTAAAACCTAGGGCTCTGTTTACACTCTCACAAACCCATGAGGAAGCCCTGGCCAGTTTTGTTCAGTGCATAGAGCGTCGGCCTGCAGACCAAAGGGTCCCGGGTTTGATTCTGGTCAAGGGCACAGACCCCGGTTGCAGGCTCCTCCCTGGCCCGGGCCCTGGTCGGGGCTTGTGCAGGAGGCAACCAATTGATGTGTTTCTTTGTCTTTCCCTCTTTCTTCCACTCTCTCTAAAAATTAATGGAAAAATATCCTCAGGTAAGGATTAAAAAACAAAATAAAAACAAACAAACAAAAAAACCATGAGGAATGGGTAAATGGTTATTCCCTGTGGTTGCCTGGGTTTGGAACCACAGCTAAATTATTAGCTGCTCTCTAGTATGCAAACCTCCATCCTCTTATTTTGTTTAACAAATTCCTCACGTTTTTCTTGAGTCTTGAGTATAGAAATTGAATTTGAGGTACCACTTGGGGGCCTAATACCAATATGGTTACAAGCCCCATCTTTCAAAACAGGAAATACCTACTATTTTCCAATCTTGAGGAGGTGCTTATGTTATTAGATGTTCTGAAATTATGAGGAATAATTTAATATGAGAAAGAAGACTTATCTTGTGTGTTTTTTGTTTGTTTGTTTGCTTTTCTTTGTTTTCTATTAGCATGAAGGGCAGAGTGAAATAACTATGGACTGCTGCTTTGTCTAAACTTAGAACACTTTCCACTTGAGAACTAAATGAATTCATCTCTTCCAATCATTGCTGTAAATAATATTTACTTTCCTGCCCATAAACCATTAACATCCTATTGTTTTTTTTATAAGGTAGGTCCTTTATCCTCCTATTGTCAACTTTTCTACTTATCATAAAAGCCTCTCCCCGACCCCACCATTTTTTTTATTGAAGCAAAATTTGCATAGGTCGTAAGAGTACAATTTGATTTATTTTGATAAAATGCAAACATATAACCACCACCCCAATTAAGTTCCATCACCAAGGAATGTTCTCTCATGTCTCCTTCCAGTCAGTAGCCATCTATCCATAGTTCTACCTTTTCTTCAGCTTCATGTCATAGACATATGTCATCATATCAGGTTTCTTTCACTCGACACAATGTTTTTTAGTTTCCTTCATGTTATTAAATGTATTAATATGTCTTTATATTGTTGGTTAGTATTTCATTATATAAGTATACCACAATTGCCCATTCTCCTATTCCTGGGCATTTGGGTTGCTTTGGTTTGGGGATATTATGAATAAAACTGATATGAATTTCCCCATACAAGTCTTTTATTGTAGATGTAGTGTCTCATTTCTCTTGGGTAAATATCTAGGAGTGGTGGTGATGGGTCACAGAAAAAGTCTAAGTTTAACTTCACTGGAAACTCCAGTCCTTGTATGAGAGTTTCGATCGCTTCACATCTTCACCAAGATTTGGTGTTAGGAAGCACCTGTGTACCCTCTTTTTTTGTATTTTTTAGGGGTAGTTATAGTTCAATCAAATTTTTTACTTGATTTAAGTTACTATTACATTTTTAATCATCAGTGCTCATCAAAACAAATGTTTTGACATTCCCAGCAGTTTTCCAAAGTGGGTTTTACAATTCCACCAGCACCATCTGAGAGTTTTGCCTATCTATTATGGCATCAACCCTTCCCACCCATCCACCCCAACTCACACGTTTCTTTTAAAGGCTAGTTTCCAGTTAAAGCAGGTTTCTTACATTATGTCCCTTGAAATTTCCAATCAGCTTTTATTATCTAAAAAAGTGTCAAATAAAATATTCCCCAAAGGTAATAAACAATGATTCATGCTACAGATAGAATTTTAAAACAGGGTCTTCAATATAATCTGCCCAAAGCCTAAATTTTATAGAACAGGAACTTGAGAAATAAAGAGTTTAAAGAACTTTCCAGAGGAGACACACCTAATAGAGAACAGAGGCAAGATTAAAACCTTCTCCTCACCCTGTCTGATAACAACCTTAAGACAATTCCATGTGACTTTCTTTTTTCTTTTTTCTTTTTTTTTTTTTCAAAAGGCTGGACTTCTGCTATAAGGGACAAATTTAAATCCCAATTTTCTTGATATGACTTTCTTCTCTGAAAGCTAAATATTAAGAGATTTACATTCATGCTATTAACAATATACTGAATTTATTTAATAGCGTTTTCAGAAAATATTAACAATATTTTCTGAGATAGTAGTACATCCTTGGTCAACCTTATAAGTAGGGAAGGATAATTTCCCCATATTTTTTAAAAAGGAAAATAAATTACAAAGAATTAGTCCTGGTTGGTGTGGTTCAGTGGTTAAGTATCAATCTCTGAACCAGGAGTTTGTAGTTCGATTCTTGGTCAGGGCACATGCCTGGGTTGCAAGCTTGATCCCCAGTGTGGGGTATGCAGGAGGCAGTTAATCAATGATTCTCTCTCTTCATTGATGCTTCCATCTCTCTCCCTCTTCCTTCCTCTCTCTCTCTGAAATCAATAAAAACATATTTTTAAAAAAGAATTAAGAGATGCCCAAGTTCAATGAAGCACAGCAGACATTCCTTGCACTGAGTTCACTAAATGTTTACTGTTTTTATGTGTGCTATTGCATTCAGTTTTTGAAAATGTAAAATTGACCCAACTGTTTTACCATAGCACAATTATTCCCAGACAGCTTTCACGTGGAATGGTTAACAGTCTGAAGAAGACATGGCAGAAATGGCCTTTTAATCACACTTGTCCACATGCCCAGGCACAGCACCTGCCCTGGACGCCCCCTCTCCAGACCCCTGTGGAGGATGACCGCCCCTTGGGCTTCCTTAGTGTGCTTTTTGCACGTGTGGCTGTGCTACCAAGCAGGCAAAAGGGTGGATTTTTTATAGATTTATATCAAAATCAATCATTTTAAAAAGTTGAAAAAAATCCATTTTTTAAAAATATCCTGTAACATAAAGAACCCTGGATTAGCTACAGATCAAAGAGTTTAACACAATGTTTTGTATCTATGGAAAAGTGGAAGAAATAAGACAAGTTAACATTTTCTAATAGTAAATCCTGAAGAGCCTTTTGGAGTGAGTAGAAAGGGTTTGTTTTTATCTTATGGGAAACTGGGTGGTTTGAACACTCGGTTTATTGCTTTATATCATTTTTCTAATACTATCTTTTCACATGTATTTTCCTCTAACATCAAACATTTTATAGCACCTCTATTTGGGCCAGTTTTTATAAACAATTACTTTTACCTTGAAGAAAATATGCATGACTTTTATCTCAGGTATTCAAGCCACTTTGTAAAATTTATATCAACAGAAGTTAAAAATATATCATTTGGTTTAGTTAATATTTGAGTTTGCAGGAGTAAAATCATCAGTCTCCAGCAGCTGTGTGCCGTGTGTTAAATCTAGAGCAGGCATTAGCCTATCAGATATGCAAATATTTATATCCTCATTGGCTAAGTAAACTGTTCGGCTCTGCAGAAATGATAGGTTTGTTTTGGAATACTATTAAGTGACTCTTTTTTTCTAATCATGGCTTTTCTTGTGCAAAGTCACACTTCTGGTTTGAATTTGCCTAAAATTTCCAACACAAAAATGAATAGAAATCCTTATGTACCTCCAGAAAAAGAAACCAGATCAGTTTTCCCCCAAAACATATACACATTTTGAATAATTATTAATTCCAATATGTTAAATCTGAAAAAACAGAACCATCCATTGAGCTATCAGCTGTTAAAGTGTGTATACATTTTGGGGGATACCCTGTATATCAAAATAGGAAAATTAGACCAGGAACAGAAAAAAAAGTATTGCAATTTTTTAAAAAATATATTTTATTGATTTTCTACAGAGAGGAAGGGAGAGAGATAGAGAGTTAGAAACATCGATGAGAGAGAAATATCGATCAGCTGCCTCCTGCACAATCTCCCACTGGGGATGTGCCCGCAACCCAGGCACATGCCCCTGACCGGAATCAAACCCGGGACCCCTGAGTCCGCAGGCCGACGCTCTATCCACTGAGCCAAACCGTTTTTGGCAGTATTGCAATTTTGACCTTCAGTTTTCAGATATACAAATGAAGAAAGGGATCCTTAGAAAAACACAACTTTCATTTGAAAAATATTTAAAAGCAAACATATTAGGTTAAGAGCGTTAATGAATAAGGATTCAAGTCTTGTGTTGTTGTTTTTGGTGTTTTTTTTAATGTGCCATACCATATTTAAATAATCCCTTGTGTTTGAAACATCAGGGTGTGTGTTTTTTTCTAACATCCAAGCCCATGGTAAGTTTCCAAGTACATACATATCTCTGTGTGCACCTCTGATTCTATTTCCTCAGGATGGTGTCCCATAAGTGGAATTGTTGAGTCCAACAAGATCAATAGTTTTTAAAATCTTCATACTTATTGGTAATAGTGGAATCTCAATGAACACCAGTTTCTTAAATTGTGAAATCAGATAAACAAGACATACGTGGCAAGATCGTAAGGAGGGCTAGAGACAAAAGATCTCAAAAATAATTATTCATTATAATGATTTTCTAATTTTTCCTAAAGTGCAGATTGAACCCAAGAAAATAACCATCCATTCCCTAAATGAATTTTATTTTCCCCATCTCTAAATAAGATAATTATCATCCCACCAAAGACAAAAAATCACCTGATTTGAACACTATAGTCAGGGTAGAAATATTTATAACCACCAAGAGTGCCAGGCTCTTTGCACATATTTCCTCCTGTATCTCCACGTGTAATGGCTTATGTAACCTTGTGAGGCAGGTATTAAAATCACAATATATAGGGAAAGAAATTAAGGTACAAATTGTTAGGCAATGGTCGGAAAACTCATTAGTCAACAGAGCCAAATATCAACAGTACTTCTTCAAAATAGACTCGCCCAGGCCAAAAACCGACTTCTGCGCATGGGCCACGAAGTTTCAATCGCACTGTATGTGCGCCCGCACGTGGTATTTTGTGGAAGAGCCACACTCAAGGGGCCAAAAAGCTGCATGTGGCAGTTTGCCGACCACGGTTTAGGGTAATCCATTCTACAAGGCAGCCCTGCCCCACTCAAAGCCCATGCTTCTCCGCAGGCTACCACATCACCCGTGCATTATGTAATGGCAAAGAGAGATTGTTCAAGTAGGTCATAAAAGGCTTCGTAGCGAAAACGTCATTTGAATTAAGTCAAGCCAAGAGGAAGAAAATTCGAAGTAAACAAACAAGCACAACTTTTATGGTGGAAAATATGTTGAGTCACTGAATAAGCTGTCTTGTGCCAGCCACTGTCCCAGGTGATCAGAAGATGGAGATGAAAAGTCACTGTCAGGAAGAAGTTTAAAAGCAAGTAAGACAGACAAGCCTGCAAACTTATTGCATCAATGTGATAAATACTGTGTTCGGGCTATGCCAGGATGCCATAGGCATGGAGGACAGATAACTTAGCCCAGTGCCAGAGAAAGGGGTCACGTAGGCTGAAGCTTGAAAAGTGAGTAATGATAAGCTAAGCAGAGAAGCGTACAAGTGAAAGCATTTGAGTGCTGGAGATTCGGAAATCCTGGAGCCCAGGTGGGTTTATGGAGAGGGCATGAAATGATGCTGGAGTGCTGGCTGAGCCAGACCACAGTGCTGCTTCTGTGCTCTTGGAGGGGCTTGAACTGCATCCCGAAAATGACCAGCTCTGTACAGATATTACTTAACCCTTTGTTAGAACTCCTACTGCAACAATGGTGATAACAATTGTAACTAACGCCTAATGTTGATGTTTTATATGAATACTCTAATCTGTAGAACAGTGGTTCTCAACCTTCCTAATGCCGCGACCCTTTAATACAGTTCCGCATGTTGTGGTGACCCCCAATTTCATTGTTACAAATTGAACATAATTAAAGCATAGTGATTAATCACAAAAACAATATGTAATTATATATGTGTTTTCCCGATGGTCTTAGGCGACCCCTGTGAAAGGGTCGTTCGACCCCCAAAGGGGTCGCGACCCACAGGTTGAGAACCCCTGCCTTAGAACAATGCTATGAGATTAATACCGTTATTATTATGTGCCAACCATGGTATTTTCAGGGACAGAAAAGTGACAAGAATGTCATGGAATGAGAAGGATATATTCAAATTTGCATTTTCAATGATCATTTTAGTAGGGATTTATAGGATGGCATTGAAAAGACTATTTGGCAAAATGAAACTGGTTATGAAGTAGCTACCGCAACCAAGCAAGATATTACAAAGGCTGGATTTAAGGCAGAAGTGGTAGGACTTAAGAGGAAATAGATTTGAAAGCTACTTAAAAAGCAGGTCATGGTTACCTACTAGCTATGGAGGATCAGGCAATAGAAAGAATCTTGGATGACAATTATGGTCTGGATGGAGGTCCTCCTTTTCTCTGAAATAAGCAACACGAGAGGAAGAACAGCTTTTCCAAAGGAAGGTAATCTCTTTATACTAGAAATGTGGATTCTGGAGTCATAATCTAGAGGCAACACGTCCACAGTCATGGGTACATATGAAGTGGAAAGAGCAAAGAAAGATGATGAACAATTGTGTAAGGAACCATTGATCAATTATTGGGAGTGCTGCTGTGTGTATGGCTAGAGATCTAAAGCTGAGGAGCAAGCGTGTATACTTGGAATTATACACAGGTAAGTGGAAGTTGAACCTGTGAGAGGATATGAACATCCCAAAAGAGAGAATACAAATGGAGAGGGGAGATAAAGATAGAATTAAGAAAAGTATCTACATATGCAGTATATATAAATAAAATGATTTTAATGAAGATATGAGAAATCTAAGAAAAACATTTTTTCAAAGAGCAAACCCCCACTTTGTGTTGATCCAGATCTACTCTCAGCCTATCTCGTGCCCTTTCAGATCACACCACCCAAAAGTAAAGACCGTCAACTATAGCCGAGTGCCACAGCTCTGACCTGGGAAGAGAGTGAAAATAATTGATGGACATGAAGAATCAAACTCCTGATCTTCTAACCAAAAATCAGTAGCCAACTATAGACCCCCATTGTGGACTCAGCTCAAATTTCTAGTCTTCATACTCATTTCTTTCTGTTCCTTTTCATATGCAAAGCAACTAGTTAAAGATTTTAATTGACATTTTCAAGAACAAGTCATTGAATCTCACTTGAAGTCTTTAAATTGAACTGATATGTTGAAAATTAATCCTGTAGCAATTAGAGAAACTGTTTTACACGTGACACGGAGACAAGACCCTCTCAGCTTTACTTGGGCTGAGGGGGGGGCGGAATCCTATTATAAGTTCCTCCTTTTTAAGAAGAGATAATGGTTAGAGACCACTTGCACAATTACTTCTAATGCTATTGCTGCCTGAGAAATAATACTCTGAGGCACTCCTGGCGGAGCCTTAGCCACGCTTTCTTAATATGCTATTCTACCAAGGTGAGGATGTTTAGGGTTCTTCAATTCACAAAGGAATAAACTTCTTACTTGTTGAAGGCAAAACCAAATATATATAAACAATACTTATGATGCTATATAAACAATCTTTTTTTTTCTACTTTAGAGCAGAAGTACTGTATGGAGATAGTAATCAGCCGTAATTATCGCTTTTGAAAACTCAAGCTTTAAAATCCACAAAATACTTTATAAATAAATGCAGGAAGCTTCATAAAATACATTTTCTCAATTCAACAAAGAAAAAAAATCAAACCAGTTAGGACACTCAAGTGTTATTTGCAGCAATCACGATAAGTCAATTTTGGCTTAAACCATGATTGTTATAAACACTCGCAAAACATATTATTTACCAGATGGCAATCTTACTCAAGCAAACACATAAAACTTATGTTTCATTATTATCAAATAAGGATGAACTTGCCACTGGGATAACCTCCACTAGTTAAACAAACATCTCCACAAAATGAGTGCCACGGTTTCTATCATTGGATAAGTATATGGAGTAAAGGGACTATCTTAATATTTAGCAGCTCCAGCTTATATTCAAGAACCAAAGCTCACAACAGAATACACACACGTGCAAGATGGTATAGTTTGGTCTGCGCTTGGACTTGGACCTTCACTTTCTTAGTAAAAAAGCTACTACATCTTAATATTCAGAGAACAAATAGTTTACAACTATGACCCAAGCTAAAAAAACATTATTATTATTATTATTATTATTATTATGTTTTTAATTAAATGTATTGGGGTGACATTGGTTAATAGAATCATATAGGTTTCAGGTGTACATTTCTATGATACAAGACCTGTATATTGCACTGTGTATCTACCACCCAAAGTCAAACCATCTGTATTAAATAATTACTAGTTAATATTATGAAATGTACAAAGCAATTCTAAGACTTTCTTGTTACTGCCTCCTTCGCCAAATACAATATCAGAATCTATCATCCATGGAATGTACAATGTAAGAGTTGCACTTTATAAATTATAGCATCAGAGACTAATGACAGAATACTGAAAGTCTATTTGTGATGAACACCAAATTATCATATCTGTGTGTGTGTGTGTGTGTGTGTGTGTGTGTGTGTGTGTTAGTCTCTTTGGCAAGTGATCCTTTTCATAACTGCAAATATTTTTTAAGATCACAAAAATTTAAAATAGTTCCAAAGCTATTTTTAAAATTATATTATGACAATTAAAATGGAATGAGCACTGAGAACTTCTTTTGCTAATTTATTTGTTTCCTGGCCACAAGCAATACTCTCAAACAAGTCGTCCCTCAGAAGCTCCATTGGAAAATGAGACAGACACTCCTTGCACTTGTACAAGCATGGTGAGGGCTCAAAGGTGTTACAGCACAGCGGGCCATGGAAATAATCAGAAACTGAGACCTTGGACAGAAACATCAGGACCCTAGGAGAGACAAAAATCACAAATCTTGTCTCCTTACCTTGTCAGATCCTCCAAGGCTAGAATTCAAGCACTATGGGATGAAATACATACTATAGAGCATTTATGGCCAACAGGACAATAAAAAGTCCAGATTGTCTCTCCCTAGGTTACCTTGCTTGTTGCAATACCTTGTGCTGGAAATTCCTGGTTTCTCTTTACTGCAATTAGTGTCTGTGGCAGAAGTTGGTGTGAACTGTCAGCTTTCAGAATGCAAACAGAGGTCTAACACATGAAGACAACTGAAAACACAAATTCTGGCCTTTGAAAAGTTAAATGGATATATTAAATTAGAAAAGTACTCTGAAGACTTTCCTCTTTTACAAACTGTCTTCTAAAATGAAGAGCTAAGGTCCAGGACTTCCCATTGCAAAGCACCAAAGGGAAAGACGATCGCTCTCTGCAGAGAGCCAGCAGTCACTTCCCTGGCAATCATGTCACTATCGAAGGACAGATTGCCTTTATCTTTTTTTTTAAATTGTTTTATTGCTTAAAGTATTACAAAGAGTATTACATATGTCTCCTTTTTTTTCTCCCCTTGACCTTCCCCTAGCCTCCCATACCCCGCAGTGTCTTGTGTCCATTGGTTATGCTTATATGCATGCATACAAGTCCTTCGGTTGATCTCTTACCCCCACCCCCAACCCTCCCCGGCCTTCCCGCTGTAGTTTGACAGTCTGTTCGATGTTGCTCTGCCTCTGTATCTATTTTTGTTCATCAGTTTATAATGGTCTTAATTATCCATAAATGACAGATTGCCTTTAGATTGCAACTTTCTTGAGGGTCAAGTCTCTCTCTATTACATTCTGAATTGCACCTAAAACACTGAGGACTTTCAAAAAAATGCTAGTTTGTGACACACAAAATGGGTCACTTTCACTGTACATCATACCAAAAATTTTAATGCACTCAAGCAAGGTAGTTCCATTGTTACCAAAGATCTAGAGAAAAGGCAACTACAGGGGGAGAGAGAGAACCTTCTGACAGTTGTTTCTTTATGAACTGTCACTTGGACCAAAATTGAACTATGATTCCAGAAACAAATAAAAAGTGTGGTGTGCTTAAAACTTCTAATACCCCAATACATTTACTTGGGGTGTATTTTTCTTCATAAGATCTATTATGTTCATTTCTTGCTGTTTAGAAAAAAAATAAATGACCCAGGAAAGATACGTGGCAATACAGCCAAGCCCTAATTTTTTAAGTGACTATTATATATAATTGAAATGTATATTGCTGTTAGTCTTTCTTGTTTTCACCAAAATTAAATGCTGGTGGAAATATTCAGAAAACTGTTTAAGACAATTTTAGCATCTAATAAAGACTTTCATTATTCATTGGTATTGTAAACATATTTCCTTTATATAATTAGTGTAGCTTCATTATAAAATCGTTCGGAAAACTATCTCCCATAATTCCTCTACCCTAATACAGGCCCTCTCAGCTCTTTTACTCTTTCTGCAAGTGATGGACATGTTATAGGAAAAAGCAGCTGTTTGCCCTCACTTTCCAGCCGACCCCCAGTCACAGAGCTGCCCTCCTCCCAGCAACAGGGTGATAGAAAATTATCTTTGAGATAAACACCAGAAGATCTGTTTTTAAATGAGCCATCTTCATGTAACTACCCAATGAGCGCAATCATTTCAATAATTCTAACTGAATTTTCTCAATTGCGAAGACTGATATTCCTTATCAAAATGAATAAAAAATCATTTGATAGCTACAGAGAAATAGAAATTGAACTTCTTTCCCTACACACTCTACTCCCTCATGGACAGAAGGGAAACAGTGAACAGCGCTTCTCTCTGTTAATGTGCCTTGAAATTCTGCAATACATTCGAATAGGTCCTCCAGAAGACCACTGGGAAATATCATCTGTCCACATTTGTGCCACTAGTTCCCATATACACCCCTCAGTGCACCTGGCTAATAATGTGATATTTCCCTAGGCAATGAGAGGCATAGAGCCATGACCCTTCTAAAAGCAGAAGAATAGCATGACAATGTAAGTTCCGATCTGCCATGAAGACAGGGTACGGTAATGTCTCCTATGCAACAAATTCAAGTGTGTGGGTGGTTCGAGAGGCCTCTGTTAGTCAGAACCCGAGTACCATCTCTGAGCTTTTTCAGAAGGATCTCTGTGGGTGTACAAACTGGCCGGTGCTCTGAAGAGTCTGCATGTGGGAGGTTCTCTGCTCTGTCCTCTCTCCCTAAGTGAATGGGGAACAACACATGGGAATGAGAGAAAAGGGATCCAGACTATAATCTCACCCCTGCCACTTCATGGCAGTCTACTTTCTGTTTCCAAACCTCCATTTCCCCATCTGAGAAATGGGAACAATATTAATGCTCACTTTGTGGGTTGTCATGGGAATCTAAGAAGACAATGTAGCTTTAAGGTTGGATAAACTCTTGAGGATGTTGCACATTTTTATTACTGAGAACATAATTATGATTAATGTTAGCATACTAAGTTAGGGCTGTTGTTTTGCTGGCATGTTTAGAACTAGAAAAATCAGAAAATAATCCCTATTGATCTTATAACAAGCATAGAGGTATAAACTGAAAAACCAGCCACTTATAATTAAGCAGCTCTGTTCTAATTTTTAGAGTACAATACAATATTATAACTCCTTACTTTTATTAACTGCCAAAATCAATTTCAGAACCCATTTTCCCAGTACTCTGGAATATAAAGACAGAATTTTCCCCCTTAGATACACAGATGCAGTTTCATCTACATGCATGCATTTCAAAGGCATTTTTAAAGCTAGAGTGCATATAATGAATAAACTGTAATCATATCTTTATCCCAACTCAATTACAAAATCAACTCATAACTTAGAGCCCTGCAATAAATATCTATTTCCAATTTTAGGCTGATCATTAAATGTGGGTCACACCAAGAATCTGTTAAATGAAAAAATGTTAAAATTTACTTACATCACTTAGAGCATATTGATTCTGATGACAATTAATCCACATGAAACAAGTGTTACATCTACAAAGACAACAGCATTTCAAGAAAATTCCACTCAACTCCCATGAATTGCTGCCTGCATTCCATATTCTCTCTCTCTCTCTCTCTCTCTCTCTCTCTCTCTCTCTCTCCATGTGTGCCCATACCCTTTCTTCAGTGGCACCCCTTCTTTCCCTCTCGGACCTTGGTGTTTACTTCCTTTCCTTATCATCTTCCTACCTAGTCAATCCTAATCTCAGAAAAGAAGTGGAACAAATTATTCACACACAGATATACTTAGTCATAAGGCTTCAGAAATTATAAATCCCAGGGGGTAAATGCATTTTAATAGTCAAAGTTTGTGAATCTAATAAAATTATCCTTTACCTAGAAACCCTTGAAAAAAATTATATCTGTTTTGAGATATTAAGAGCTCTGTTGAACAAGGGAGTCATTATTTAGAACTCTGTTTTTCATCTGTGAAATAAGAAGACTGAATTGCCTGGAGTTTCTAATACTCAATCATCTTTTAAATGTAAAACAAATGACAATTTCATATGATTTAACTCAATAGATTATAGGTTATAAACATAAATACATCAGTAGATTAGTTAGGTAGCATTTATGCTGTCAAGAAGATAGTTGTGAGAAACCAAGGAGTATTGGAGTCTATAGCAATGCCTCATTTGAAGAGATTCAGACTAAAACCAAACAAAAAGACAAACAAGCAAAAACTGTTATGCCAGTCAAGCTAAACGATGCTGAGATGAGGATTGGTAGGCCAGCAGCTTGTGAATGCCCAACTAGATGCTTGTAGAGATTCCCTCCAGCTGTAGCACTCTGTGATTCTGTCAGAAGTGCATCATGCTAGGGGAAAGGAGTTCTTAAAAATATTAACTTCGCTCTTCTGGAACCATTGAGACATCACTGGGGAGT
This sequence comes from Myotis brandtii, assembly GCF_000412655.1. Lineage (NCBI taxonomy): Eukaryota > Metazoa > Chordata > Mammalia > Chiroptera > Vespertilionidae > Myotis > Myotis brandtii. Next base: position 7,826,327 of record NW_005371410.1, read on the forward strand.
TAGTAACTGCAACAACCAATATTCTGCCACTTCCCCATAAAGACCAGTCCTCAAACGAGAGTTACTTTGATTAGGAAACTAGAAAGCAAGAAAAAGACAATATCATGAATGGAAAAGGAAAGTCACTAAACTACCAGATTTCCTCCATGACAAATATCGAGGTTGTGGAACTCTACTGAACCTTCTCCAATCCAGAAAATGACACACTTCTCACCGGCGGTCATAAAAATATTAGTGGGACATCTCTGAAATGCATTTATACGGACAAGTTAGTCTGAATTTTAAAAATAGGAAGAACAAAATCACAGAGGTTTTCTTCCACTATTTAAAAAGTGTCCTTATGGATCTCAGACACATTGTCTAAGAAGACCTCCACTTCCCTATCCTTAGCATTTACTAGGCAACAGACAGAAAATCCAAGCCACACAAGAATGCGAATGCCACCACGTGAGTTTGGTTAGGTTAAATGCATACTCATAATGGGTTATAGGTTTAAAAAATCAATTTTACCCACTTGAGTCAATTGTGGAAATCTTAATATTGACCATGCTTACTCAACTGTCTGCCACATGTATTACGGCTATTGCAAGGCTTATTCATAAATGATATGTGTATCACACCCTGTCTTAAAAAAATTTATGGTTTAAAAAAATATCTTACTTTTCTCTTTTTAATGGGGAAATGTCGCCATATCAAAATATCTGTATATGTAGTATGTAAATATTTATGAGAACATTTACTGGCTACATATAGAGCAACTAGATGAGTCTTAAAGGTGTATTTCTTACAATAAAAAGGTCATATACTTCAAAGTTTTACAGAGGAAAAGAAAAACACATTTATTCTTCTTTTATCTCCTGCTTGCCTAAGACTTTCCATTTCAAAACCTATATAAATCTGGTAAACTTACTTCCAAGGACATAAGCACTAGAGTTATACAATACTGGTAAAGTGTGGTAAATTTTGAACATGTATTTTTCCAAGGAGAGAGACAAAGAAGGTACTTATAAAGCTGCATGGTAAAGTTTAAAAAGACTTGAAGTTTCTGATTCCTTGGTCACACTTTTAAGTATTACAGGATATCAAATTCCCAAACAAAATATACAGGGGTGGGCTAAAGTAGGTTTACAGTTGTTCATATGGAAAATAATACAAGAATAAATAATAATACAAGAATAAACTGTGTTTTGTGTGCTCACAACTGTAAATTTACTTTTGGCCACCCCTATATTTGTTTGGTTCTTCTTGTTGTTAAGCCTAGGTGCTTATAAAATATGGGTGTCCAGAACCTATATACTGCAGAAATCTCTACAATCTGGCTTTACACATTCCTGGAAGACTTATAAGATTTATGATAGTCATTCATTGCTGTCTTATAGTTTCAAGTGTCATGTCTTATAAAGAAAAGCATCCATTTACTCATAAAGAAATAATAGTACTTTATAAAATAGCCATTTTTATAAGCAGTACAGTAGATTGATCCAATCAGATATGTGATTATTAATATTAAATATATTTGATGTAACTACCATAAAATCAGTGTAGAACTTTAATGGTTCCTATGCAGTATAGACTCATCTATCGCCCTGGATTTTCTCACTACTATCCAAACATGGAATAGCTTTGCATACCTCACTCAAAATGTACAATATGTAAAATGAAAAAGATGATGTTTAAGCTCTCATAGATTTGGAAACTCTCAGAATAGGAAAACATATAAGCCAGGCGAAAACACCAATGCTCACACAGAAGAGGAAGTACTGAGATTGTGCGAAATGAACTATGTTGGTCTATGACAAACAGGAGATTCTATGTGCCATCTAAAAGGGATAAGAGCAACTTTCCTCTGGCAGGCTTGTCATTTATAAAGGTTAGTATCCCATTGCCAGATCTTCTCGTTTTTTTAAGAAAGGCTGGAAATCTGGACCTCATGACTTTTCCCAACTTTTAACTATGGGCAACTAGTTAAAAAAATTATAAAACCCAAAATGGATAGACAAAAATGCTCTAGGGACCAAGGCCGGCCTCTGAGTCATAGATTAACAAGCGGTACATAAGCTACGCAGTCCAGGGTCTTTGACTTGCAGCTCTTATTACCACATTCCTGCCAAGCTGTTCTTGCCTGGGTTCGAACACTTCTCGCAATGAGGAATTCAGCACTCCTCAAGGCATAGTCTATATTCTAGACAGCTTTTTCTTCTTTGGAATAAAAATGTACTTGTCATCATTGGATCTAGAGCCACCCCGCAGAATCACAGAAACCTTTTTCAACATAAAAAGCTCTCAAATACTTGAAAACAGAAGCGTACAATATACATTTGGATAAACAAATTTAAACATTTCCAAACCTATATATGTGACTCTCACAATTTAAGGGTATCTTTTTAGATGTCAGACCGATTTTCCTTCCTGTGACTTAATAATAAAAATTAATAATGGGAATAGCCACAGATCAGGTGTTGAGAGATATAAACCCTATTGTTAAGGGAGACCTTTCCAATGACTCAGAAAAAGGGAGGAGAAGGAAAGGAGCCCATCAAAGGCTGATGCAATACTCCACGCCTTCTCAATCCTGCAAGGTGATGAGCTCATTCCTTTCCTCGGGTCCGTGCATCAATGCCTGTGGACAATGGCCCTGTCCATTTCCTCCCATTTATAATTCTGAAATACTACATCCCATTCCTCCATCCTCAATCAATTCCTCTCAGATGTATATCCAATTCAAAATTCCACTTCTGGTTTTCAATCCTCCATGGACCTGCAGCCGTCTACTCCACATCCTTTCACTCTCACTAACCTCTTCAAACCACCTTCCCCTCCTTTTTTCACAGAAACTTGTTCCTTTCCTTTCTAACCTTTTGAACAGTCTCCCAATCAGTCTCTGCCCTGATAACTCTCTTTTTATTACCATTTCTCAGTTGCCAATCCCCCAAATATCATTTCACACAAAAGCCTTTCAGTGATAATTATTGGAGATGTTTTATAAAATAGTTGGATAATACTATTCATTTGCCACCTGTATTTAGCTGTTGAAAAATCCATGTTGGAAATGAATAGCATTGTACTTTATTCCCCCTCCCCTTCTGTCAGATATGTGAAAATGTGATTTTGTGAGTTTTGTTAGGGGTGAGAATTTTACCTTCTTTTCCTCTTCTTGCAATGGTATCCGGTATCAACATTGCCTACAAAGTGAGTAAAGACCCTTGAGTTACCACAGCCATATCACTTTTTTTTCAACCAAGGAAAGAAGGATAAGATGAAATCTCCCTCAAGTGCTAAACAAATAGCACTTTATTTAAAGTGTTTATACTCCTCACTAATTACTTAGGTGTGCCCACAGACACCAGTCAGAACTGTATCCCCTTCAATCATCTTCAGCATATCTTTAAATTAAATTCATAAAGAAATGTGGATTTAAATCAGAAACATGCTTCAGCAATTGGAAATATCTTTCAACTTTCTCACTTTTTTTTAACAGAAGAAAAGCAAAACTAATAGAGTCTTCCTTAGAGGCGAAGAATATTTATACAACTGGGCATATATTCAGCATAAATATAGCATGACTGCCCTCATCTGATTGAAGTTTTGTAGCAGAAAAAGTATCTCATCATCTCACCTATTTTACCAGACAGAAAAAAAAAATTGAAAGAAAAATATAGATTTACAAGTTTAGAGAAAGAACTTCAAACTATCCTTCCTAGATTTATTAATGGAATATTTTCTTGTTCACATTTTCTGAATTATCTATATCCCAAAAGGAATTTGCTTTCTATTTTCTCTCTCATTCTTTCAACCAATATTTACTGAGTGCATTCTATGTGCAAAGAACTGTAATAGACATTGGAATGAAATCAGAGAACAATACATATAGGACCTTCACCTTCACAGATCAAGAGATTATATTTCTTTAGGTAACTATTTAGTTACATACTTTGTGATAATTGTGGGATAAAGGGGGATGGTACAGTATAATAAGGGTATATAGCAGAAGGACCTAGAAGGTCAGCAAATACTTCCTTTAGGAAGTAAAAAAAGCAGCAATTAAGTATTAGCATGTGAAAGGTAGAACATGTGAAGGCTTTCAGCAGGAAAGAATACAGGCACCATCAGGTCTTACACTCAGAGTGAGCAGAAGAAATATTCAAGCTGGTAGGAGAGGGAAATTTCCCATCACTTGGGACTTGAGAAAAAACAGATAGAAATAAATGTATTAGATTTATAAAGGTATGTGAGAAAATCAGTTAAGAGGCCATGTGGTCAAGGGAAAGAGATCACAGTAGCTTCATCTAGAACAAAGACACTATAATAGAGAAGAGTGCAGAGTCAAGAGAAATTTAGGAGGTAAGACCAGTAGAACATGGTGAATGTTTTGAGATGGGAGGTGAGAGACGGAATGCAAGGTCACCACAGGGAAAAGTGGAAGATTTTGTTTTGGGTGGGACGAATGATCAGTTCTATTTTTTAGAGACTGGGTTTGCCCATGAAACAGGGGACTGGGGTGGGGAAGCAACTCACATAAGTCTGAAGGGACCTCTATGCTGGAAATATACAAGAATAAGACATCACTGTAGTAATTCTATCATGCAGAACATATTTAAAGGCATCAGCATAAATAAAACTTCCTGGAGGAGAAACAGAGCCTGCCAAGAGAAGAGTGACAAGAACAAAGCTTTGAAACTCACAAACATTTCAAGGTTAGATAGAAAAGGGTAGGCTAATAAAGACAATTGAGTAAAGGAAGCCAGACTCAGACAAGAAAAACTAGATGTGATGTCATAAACCAAGGAAAGAACATGTTTGTTCATTTAGGATAGAGCAACGCAATGTCAAAATATGCTGAGGGGCCACAGAGAAAGGAAGACCAAGAATAAATTTAGGCCCCTTCTGAGAGCTGAACTGGTTCAATAATAGAAAACCAAATAGAGTGCATTGCTGATAAGGAAATAAAGACAGTGAAGAAAAATATTTAGACTTGTGACTAAATTTCACAATATTTTTACCATATATAGGAGTGTTCTAGGCTCTGAATCCTCCGGAAAAAAACCAAAACTACCATTTCACACACTGACATAGCCTCACAGTCTTCCAATTCCTGTATCACCCTTCCCATCACCTCTCCCACTCATCAGAAAATTCCCATTCCAATCTTCCCTTCTAACTTTGTGCCCACTCGCTTCTCTCTCCTACCCTTTGAGCATCCTCAGCAAGAACAGACTCAGTTGGCAACCTTGTAGGCAGGGAACCTTTATAATTTGATTGTTCAGACATTTAACTCATGAGCCTCACAGTTCAAAAGACTGATGGCTGATAATTTCTTAAGAAAAGGCAGAAGGACTTGATTCTTTAATGTAATAGGGAGTTAAATAAAAAAAAATGTCACTGTTCACTTGTGCTACCTCAACCATAACTGTACTGCATTGAAATTGTCCTTATCTATTCAATAACTAACTGTATCTTGTCATGTAAAAGCTCTGACATGACAATTAACATCTCTGTTATTCTGCAAGTAAAATTAAATCGCTCACTAGTAAAATAGAATAAAGACAACCAGAAAAGGCAGATCTGCCACCTATCTTCTTACCCATTCTATCCCTGTTCATTTTTCTCTATAACTTACAGAGAGAAAGCGGGGTGGGGGGAGAGACTTAGACATTTGTTCCATGATGTAATAGAAGATTCACCCACCAAATTATGTGTCAAAGCAGAATCAGACCTCTACAGTTACCCTGGTCATTGGAAGAAGACAAGTGTAGGCAAAATGTTACACACTGAGCCCAGCATAATTCACCATTTCAAAAGCCCCTCCTTGTCCTTCCCAGTATGTCTTCAAGGATCAAGTGAAATGATGACACCAAAGCCATGATGTATTCAAGACCTACCTGTGCCAGACACTGCAATTGATGTATCATGCATATTCTCTCTACAGGTGATCAGTTGGTATTACTGTTCCCATTTTTCAGATATGGCTAAACTAGAGAAATTATACAATTTGCCCAAGGTCAGCCAACCATTAAGCAGGTAATGGCTAAATGTCTCTAAAAGTGACAGTCTTTCCACTACATCATACTGCCTTCTTAAGTAAAAGTTACTTTCATATTGAAGAATTAAATCAATGTGAATTATTAAATTATATCTATTAGAACCCATGGGAGGGTTGTATAGCAGCAGGGTTAGGAGAATAGACTCTGGAACCATAACCCCTGGGTTCAAATCCCAGCTTTGTTTCTTACAAGCTGTGTGACTGTGTGACCTTGATATTAGGTGAGTTCAACCTCTTTTTGCCTCAGTTTGTTCATCTGTAAAATAGTGATAGCAATGTGGAAACCTTATAGTTCTTCTGAGAATTAAATATATATACTAGTGTATATATATACTAGAGGCCCGATGCATGAAGATTCGTGCAAGAATGGGCCTTCCTTCCCCTGGCTGCCGGCACCGCTTTCGCTCCAGCCCAGAGCTGCCTTTCCGCCTTCCCATGCTGCCCAGAGGCCCGGAGCAGCTGGGGCAGTGTGGAATGCCTGCCTCGTCACCATGGCAACTAGGCAAGCATCTCGCCCTGCCCCCAGCCACTCTGCGCCTGCATATGCAAATTAACCCACCATCTTTGTTGGGTTGATTTGCATACTCACTCCTGATTGGCTGGTGGGCTTCGCAAAGGTATGGTCAATTTGCATCTTTCTCTTTTATTAGTGTGTGTGTGTGTGTGTGCTATTTTAATATAACCATTATGAACCCAAATTAATGGTCAGCACATTTGTCATACATTAAGATTCCCATAGGGTTGATCTTTGCAAAAAAGAAAAATAACACCTTTCTATTCTGCACAATTCAAATAACTATGTAGACCAGTAATTTACAACTCCAGCTGTGCATCCAAATCACTTACAGAGCTAGGAGTGCTGGCTCCAGCTCTGAATTGTCTGACTGAGTTGGTTTGGGGTAGGGCTTTGGAATATGGCTTTTAGCAGTCTCCACCTGCTGCACCACCATGGCTGAGAACGGATGAAACATGGAAATATATCCACTTTCATTTTAATGAAAAAAAACAACAACACAGATTAAAATAACATGCTCTTTTTCTTCTTTAAAAAAATTCAAGAGTGCTAGCTACTAAAATGTTAACAGCATTTATCTCTGGGTGGTAGAAGTATGGGTAATATTTACTTTCTATTTTATTTATTATAAAGTCATTAAATTTTTACAATTTATTGATAGATGCATTCCACATACCTGTTTTGGTACCATGTCCATGGCATTATTTTAGGCATTAAAGGTATGACCCAGAACAAAACACTGTCCCTGAGCTTGGGGGGCTTACAACGCTGTGGGGGAGGCAAGGAATAAATAAATAAAAGTAGAAGGTTAGCAGGTGATATATGCAAGGAAGGAAATTAAGCATAGAAAGGTGGTTGAGAGCAATAGCTGGGTTATTATAATACTTAGGATAGTCAAGGAAGACTTCTCAGAGGGGTGATATTTGAACAAAGACCTGCATGAAACAAAGGACCCAGCCATGACCAACAGAGAGAGAAAAATATTCTAGGCAGAGAGAATAATAATACCAAGACCTTGAGTGTTGTAAACACACATTTCGTTTATAATCAGGTTAAAAATGACAAGGTATTTCATTTGGGTGAAACAGAAAAATAATTTTGCAAGGCCACAGACGGTTCCTTAGCCCTGGGTCTCCATCATTAAACTGGCCTCTGTGACACTCTGAATATCAACTATGAAAGGAAAGGTGGAACTGAGCTTCCACCCTTGGTTTTACAGCACTAGTTGCAAAAGCAAATTATACAAGGGACTAGGGCTGTTTCCTCTACTCACCAATATCTAAGAGGACAACATAAGTCAGCATCCTTCCATTCCCATGTCAGTAAAAAGCCGCTGGGTGTTTGCACTGTGCCCAATGACTGAGTGATGTGGAGCATGTCAGAGAAGCATGAAACATATGGTGGCCATTGTGTAAGCAATCTCAATAGAAATGCGACATGTCTAGAGCTATTAGAGACTACAGAGTGCCATTAAGGCCCAAACTGCTGCATGCTGCCGATGACTGAGAAAGAGCGGGAACAAAGATAGAGTCCATGGGTTCCAGAGGCCATGAACTACGAGGTTATTAAGAAGGTAAAAGCTGTCATTGTTTGGCCACCTTTAGATCCCTTTCATCTAAATACATTGTTTTTTTACTTAGAAAAAGCAATATAAGTTCCACAGTTATGCAAAGCCTAACAGGAACACATTCGAGGCATTTTCCATTCCTAGGAATGGGGACCTCTAAGCTAGTGAGAGGGGAGTTACTCGGATCCAACGATACCACAGACATCAGGGTACCCAAGACGGAAACCCAGTAAAGTTAGACCTTGACTTGGGAATCCAGGATGCAATCACCGAGGCCACTCCCTCCATCCCTGAAGGCCTGTGGGGTTTCATCTTTAATTCTCTTTGCACATCAGACCTATCCCACGTGCTGAGCTGATTCCTCGGCTCTTTACTGCCCGGCCATTCATGACTCCAGTGTGCATGTGATATTAGGAAAGCAATCCCAGCATAGATTCTATATGACCTTGACCTTTCATGTCAAGGGTCCATCGAAGACTGCAAATTCTCTCTGTTCCTGCTTCCAGTTCTCTAAGGGGAAAATACCTGATTGATTTAACCAGGCTTGTTGTAGATCACTAGGCCACCCCAGAGTCAGGAGGCTACCTGCGTTTCAATCAGTAGCAGGGCTTGGGGCCTAGTAGGGGCACATGGGTGTGGTAGTCAAAGAATCCTGCCTCACCCTGATTAGAACAGGAACCTGGCTTTCAGAAAGTGTGAAAAGATCCACTGGGCCTACCAGGTATTGCTAGGAAAGGTAATAACAGCATAGTTTATGTCATCAGTTACCATCTGCTCGGTCTAAAGGGGTGCAGATTTGCTGATAAGGGGTTTTGAGGGACAGATTTCAGGGATTCGAGGGACTTCTATGGAGAAGTTAAACAAACAATCTCAGACTACTAAAAAGTTCCCTTACCAGAGTTTAAACCAAATTTCCTCTATCCAGATGGCTTCCAAGGCCAAGAGGGAGGGAAGTCCTGCTGCCTTTTTATGTTGGTCTTGATTGTTGTTAATGATCCCCAGCTGTAAGGCTCCCACATGTCTTTAACCTCTCTCTGGTTGGCCTCACATCTCTGCATCTCTTGCAGGGAAAATGGAACACTAAACACAGCACCCATTCCCCAGCAGAGCGTGTGCTGCACAAGTCAGGGAGGTCAGCCTCCAAATGGACCTCGAGTTTTGCTCAGTTAGCATTGCCAGGACCCTTCATCCATCCTGGAAGAAGCCAGCCTCAGCATTCTCACTCCTGGAGGCGATGTGGAGCCACGCCAGCTGCCGGCAGGAGAGCCAGGGCATGCGGTCACCTGTGGCCCATGCCAAGAGGCTTCTTCTTCTGCACGCACAGGAATAACTGCCAGGCAAGGCATACTTTCCAGGGATGAGCTATGCATTAGGGATTCTGATTCTGAAATGGGACTCTTTGCCACATGAATTTTCTTCCCAGGAGTGTGCAGCTAAAGTAGCAAGGAGATGTTCATGGTATTCTCTTATTCACTCGTTCAAAATAGTTTTCTTGTGTTGGCTATGGATTGCCAACACTTGTAGAGGCAGGGTATTGAGGAGCTCAGAGTCTGGTCAGCAACACATTTATCCTCATTGCTCTATACAGCGTGGGGCACAAGAAGATTTACAGTTGTGAATACACAAAACACAGAGTTTGTTCTTGTATTATTATTTATTAATTATTGTATTATTTTCATATGAACAACTATAAACCTACTTTTGCCGGACCCTCTCTACGTAAGGTATGCATAGTGCTAATGTAACATGGAGGACAAGTACTCTGCTCAGGCCAGGGGTGTTTGGAGGATAAAGAGGGCAACTCCCTGGGAAGACTTCCTGGAGGAGGTGACAAATAACATGTGCTCCAACCAGGTTGTTTGTGAATGACCAGAGAAACAGATGGAGAGGAGACTTCCAGGCAGGAAGAACATGTAGGCAAAGATGCATAGACATGAGGGAACATGGCGCATGAGAGAAACTGCAATTCTTTCTTAGGACATATATGAGGACCTGATAAGAAGGAATCAAGAAAAGCAGCGAGGCACTCCATCTTGTATGTCACAGCAGGGAGTGCCTTGTTTATCCACTTTCAAGAACCTCACTCTGACTGCCCTAATCAGCGCTCATCATTGACCTTTCTGACTATCACTATACCATAGACTAGTTATTGAAACTTATAGGCTACTTAATTAGGGCCAATTGAGTACTATATTCTTTTAAAAAAAACTGTTTCCTGTGTAATTATGCTCTTCCTAACTATAATACCAGACCCAAGACAGCAGGGAACCCTTTGATCTTGTTGTCCTGTTTCAACAAATACTTGTTGAAATGAATTGAAAATGTCCCTGAGAGGACATTGTTGTCCCACTAGCAATGATTAACAGGAGTCTAACCATCTTTATTGGAAATATTGCCTTAATCTTCCCCCTACACACACACACACACACACACACACACTTTACAGCACATCCACCAAGTCTGCTCAGTGGCATCCCAATTGTCTACCCTAGGGGACCACACCTAGTCCAAACGACATGCCCCAAGTCCAGGTGAGTCTCCTACTCTAGGATTTTAAAAATGGACCCAATAAAGAAAGTTCAATTTGCAGCCAAATAATCAAGTTTCCTTTGTTCTTTCATCTTATTCTAGGCCGGAGGAACTAAGACCCTCCTGGTGCCTTTATTGTGGTTCTAGAGAGGAAGAGAAGGAGAGATTTGAAAACCCAGCCAAGAGACAGCAGCCACGGTGGCATCCAAACCATGAGGGGAAAAGGCAGGATTGTGAGCAGGCAGTGGTGGTATTTCATTCCACCCAGGACATCAAAGGGTCGTACTACTTGGCAAACCCTCACCCACCTGACCCTGCTCTTCTCTCTTCCCTGCCCAACATGTTGGTTCTTCTCCCCCTAGTTTCTCCCTCCTGAGATCACCCCAGTGTTCTAGTTCAGTGGTCGGCAAACTGCAGCTCACGTGCGGCTCTTTGGCCCCTTGAGTGTGGCTCTTCCACAAAATACCTACTTCTGCACATGGGCCACGAAGTTTCAATCGCACTGTAGATGCGCGAGCACGTGGTATTTTGTGGAAGAGCCACACTCAAGGGGCCAAAGAGCCGCAGGTGGCTTGCCAGCTGCAATTTGCCAACCACTGTTCTAGTTAACAAGGCTCTTCTCTCCATCTTTTGTTAGATCCACAAATATTACTTCAAGTGAAAACAAAAGAAAAACAGGAGAGCACTGGCTATAGTTACTGGTGTCATGTGTAATTAACTTATCCTACTTTGGACGCTGCTTGTGTTTAAACTCTTGTTTTAGTTGAGCCCTCTATAAAGAGGGAAATGGGTTTTACGTCTATCTGATTCCAATGCCCTATTCTTCCTTCTTTATCACACAGAAAATTCAAAGAAAGACTGTAAGACTCATGGAAAAATTAGAGTAAGTTTGCTCTGTATTTCATTTCAGAACACCGAGCACTTTTACCAAAAGGAAAAAGGAACCAATGCAGGAAAGGGAATTAAGCTATTTCAACAATATATTGCATGCCAGCATTTTTACACATATGCTAATTCGCTTCCTTGTAACGTCTCTAGGGGGAAGGTCTTATACCCATTATCAGGATGAGAACACTGAGATCAAGTCAGTGACACTCCAGACCTATCTGACCGCCACAGCCTGCTCCTTTTCCTGGACCACATGGCAAATAAAAGCAGTCCCCATTCCCATATAGAAACAAAACTCCTTTCAGAAGATATTTATTACAAGCCCATCCTGCCAGCCCCTCTGTTGGAGGCCACAGATACAAAGTGTGGTAACACAGAAGGTAGGGGGAGTCCCCCTTTCCAGGCTTCAGGAAACAAGACCATTTGTATACAAAAGCCAGAGCACATAAAATAAAATAGGAGTGCTATTTTGAGTCACACATCAGATCAGCCTGCCGACACTTATAAAAATTCTGTCCAGAGCGTTGCTGAGATTTTCCTCAAATGCCAAAAGTCAGTCTGTTAAAAAAAAAAAATCAGCCCCCTGGGACAGATCTACAATCCCTTCCTGACTCCATGTCATGTTTCCTCAGTTTACTTCCAGTCAAAATGCGCATTTTCCCCCTAAGCTCCCAGGGCTGGGGGTCAGCCTAGCTAATGAAAATCAAGCTGTCTCTTTTCCCCCTGCCATCAACAATGGTCAGATAACAAAATGCAGGTTCTGATCCTGGCATGTTTATTGTTGATGATGATGTCTAAACTGATGGCCGACAGCTTCATTTTCTCTAAGCTGGGAAGGCCCTGTTGGGAGAATTGGGGAGGAAAAAAAACTTTTGATTTTGACTCATAGTAAAACAGTTGGATAAACATGACATGACATGGATGTCAGAGTGCATAATGCAACGGCATGAACCCAGATGGGACTGGAGAGTACACAGACATGGATAGAATACATGTGGCAGAGATCCGGGCTTGGCTTTATCACCCTCTGTATTCTTACAATACTGGAAAATATTAGCATGGAGTTTTGACAAAAAGGCAAAGTGGTAAAGTTCTTGACAATACAGAGCAATCTTTTAAACTTCACTATGTGTTTGTAAAATAAAGCAAGAAAAAAACTAAACATTCCGAGGTAATTTTGGTTCTAAGGGTGCATGCTAAGGGACAGGAAGCACTCATCATGGAAGATGAGGGGGTGAAAGAGAAATAGAGCACATTTTTGAGAGGGTGACAACTGAGCTAAAACATTACTGTACCAGAATACACTGTGTGAGTCACTTAAACTATTCTAGGCCCGGTTTTCTTTAGATGTGAATGGTCCTTTCTCGCCATCACCTCTTGAACACTCCTTAGCTCAGATGGTTTATTCCAAGCAACCAAACCAGTGTCAGTCTTAGTTCTTGCTACTGGAGGAGTTGAGTTCCCTCTTCTCAATTTATTATGAAAAATTATCTGAGCAAGTTTGGACTACAGAAGAATATACTAGATATCACAGGGTAGAGCCAAAAATTTCCTTCTCTATAAAGCTTCTTAGAGCATTGCTTTTATTTAGCATTTTATAGATTGCAAACACATTGATATCCTGATAAAAGAAAAGGAACCAACCCCAGAAAAAAATGCTCATACATGTAAAATGCAAGATATGATTTCAGGAGACTCAGGGATTCCTGGAAACTAAGCGAATTCATGAATCCCAGGTCTAGAAGCAGTAAAAATTCACTGGATTTCCTGGGAACCACCAGCTAATAGCTTCTTCCTAGCCATATATGCCAGTGCTGAATTCATTTCCATATTCTACATAAGGCTCCTTTATGCCTCCATTTTTGGAGTCTTGTGTTTCTGCTGGCTACAGCCTTTATCTTCCATGGGGGAACATACACATCATGAGAGGTTTCAAATATTCTCAACCCCACAGGTGACTATTTTCCTGTGTGTGTTCACTCTCTACTCTCCATTCTCTTTGCTCTTTATTCTCTGACCAAACATCCTGGTCCCATCTGGCTTCATCTAAGTCCATCCACCTTACTCCCCTTGCTTGTGCAGCAGTTCTAACCACTGACCAGCAGCTTCGGTAAAGACGGACAAGGAAGCAGAGGGTCACAGCGCCCCTGCAGGAGGGGAGGCTCTCCCTCAGGAATCCATGAAATTGTGGCCAGTGAGATATTTGAGTCAAAATAAATCAGTGTTGCCTTGGCTCCAAGACAGCATTTATTGCTGGAAGGAAGTGTGGGCTTAATTTGTGGATGAGATCAGCTGGCTCTGGGCCAGAAATACTAGCTCCTCCAGTGGAGGGTCAGTATGGAAGGGGGTGAAATTAATCCCCTTTGTTGGATGGTTTTCCTGCAGTTGTGGCTCAGGGTTCAGGATGTGCTGAAGCCTTACATTCTGGGATGAAGTCTGACCCTTCAAGTCTGGTCACATCAAAATGAGGTTCAGCCCGGCTATGGTCGCTCAGAGGTTGAGTGTCCACCTATAAACTAGGAGGTCATAGTTCGATTCCAGGTCAGGGCACATGCCCCGGTTATGCAGCTGATCAATGATTCTCTCTCATCATTGATGTTTTTATCTCTCTCCCCCTCTCCCTTCCTCTCTGAAATCAATAACAATATATTAAAAAATAATAAAGTTCAGTACTTGCTAATGGAAATAAGCAGGGCACATGCTACCGTAGAGAGTTTTCTAACTAGAATCTAAACAACCTCGGACTCCTCACTATGTTCAGCTCAGGGGCTGGGAGATATGACCTTCAGGCATACATTTCAGTGAGTCTTTTTAGAAATTTGCCTTTCAGGGTATGGCCAGGGGTCTGCAGCTTATTAGAAAAGTAGAAGTTGAGCCCCACCCTAGATCTGCTGAATCAGAATCTACATTTTGAAAAAGGTATCATATAACTCATATGCATGTTGAAAGTTAAAAAGTACTTTATAGAACCCGAAGAGGTAATACGTGTTTCAGAGAACTCTCTAGCAACCCAGACTAAGTTATTTTGGCCAAGTGCCTAGGATAAGAGTTCAGAGAACTCTCTAGCAACCCAGACTAAGTTATTTTCTCCTTTGATGGATGAAAACAAATTTAACTGGTTTGCTTCAGTGGCAAGAATATAGCTTTCAGAACATATGAGAACCAGAAGAAATGCGACAGCTTGATGTTTCTTCTAAACTGGAGAAGACATTCTTAGATGCATGGGTGCAGGCAGTGTGGAACAAAGTTTGTCTCGGCTGCACAGAGAAGACAAGAAGGCTCCAAGCTGCATGGAGAAGAATAAAACCATAGCAGATCACTCTGCAGCCCAGCAAGCAGTTTTGGATTGAAACTTGTTGAGAGATTATGATTCAACTACTTGTGATTTTCAACCCACTTTAGGTTTCTTCTAATTAGTGTCTCTGCAGTTCCCAGGTGTGATTGACAGTGATGGAGCTCTGTGATAGAGCACCCTTCTCTCCATTCATCACAAGGCCCATAGATTATAGCAGATCTAATAGAGAGTCAGACATGATATGTTGTCCATGGCACTGTCACTTGTGATAAATGAATTACACAAGTCTCGACGTTTTAGAGACTCCAGTGAAGTGTTAGGTCTAACAAAGCCATTAAAAACTTAGAGAAAGGGGCAAAAAGAAATATATTAAGCACTGTTCTGATACAATGCTGATACATGAAGCAAAAAATTCACAATTGTCAAGCTACCACATCTATATTTTTAAAAATACTATAAGATGTACATTCCAATTACAAAAAATTCTTCTGAAATGTCTTCGAAATCTTCACTTACTACATAATATCAGCCATAAGAATCAATAAAATTTTCAGTCACCCTAGTAGTTCAGAATGCTTTTACAAATTATTTCACTGTTGATAGCATAGCATTTATGTGAGCATCTCTAAATTAATTCATATTCAGACATCTTTACTTATAATTGCAAGTTATCTTCTGGTCAGTCGGCAAAAATAAACAAGAGTCAAAGAAACTATTCATCAGACACTGGTTTTCAAAGCCACAGATAACCTTAAGGAGAACAATGTTAAGGTGAAGAATAAACATGCAACATAGTAAGTGTGAACTTTAAATAAGAAAAAAAAAACACCAGGCTAAATGACAGCTCCAGACTCATAACTACACACTATCGAAAAGCACAGAGTTGGTCAAATGCGAACTACTCAAGCTACCCAAGGTTTCTATACTCTGCACTTATTTGACGGGTCAACGGTCTCTCACGCAGACCTGCTCAGGACATTGTATACATGAACAGAAACACAAAGTAGAGTTGCTTTTCTAGTGTTGTTTCACTATATGTGTCCTGAAGGCCTGAACACTTTATAACTCATTTACTATTTTATGTATTTGTGATATACCAGAATTCTGAGATTGATTTAAATGCATTAGGGGCCAAGTGCCTAGGATAAGACCAAAACTAGAGCTCTCCCTAAGTTTTGTGCATATTAGAGGTTCCCTTTTAATATTTTTAATCCTCAATTTTTTGTTCTTAAATTCTTTTATACTAATCAATGCATGAGGTTTGTTCTGAGGAGCATTTGCCTTATAAAGATCTATTTTGGAAGGCCTGCTCATCTCTTATCTGCTTGCTGATACACATATATTCAATCTTCTAGTGTCATAGTTATGATACAGTTTAAGAAACAAAGTAGTAGCCATGCCAACATTTCTGTAAGCAATTAACACCGTCCTCACTCTAAGTCTTAAGAAAATCTTTAAAATGGACACATTGAGATGCAATAAAGTGTTTGTTGTCAATTTTCCAGGTCTTTTAGATTCAAGTGCTTAGCAGTATCCTTTTTCCTTGAAGCAAACTGAATGGAATGTGCTAAAAAAAAATCAGCACGATATGCTCCCAGTGCTTGATGCTGTAATAAAAAGTAATAATATTTCAATTGATGCTGCTTCACTCAATATTAAGATATTTGGTAAGTTTGAAGAATTATTAAAGTGCATCATACCTCTTATTCAACAGGGTACCCAAGAAATAGCTACAGAAATCCAATGGGCTATACCACTGTTAATACTGAACCCCAGGAGACCACTGGAATACTGAGTAAAAAATATATGAAGCACCTCAATCCAATACTAGCATTTACCCACTCTCTTGCTGTTTTTGCTGGGGAAGGTCACAACAAAATCTGGTCTTTTCAAAGCTTATCAAATGTTCCTTATTAATGATGGATGCTAGTACAAATAGCCTCCATTCATTGAGAAATATATTGAATTAATCTCTTTGGTTAGGATTCCAGACTTCTGTTCTCCATCAACTAGACACGAAAATTTCACCTTTCTGAGTTTTAGCGGTGGTAGCTTCTCATGACATTAATTTAAATATGATACTGTGTAAACTGAACTATCAGAAAAACCTTCAGGAAATGCTAGTGTCTCAATAAGTCAGAAAATTAAAAGAAAAAAAATGTGAATTTGGACTCTCTAGCTATATTAGAGTTGCTGCTAATGACCCAAACCAGGATAAGACAGCAAGTCATCAGCTGATGCCCTTCAAATCCAGAACAGGGAACTCTAAAATATTCCACTACATCTTTCTTCCACAAAACTATCAATCCTAAGCTACTTGTTGGCTTCTAGAACAATGTGTTCTATAGATCTGGAATCACTAGCCACCTTCTGGATTGCTAGTTATTTATTCAACAGTGTTAGACACTCTTCTAAGTGCTGGGGGAGATGCCAGATATTAGTCTCAAAAATACATAATTTAGCAAGGTGATGTGGGAATTAGTAAGTGATGAGTATTATAAAAAAATGTAAAGTTAGTAAAGATGGAATCGCAGTTTTACCAGATGCAAAGAAGGTGGAAGAGCACCCTCAACAGAAGGAATAAAAGCATATAGGAGCCAAAAAATATGAAATATTCAGAGAATGGCAAGCTGTCCCGCTGGTCTGGAGCACCCATGTGTTGGAAACAGGAGAGGGAGACATGAGGCTGGAGGTGAAGGTTGGGACCAGCTTGTATAAAGCCCAGAGAGGAGCCGACCAAGGTTTTTTGCACAGAGGAACAACGTGATACCACTGGTGTTATATATACCAGAAGGTGTGTTCAGTTTGGTTTTCTTCCCTATTGAATTTGTACTAGGGATTTGTTTCAGTTGTTGCATGCTGCATTGATTTCAAGTAGTGGAGCCCAAGTAGGTTTTGTTCAGTAAGATCTGTTAATAATTATAACAAACAAAAACCACAGAACGATAGACTTTTAGAAACGGTGAACATTCCAGATAGTATCTCTATATTTTTCCTAAATGAAAAAAACCAAGAACTAAAGAGACTAAGTAACTTGCAGAAGGTAAATAGGGAAATTGGTAGCGGAAAAGAGATTACAACCCAGTCCCTGCATCTGCAGTTCTATAACATTTTCTACCAGGTAAATACACTTCATCTCTTTAACAGTTTCCCAGCATTAATATCGGCCCTTTACAAAGCTATACACCCTGAATGACTTCTGTCTAAAATAGATATGTTTGAAAAATATGTTTTTTAAAAAACTGAAAATTATTAGGAGTGCTCATTTCTATGGGTAAAAGACTCATAGATTAGAATATTTGTTAGTCAGCGGCTCCATTTATTCAAAAATAATTTGGACATTTTTGATTTTATGTGCAAAGAAAAGGGACAGCCTCGCCAGCACACTGTAGGCAATGAAGCCTTTGCCAAAGCAAGGAGGCATCAAGCAAGTCGATAATTGCAAAGAGGCAGCTTTAGATGAACAGAACATATATACTTGGAAAAAAGAAAGGTGAAGTGTCCTTTACATTGCACCGTCCAGATTTTAGAAATCTTTTAATTCCAGCACGTTAATGAGGCAGGACTTCCTCCATTCCCAATCAACACTTTCACAAACGTTTTGCTTGTATTGCCTTTTGCCTTTATAGATCGTGGGTGAGGTGAAAATATTTTTTTGTTATGTACACTAGGACTGTGTGTATATACTATGTTCCTGCTTGGATTATTCGGGAAGAACTGCCTGGTTATAACCTAGTGGCCAATCTGTTGAGAATATCAGAAATATAATACATACTGGGTCCGACAGTGTCTAATCAGCCTGACATTCTGTTTCTGGATTCATCCTGGCAAGGTATCGAAGTGTTTAAGCACCACATGCCTCTCTCTTTGTTCTTGTCCTCTAAGCCTGCAGCCACTACCCCACTGGACCCCTACCCCCAATTTAAGATGACCCCTAATTTAATCCTGCTAAATGCCAATTGCTAACTGTATGGAAACTAAAACCCATAAAAGGAGCTCAAAACATCTTTAAATGAGTTTCAAAATATACTATCTTTTAGAGTAAAGTTACATAATTTAATAGCTACTGTGCAAAATATAGCTCAAATCCTCTTTCCCTAAATTCTTTCTCTTAAGCTTTGAGGACTCCCTCCAGGTTAAATTCTGGAGTTTGTTAAGAAGTCCGTTTTCTTGAATCTTGTTGCAAAGTCCCTTTATCACTTTATTATATACCTAACTAGAGGCCTAGTGCATGAAATTTGTGCACAGGTTGGGTGCCTAGGCCTGGCCAGCACTCGCTCGCACCCGCCTTGGCTGGCCTGGCACCGCCCACTTGCTAGCCCGCCCCCCACCCCTACCACCCCTGGTCAGGGCCTGCAGGCTGGGGGCAGCTCCTGCATTGAGCATCTGCCCCCTGGGGGTCAGTGCACGTCATAGCGACCGGTCATTCCACCATTTGGTCGATTTGCATATTAGGGTTTTATATAGATAGATAGTTATGGCATTGTCCAGCCTGAGTTGTTTCTTACAAAAAAACACACACATGAAAAAAAAAAAAGAACTTCCGATAGACTACTAATGAAAAAGAAAACTGGCAAACTAGATCAGTGATTTTCAATTGGTGTGCTGCAAGAATTTTTAATACCTGACTATTTAGTCAGAGGAACTGACCTCTTTTCCCTTAGATTATCCAATAAAAAAGTGACAACAGTCAACATAATAGCCGTTAGGTGTGAAGGAATCAGAAGAATACCTGTATTTTTGTCAGATAGGCAAAGAATGTATTTTATGGTGTGCCACAGAATTTTAGTAATTATGTGTGCCATGAGATGGAAAAGGTTGAAAATCACTGATCTAGATAATGCAAATTGGTAGGTTCTAAAATATATGCATGAGAACGATGATCCTAAAAGCTACCACTTCTTGAGTCCTTTCTATATGCCAGTAATGTGCTAAGCACTTTCCAAATACTGCTTCACAAAACACTTACAGTAGCCCTATGAGTGAGTTCCACCATCCTCATTTTTTTCAGAAAAGGAGCCAAAGCTCAGTGCTATTAAGTAACTGACTCAAGGCATACAGCAGGTCAGTGGCATTTTAGCAGGTTTCTCTGATTGCAAAGTCTGTGTGTGTAATCTTTACACCAAGAACAGGCACTTTTAACCTTGGGCTCCAGGACACCCTAACATCTCAGCTCTCCTGTTACACGGAAGCCGGGATTCCATATCCCATAAATTTTGTGGATGCTACTGTTTGTGACAAAGAATGTCATCACCCAGCTTTATGGGTATATGATGGGACCGTAGAAAGGCCACTTAATAACCATTTGTTAGGACGCATGACAACAATGGCCTGGCAGATCAGTGGCTCAGGGAAGGAATGTGCTCAACGTCACCCATTCTCTCCTCTCACAGTGAAGAAAGTTTTGATAACAAGAAAGAGTGCTCCAAGGAGAAAATATAAGAGGTCTCTCCATTTAGGAAACAAGTTGAGGACACCTAGATTTTTTTTTTCAATGTGGATTAAGTTCTGTTAAGTATGCTGTCTCCTTAACTAGGTGGCACTGCCTCCTGGAGCCTCCTCCGGATCACCCAGAGGAATCCCAGGTCCTTATGAGACAGATCCCGAACAGCAAGAATCAAACCTACGCTTTGCAAACCTCCCTGGAGAGGCCAAGGATTTGTGGAGGGCAGACGCGGTTGAATCTGTACCAAACTATCCCTTTGAAAGTTCATGGAACTTATATGATTTTTTTTTTCTCAGCAACTGCTGCATTGCACTTTCAGTTAGTTCTTCCTGTGGGTTTGATAGAACAGGTATTAGTTATTACTCCTGCTGTGATGTTCCTCTCCCCTGCCCAGTACATCATTATCTGCCTCATTATCTGCTCTGTACAACATTATCTGTCTGCCTCAATCATCCCATCCATAAAATGGGGTTAATAATATTGGCCCTCATTTACCTTGAACAAATACTGCTGGGGAAAATGAGAATATAAATTAAATTGCTTGCTGCTTTTTGGAAGAAAGTTGCCTTAGAAACACAAGCTTATTATTTCTCCATAGAAAAAGCAAAATATATTAGGGCTTGCACAATGTTGCTAGCTGTGATTCTGCTCTTTCTTAACCCTCGGCAGAAGGACTACATTAATTCCAGTCCCTAGGTGAACCTTTTATTCCATTTTCCACTGGAGGGAGAAAAAGTTACTTTGCAAAGGAAAGGAAGAAAAAAAATGTAGTATTCCCAAACCTCATTTACGGAACATTCTGTTCTCCAAATTACAGCACAGCAAGCAGGCAAGTGGGAACTTTTAGATTCCTGCATCCAAGCCGGTTCCACACAGCACCCACTAATACAAAATGGCTTTAATTACTTTAATATAAATCCTGGAAATGTGCAGATGGATTGTAATAATTATGCAAAACTGCAATGGTCCTTTATAGAAACACAGATCTTGCTAGCTTTAAAGAGAATGAAAGGAACACAAGTTCAACACAATATGTCAGGCAGCATATCTCCTAAGAAGTCCTGTATTTCAAATACCAAGCTGTACATTTCATCTGATGTGGCAGTTGTTATGGAAACTATGCTTTTTGATTGAATAGCAGAATAAATACCTACCTAAAACCAGCATGATGGGCGAGTGCATAAATTAAGAACTCCCCAAGACGACAATTACTTAGAGTTCTTCCTTGAGATAAATTTGAAAATTGTATATACATGATGCAATCGATTATGAGTTTAAATATTTCTGAACTGAATACTCTTCCTTATCTCAACAGTTAAACCTGCTACCCTATGTGTGTGAGTGTCACTATGTTTATCCACCAAACATACTCACTCGCATCCTTGTACACTTAAGGTTTCGTGAATGAAAGGTCTAATGTTTTCCACCTCCCCCAAAATTTTTTTTCAAATAGCATTTCTTCACTTGCCTTCTAAATGAGTACAGGCGAATCCTTGGGAAACAAATGTTGAGTTATTATCATTGTCATTTTAAAATCAAGTGGGTCATACATAAATGTGCAAAGATCCCCAGGCATGAGAGAAAGGTCAGTCAAACAGGGCTTTCATATTTTCAAGAGTCTGATATTAGACTGTTGCTGATTCCTATCGATATTAACAACCTTTCATAAATCATAGTGCAAATATGTCTATCTTTCCGTGTAGACATAATTCACCCATTTGCTGACTTAATTAAAGGCTCACAGTATAAAGTATGAAATAAACATATTGAGGCTTGTTTTCCTCTTCACATTTTACATGGAACGATATGCCACGGAAAAAGTGTGAGTGAGTGCAACAGGCACCCATATCACAAACTTCTCCATAATGGGCATGCATTCGCCCATTGGATCAACATCTTTCAATTTATTAGCATGACAAAGGACACAATTATTTTGGATATGCCTGAATGCAATTTTCATTAACTTTGCAATGATTTATTAACAAAAGTGTCAGGAATGTAATAAAAGCAGCAGGACTCCTCAAAATGCCAAAAAAAAAAAAAATGAAGAATACAGCCGAATTTCCCAACATGCCTTACGGCATCAGGTCAATAAGGTTGCCTGATTCCATCAAAAGCATCACCATGGTGAGTGAACTCTGCAATTAACAAAGAGTAAGCACAAAAAAATGCTAATATCTCATTTGAATGTAATTATGCACAGATTACTGTTCACTGGAACAAGAAAAGGGATTTTAATTGTCATCCAAAGTTACACGCAAACCCTGGATTTCAGTTAAGGGTTTTTTGGGGTTGGTGTTGTGTGTGTGTGTGTGTGTGTGTGTGTGTGTGTGTGTGTGTGTTTGAGGAGTTCATGTGAGAATAAAGCATGCAGTTCACAAATTCTTATGTTCAGGGACATTGTAAACAGCATTGCCTTTGTTTAAAAAATACAACTTGCAAAGTTTTAAAATAACATCATTCCATGTATGTTGGCAAGGTTAGTTTATAATAAGTTTCACCATCGCTTGCATTTTAATACTATTTGATCTCATTTACATGTTTAAATTTGTTCCTGTAATAAAATTCATTAGTATGTTTATCATAACCACATAATGAATATAGCCCTTATGTAAAATAAAAAATTGAAAGTACATTAGAGACATTACAAGCTGTTTGAAATTACTGTGCTTTGCATATTATACCTTATTAATTAAATTATAAATTATTTATTTATGTATTTCTTTAATCAGGGGCAAGCACTAGAACAATATTATATTAGTATAAGAAACACAATACAACTCAAAGCTAATTCACACATGGACCAATTTTACGCAGAAGCATGCAGATCCATTTTGCCATGGGGTGGCGAATGCCACTCCCCCTGCTGAGCATCAAGGGATGTGAAATCGCTGTTTAAAGGAGAGTGGAGGGTAGAGGGATTAGAAATGTTTCTTGTGCAAGTTAAAAACTTCACTTGTTAGTATAATATCTCCCTTTGTCTTCTCATTTTATTAGTATAATTAGATCAGCTATGCAGATGGAAGCAAAGAGGAATCTTTATAGAAGTTGATACTGTTGTCTATTTTATTTGGAGCCATGGATAAGGAAAAAGTAATCTTTTCTATTCTTTTTTCTTTTGGTTTACTTTGTCAGTAATAATGGAGACTATGAATGGGAAAGAGAGTGAAGAGGAGAAAAAAGAAAAGAAAAAATGTATTGGAAAATGAACCCAATATTTAGGGGAACAGCACTAAGTTCATTTTCCTTATTCATCTTTTTTTAAAAATATATTTTATTGATTTTTTACAGAGAGGAAGGGAGAGGGATAGAGAGTTAGAAACATCAATGAGAGAGAAACATCAATCAGCTGTCTCCTGCACACCCCCTACTGGGGATGTGCCTGCAACCAAGGTACATGCCCTTGACCGGAATTGAACCTGGGACCCTTCAGTCTGCAGGCCGACGCTCTATCCTCTGAGCCAAACTTATCAGGGCCTCATTCATCTTTTAAAATAATTTTTTATAACCATATGCAGAATGCCTGTGCTATCTTTCTCATTATGTTTATATGATTTACAGACCCCGAATAGCTGCAGCGATCCTGAGAAAGAACAAAGTAGGTGGGATCTCAATGCCAGATATCAAGCTGTATTACAAAGCCACTGTTCTCAAAACTGCCTGGTACTGGCACAAGAACAGACATATAGATCAGTGGAATAGAATAGAGTCCAGAAATTAGCCCGAACCAATATGCTCAATTAATATTTGACAAAGGAGGCAAGAACATACAATGGAGCCAAGATAGTCTCTTCAATAAATGGTGTTGAGAAAATTGGACAGATATATGCAAGAAAATGAAACTAGACCACCAACTTACACCATACACAAGAATAAACTCAAAATGGATAAAGGACTTAAATGTACGACAGGAAACCATAAAAATTCTAGAAGAATCCAAAGGCAACAAAATCTCAGACATATGCCAAAGCAATTTCTTCACTGATACAGCTCCTAGGGCAGTTGAAACTAAAGAGAAAATGAACAAATGGGACTACATCAAAATAAAAAGCTTCTGCACAGCAAAAGAAACCATCAACAAAACAACAAGAAAACCCACTGCGTGGGAAAACATATTTGCCAACGTCATATCTGATAAGGGCCTAATCTCCAAAATTTATAGGGAACTCATACAACTTAACAAAAAGAAGATAAACAATCCAATCAAAAAATGGGCAAAGGATCTAAATAGACACCTTTCAAAAGAGGACATTCAGAAAGCCAAGAGACATATGAAAACATGCTCAAAGTCACTAATCATCCGAGAGATGCAAATCAAAACAACAATGAGGTACCATCTCACACCTGTCAGAATGGCTATCATCAACAAATCAACAAACGACAAGTGCTGGAGAGGATGTGGAGAAAAAGGAACAGATCTCTTTTTTGAGTTAGTTTTCTAAATCCAGATTTGAGTACACTGCCTGGATTATGGGTTCAGCCTATGTCTATACACACAACAAGATTTGATTATTTTGATAAGCAATTACTCTGTCTACATGGTCAAACATGATAAGCCTTGGGTAAGGCCTTCAGCCATTACAGCTGGGGAGTTGAAATGGGGGAGGTGAGGAGAGGGGAAGAACAGTCACTGGACTGCATGGTATGGGAAGTACACAGGTTTGAGAGTCAAAGAGGTCCAGGTTTTTAATCAAAGCAGTCTTCCCTCCTTCCAAATAGGAAAAATCCTAAATCATAGTTATTCTGAGGATTAAATAAGATTAATATTCCAAAAGGGTTCAGCATAGCTCCATAGTAGGTGTTCAATAAATGTTAACTCCAGAATTATTTTTGTGCAGAACCACAATAGAACAACATACCAGCATCTCCTTCTCAGAATTCCCATAAGCCTGCATGGCATGCTGGGACTCATTTTTAATAGATGTCAGCTTCTGATACAGAGAAAAGCAAGCTAAAATTGAGACTGGCAATGTTCAGAGCAACTGATAAAAGGGACCAATACATGTTACTTATACATATCTCCCTAAATAATAAAAATAATCTTACTCACTTCATCAGCTTTAAGTTCTGCAACTGTCTTTCATCTCACAGTTTCTACAATTTGGTAAACACCAGGAGAGAAGAGTAGGTAGAGAAGCCAGTAGCATGAAGAAAAATTGCAGGAAACAGAGAGGTTCGGTATAGTGAGAGTTTTGGGTCATAAATTTAACAGGGTCTTTTTCAGATTGCTACGTGCAAGACAACTGTATTCACTTCTTGGAATCCCAGCTAAACCTCATTTCTGAGCTACCCCCACTGTTAGTTGGAGCCACATAACTGAGTTCTGGCTAGGTAGACAGATAACTGGATAGACTGAAGTAATATATGCTATTTCTAGACCTGGCATCTGAAAACTCCTACCAATCTGTCATGCTGTTTTTTGTCCTCCATACTCTCTGTCTGGATAGAAATGAACCAGCCAAGGGCACTGAGTCTTCCAGAAACAAGGCCACAGGATGGAAGAAACCTAGGTCCCTAAATGACTGTGTGAAGTAAAGCACCCCCATCGCAATTAGACTGTCAAGAAGGAGAAACAAAACTTTGTTGTGTTATGCCACTGAGAATTTAGACTTCTTGGTACAATCATCCAGACTAGAACTTGGTCATTATGAAAGGTGAGCAGTTTTTATTTTTACGAAAAATGTCCTTTTATTAGAAATATAATTCTAGATATAATCAATTGTATTTGTGTCAGAAAAAATGACCTAAATTATAATGCTTTTAATTTTAAATAAAATTTGACAAAGATAATTATGGTCTTGCAAGATTCTTTCAACAAGAGTTTTCTCTAGTACTACAGGTATTTTCTTTTTTACATATACATGCTTTAGTTTCTAATTTTTTATTGAGATGTAGTTAACATATAACACTAAGTGTACAACCTATTGCTTTGATACATTCACACATGCAATATGACTACCACCTTAGCGCTAGCTAACACCTAATATTACAGGTTTTTCTCATAAATGGTCACTAAAACACATGCCTACATGCTGTGTTTTCAAGTAGTGCTCTTTCTATAACTACAGGACAGGAAAATTAACCCTTGAGAAAGAAATATACCAATACATATAGATGTTCATTACTGTTGAGTGAAATTAGATTCACTCAGCAAAAGGTTTCATTGAAAACACACATTTCTAATCAGAGCATTATGCTTTCCTGAGGGCAAATTTCCAGCCAAAATGTTTCATTAGCAAATAATCAAGACATCCAATCTTTGTTGTGCTACTTCTAAACTTGGAGCTGTAAGTGGGCAACATGGGTGGATAGAGGCACCACTCGCTGCACACAAGAGCTCTGAAATCAATCGATAAAACAGAAACAGAAATATGTTACGGACCTGCTCAGCCATGGAACAATGTGGGATGCCACATGAAAAAACAATGTCAATAGGAAAGAGAAACAAAATTGAATTTCATTACATTTCTAATACATTTAATAGGTAAAGACTCTCCAAATGGTCTAATATTCTATCAGTTGCTAATTTAATCAGCACATTTTTTAAAAAACTTAAAAAAGAAATTGCTCTTGCCCTGGCTCAGTGGCTCCATTGGTAGGAGTGTCATCCTGTGCACCAAAGGGTTGTGGGTTGATCCCCAGTCAGGACGCATATGGGAGGCAACCGATTGATGTTTCTCTGGCACATCTATGTCTCCTTCTCCCCCTCCCCCTCCCACTCCCTCTCCCTCTCCTTCTCTCTTCTCTCCCTCTCCCTCCTCCTCTACCTCCCCCTTCCTCTCCCTCTTCTTCTCTCTCTCCCTGTAAAAATCAATAAAACATAACTTGGGTGAGGATTAAAAATATGTCTATATCAGTCACTACTGTCAATATTTGGCATAATATAAATCATCTTTTGTAATCTGTGTGCATTTTCTCAGTGTTTATTTAAGCGCCTAAATAGCCTTTATTGGCTATGAGCCTATTAGCATGAGGCTGGATGTTCTTCAAGGGGAAGCTTGTTTATATGATAGCACCACACACTTTAGATGGTCTATTAATAAACACTTGTGAAAATAAGAATTATGATATACTCACCAGAAAGACAGCAAGTACAAAGACAGCTTATTTTAATTGAAGGTAAGCTCTAAAAGTATTTTAAACCAAGAAGCCGAGACTATAGCCAGTAGATATACAGGATGGAGCAAAAGTAGGTTTACAGTTTTGAGTACGCAAACATAGAGTTTATTCTGTGTGATCTGGTCTCATGATTACCTCCCTGACTTTGTCTTCCTCCCTCTTCCATTCCCTCTTCTCCTGCCACACTAGCCTTCTTTTCGGTCTCTTCAAACATTCCAGCAATGCCCCTGCCTCAGGACTTTTGCACCTACTGTTTCTCCCGCTTTGAACACTCTTCTCAGTAAGACCTTTTTTCAAATGTTATCTTTTCTGATGACCTTATTTTCATTTGCCATCTTTCCACTTCTTGCCCCAGCATTCTCCATCCTCTTCTTTTCTGGCCTATTTTTCTCCATAGCACATATCATATTTGTCATTTTTTTCTTTCTTGTCTGTCTTCCCCCATTAGAATGTAAGCTATATGAAGGATTTTTTTCCCTATTCTGTTCTCTGCTTTATTTCCAGAGCCAAGAAACTCCAAATGTTAAGAGGAGTATATTATCTTATTCAATTCTAATGGGCTCTTTGAGTTAGGAGTTATCAGTATTCTCAATGAATAGTTAAAAACACACACAAACTGAAGCTCCCAAAGAATAAGTAATTTCTCATGTAGCAAAGGAAGGAAGAGGCAGATGGAGGAAAGAAGTCTTGGTCTGTATTTGGAGACATCTTGTTGCTTCCATCCTACCACCTGCTTTTACATAAGAGAAATTACACCTTATTTACTTAAAGCTTATTGGGCTCTAACGTGTGAGATGAGTTAAGTATGCTATTGTTTTTTGTTTAATTTCCCCCTTCCCTAATCCATTTTATTGAGTTTCTTGAACTTATCTGAGTTTTAAAAACTATTATATCTAAAAATTAAATAGCATTCTACCAAATTTGTTTTTGCTTTTATTTACATCAAATTTTTTAAAAAGTATTTCCTTCAAAGTTGACACATTATCTAACTAGGAATGAAATCACTGATGTGAACCAACTTCCTAGGGTATATCTGAGATATATAAAATGTTTCCTTTGATTTCATGCCATAAGAAAAATAGAGTATGAAAAATAAGTTTTAGGGACTAATCATAATTTATATTATTTTCCTAATTTCCCTATACTGATCATTCATTTTTTACCTAACAGAAATATTGAGAGAGAGAGAGAGAGAGAGAGAGAGAGAGAGAGAGAGAAGCGAAGGGAGGAAGGGAGAGACAGAAAGGGATGAAGGTCAAGAGGGTTCTACTTCACAAATGGGTAATAGTCATTCTTATTCAAATCTGTCTCTAAAATTTAGAGAAATTTTAAAGAATTCTTCAAAAAGATTTGGGGACCTTTGTAGACTGTAATTCAATTCAGAGAACCATTTTTAAACTGATAAGAACAGATACTACACTTGATCTTAGCCAAAAGGCCGAGAAATGAGCAGAGAATAATTTTAGTTGAGACCACATGAAATTCAGACTCCATTTCCACAGAAAAGAATAAACTATGTTTTGTTGAACTAATTTAGTTTCCAGATAAAACACACACCAAAGACATGTGTCCTCTGTGGACATTTATCTTAAGCCACCTTGAATATTTAGGGATTTCCACAATTCTTTGTGATGCTGAAATTAGCATCCCTTCATTAACTTATTGGATATTATTCTATGGAAAGATTTCCCCTACCAAATTTAGAAATAAAAATTAATTCCTCAAGCACAGATGTTTAAACAAATTTAAAGGTAATTGCAAATAAAAAAAGATATAGACATAACATACCTTCTGCTAACTTACAAATATTAAGTTTAATATATGTGGAAAAGCATACTGCAATGAATATATTTAAGTAGGGAGAAGGAATCTGAAGCCACACACTTTTCTCTTACAAAAGCCAGTTGCTTCTAAATAGATCAAATATAGATGTTTTTTAAAAGCTTTAAAAAATAAATAAGCAATGCCTTAGCAAAATTCCAAGTCAAAATAATGATTGGCATTATTATTCCTAAAATTTTAAAACAATTTTTCAATTCTAAAAAAAAGCTACACACAAAGATATTAATTCTGATTCATCACTGTTTACCTACTGATCATTTTACACTCTTGCTATGCAAAGTGTAAAGCATGGAGCAGCCACTTCTTCCCCACCCCAAACCTACTGAGTCAGACTCTGCATTTTATCAGGGTCCCTGAGAGATTCAGATATACAGTAAAATTAAGGAGCATTTATGTATACCTTTTTATAAGAATTAAACCAACTGGATAACCAAAAAAATGGGCATAAAAATAAGCTATTATAGAGCTGGTATATTTGGAGGAGGAGGAGAGACTATATTTCAGGGATCCTATCTCGCTCGCTTCTTATTTTGTATAGAGGGTAAATGCTAATAGAAACCTATATGCAACACCTATGGCTTCCTGAACATTCTTGAACATTTACTCAACTAGCCTGAAAGCAGAGGGGTGTTTTTTGTTTGTTTGTTTTTTAGTTTTTTTTAGAGAGAGAGGAAAGGAGAGGGAGGGAGGGAGGGAGGGAGGGAGAGAGAGAGAGCGAGAGACATCTATATGTGAGAGAAACATCTCTCAGCTGCCTCCCGTATGCACCCTGACTGGGGATGGGACCCACAACCTGAGTATGTGCCCTGACCAGGGATGGAATCAAAAACCTGGGTGTGTGCCCTGATCAAGAATCAAACCCACAACCCTTCGGTGCATGGGACCATGTTTCAGCCAACTGAGCCACACCGCCCAGGGCTGAAAGCAGAGTTTTTGATCTCTACCAAGAGGACCTTCATTATCACCTGAATAAAAATAATTTCATTCTGAAGTCTAACATTTAAATGATATAAGATACCAATTTAATTAGGACAACAATGTGAAGCCAGCTCAAATAAAAAGCAGGAACAATTTTCTAAAGGATTTCACTTACAAGCTTGTGACAGACTATGACAGATGACATATTTACTTTTCATAGGAGCTAAATGTGAGCTAAAAACACAGCAAATTTGAAATTAATGAATCTAATGACAATATATTTTTAAAGAACACTTTCTCTTAAAAGGGAAATAGATCTATGAAGCCCAACAATTAGCTAAAATGGCAAAATCCAATACACTATTGAAGCTCAGTAAGTTGGGAATCTGACCTTTCGTCAGAAATTGAAGACGCTCTAATCAGAATTAGCCAGGTGCACAGTGGGGTCAAGCGCCATCCTGAAGTTTCGCTAAATAGCTTCTCTCTAGTCTCTGATCACAAATGCTTCAGATCTCAGGCTTTGACATCTCAGTGACTTCAGTAAGTGTGGTTAGGCAGCTGCCACTTATTTCATTTTCAATGCATCAAGTTTTGCATGCCTTAGCTAAGGGCCTTTTGGCAAAATGTTTCATCTAATAAATTCATGATCTAGCATTTTCTCTTCTTTATCGTAGTCTTCGTCTCCTTAAGAAAGAGAGAATTCAAATATGACGATAGAAACAGTGGAAAATGAGAATATAAGTGTACACATGTTTGAAGACATCACAGTGAACTAATGACTAATTACTGTGCAATTGAATACTAATGGAGAGACTCATGAAATCAACATGAACAGGAAATGAACTCAATATGACCAATGGTTCCACAATTAAAATCAAATAAATTCCTAGTAATAGAAAGACTTAGAATATATTACTACAACCAGTCAATTATTCTTCAGGTTACACTTTACAAAAAAAATAAAAAGCAAAATGCTAGCTAGAAGTATCTACCTAGATATCGTCTGAAAAGGTAATGTGCATCTGAAATGTGAATTACAGTACTGTAATTATCTTCAAATTAAAGTATGTAAAACTAGTTCAATAGCAAGTCACTTATTAAAGTAAATCAGATAAACATGAATTTCAGGAAGGAAACGAGAGGTTAACTTACTAGGACTCCCTTAATTAATTAATTATCACTCCAAATGCTTAACTCTTTAAGTCTTTGTAGTCCTGAGAGAAAATTTTCAACAGAAAGCAAGCTTTGTCATTGAAAAAAAGACAACAAAGAAACAAAACCAACCAACAAACAAACAAATTGAAAAAGCCTTTACCTTTAAGTCTGAAAGGCTAATGACAATTATAAAAAATTGATTAGTAAATTTTACCACCATTTGTAAGAAAATGGATCCATATTTCCTTTAGTTCTATTTCATTTACTTCCTTTTCCACTACCTAATGGCTGAGTGAGGCAGATTGAAATAAACTGCAATATTTTCTCTTGAAAAGTCTATTCACTTATCAGCTGTGTATCTAATCAAGGACCTAATAAGTCCATAATGGTACATTTGCTTCCCAGGAGAAACCACTGTTTCTCATCATTGCAGAAAATACCCCCTTGCAAGGTGCAACCAAGAGCCACAGACTCGCTGCAACAGTCTAATAATTTGATTGGAGCCCTCAGGCAGGGATAACTTAAATTACAATTAGAGAGCCCTCACACTGGTGCTAACATCTGTGTACTGAACCACTGTATACTGATTAAAGGTTTTTAAAAGAGAACTAAGTACTTCCCACATTAGAGACGAGTCTAATTCTAATGGCTCTAGTTGTTGGTATGTAATACTTCAACATTCCCTGCCGAGCTTCCTGCCCGTGAGTCCAGAGAATGCACACCCGGGTAATAACTGTCGTAGATGTGTCCAATAAGTGCTCAGGTGTAAATGGGCAGAAGAGCGGAGCCCTGGGAAGGGAAAGCACTGTTCATTTCATCACTCATCCTGTGTCTACTTTCCTGACTGTGGCTACGCTGACCTGTTTTTGGTTTTGTTTTTCTGCGAAAGGAGTGATTCTAAGGAGAGGGACAGAACTCAGAAAAAATTGCCATGGGAGCACCAACTAATGAAAGTTGAAATGAATGAGGACATGCACACAGCATCCTCGGTGTCCTCCTGCCTTGTTATGAAATGAATCATGCATGCAAGGAGGGCAGAGCCAGAAGAAAACAGAGCCACAAGCTCTCTCCCCACAGCCTAGCCACTCCTCTCCTTCCCCCTGTTCATTGGGGCCTTTTTCAACATCAGGGCCTTTTTCAAGCACATGGCTGCAGCAGATGTCCCTGAGAGAACATTTTGTTTCCCCCCTGCATCCAGGCTCAAACACCTGGGCTCTGACTCGATGTCCGGTGGAAGCTATTTTCTTTTTCCTTTTTTAAACTTCCCTTTTATTTGGTTTGCATACAAGGCTAATAATGAGGCTTAAAAAACTATACACAATCAGTATACAATTACACTCATCGGGAGCCTGACATGTAATTTCTGATAAACCCATATAACTATGAACAGCGAAAGGAACCACAGAGCGCACACAATGTGTGGGGTCATCAGAACACAATGCCAACACAATCTCTGCGTCACGTCTTGTTGCATAGTATTAATCAGTGCAAACATTGTTTGGGAAATGAGTGGGGAGAGGAAGAGCAGTTTCCCAGCTGCTAGTGCTTTGCCATCAAATCTGACAGTCAGTTCCATCTAAATATAAGAGACTTCAGTAATAAAGCTTAGGACCAACTAATGACTCTTGAGGAGTCGACTTAAACTGTTCAAAATGAAATCAAATAACTGGTTCTTGTATCTAATCCCAACTCTCCTGATAATTTCACATCAGACGTTTCTTTAGCAATTTGTATATTTCCATAAATTTAGGAAATGTATTAGCATCTTTAACAGCTACACTAGGTAGGTATTAAGTATCCACATTATCTAAATGATCAGTGTTCTAGACTAGTTCATTCACTATAATTTTGATTTATTTCAAATTTTGGTGTGGAAACATCGTAATTTTCTTGTTGATTGTTATAGGTAAAGGATACGATAAGGTTTCACTATGAAAGAATTATCCGGGACCATCAGATGACAGCCCAGGTCACTGGGGAGCACAATGCAATACTATTGTCAATACTATTGATATGTCTTAGGAAAAGTGAGTCTGGGCAGTGCAGAAATGTCACAAGCTTTGTTTTACCTTCATTTTAATAGAGCATAGCATGACCTGTATAGGAGGGGTTGACTACTTCAATTAGGTTTATACTATTTTCAATAGGACTTCCAATCAGTGCATTTAGCTGGAAAGCAATTCCTGACTTTATTAGTACTGTTGTCATCCTTCAAATGCATTCTATTTATTTTTTTAATTCGCCAGGAGGGGCAAAGGGAAGAAGGGAACAATAAAAAAAGAGCCAGTAACATGCCCTTAGGGACCAATAGTAAAGGGAGAAGAATCACAGGAGAAGACGGATGGCAGATGAAAATGAAGGACGTACCTTATTAAACCATCATAATTAAGAAGTAATAGGTATTCATAAACAGGCCCATGCCCGAAGGCCTGAAGATGTCTACAGCAGCAAGGGCAAATGCTTTCTAATAGGTAATAATCAACAAATAATCTACAGTGAAAAGCAAGCCGGACCCCGTAAGAATGAGAAGGCAAAGATCTGTCTTCTCACAACACTCCCGCCGCCAGTTCAGTGCGGCAGAGCAAAACTGAAACTAAAGAAAAGAAAAATCAGCATCCTCTTTTCACGTAAACGTACATCCTGGCAAACACAGAGGTAAAAAGCATTTAACAGAGCAGCTCGATCCCTGTCACCTGTGGCTTATATTATGGGGTGATGTCCGGTTCTGGCCCCTGAGATGACAATTGCTGCTGGAGATCCAAGGGAATCGGGGCCCGCTGATGAAACTGACCCCGCATGATTCATTTCAGTACGAAACGGGAATTAATTGGATAGATTTCCCCCTAGCTCCCGTGCTTTAAGTTAGCTAGACCTAGGAGTACTGAGGAGACAAGTCTGAAGGGAAGGAGAAATACATTTGGTCCTTGGACACCCCCTAGTGTCTATGCGAGCATGAAAACATCTTGCAGGTGAGCCTCCTTTCCTGCTCATCTAAGGAAGGGGACCAGAGAGGCTCCTAGAGAGGAAGTGAGAATCTGGGGTCAGCAATCAAGGTGTCAGACTTGAAACAGCTTTTGGATACTTCCTAGAATTTCTGTTGCCATTCACTTTGTCTCAATGTGGCAGAGTTTGTCTCAAGAAAATGTGGAAAATTATGGTAAATTCTGGTTCTGGGAGGGGTCTATAATTAGTTGAGAGAGAGAGAGAGAGAGAGAGAGAGAGAGATGAATTTTACAGTTAATATTCAGGATGCAAAATGAAAAAGAGAAATGGAGGAGAAATCTATTTCAGAGAATATATGGTAGTTTGTCTTTATATAGATAACTTGTGAGTGTTGGAATAAGCGCTGTGATGTATTTATGTTTACCAATGTGATTGGATGTGAATACTGAATAAAGTCTGGGAAGACTGCTTGCCACATCTCTCAGTCAGCGGTTCTTTGAGCAATATTTCATTTGTGTGATGAAGATATAATTTAAAAGTGGCTTGGAAAAAAGTTGTAGTGTAAGCGCCTTTGAAAGTGCCCATACAAATTGCATGTGATTCCCTATCCATATAGGTAAATTAATTTTTTGGTGTCCCAGAGTTATCTATGCACTAGACTTTCTCTGTTTCAACATTGTTAAGCCCTAGAGCGTTGGCCCATGGGTTGAAGGGTCCTGAGTTCGATTCCAGTCAAGGGCATGTACCTCAGTTGCAGGCTTGATCCCCAGTCCTGGTCAGGTGTGTGGGGGAGGCAGCCAATCCATGTGTGCCTCTCACATTGATGTTTCTCTCTCTCTGTCTCTCTCCCTCCCTTCCACTCCCTCTAAAAATCAATGGAAAAATATCCTCAGATGAAGATTAACAAAACAAACAAAAATCACTGTTAAAATTATGAAGTGTTACCACCAGTTTTATCCACAGTTATCTCAAAAGTGTAAATGTGCAAGAATGTCATTACTCTATTTGGCTATTGTAAATACCCAAACCTGCCCAGTGTGCACAACTATAGGGGGAAAAAAATCCCTATCTGTGATGTCCTGAAACTTCAAGAGACATTTTATATTTTTCTAGTTTTTTAGCATAACAGTGTCCCGCCAGCTGTTCTGGGGAAGCACGCTGCTCTATTAAACATCGAAGCATATATTGTGGCAATATAGAGCACTTCTTCTTGCTGCATCTGGGAAGGTTGTGTTTGGAATCTATACAAGACCTGAATCTTTTCAGATTCACAGAATTTTAACGTGTAAGGGTCCTGAGAGAGCACCTAATTCATACCCTCACTTAAGGAATGGGAAGCTCAGAGGGATTTCATGACTTGTTCGGAGCAGAAGAGCAGGAACCCAAAAGTCTCTCACCCAGCCCTTTTTGGTCACTGATGTTTGTGTAAACTTGCCAAGTGGGAGCTTTATAAATGTGAACCGGTCCTCGGTGGCAGGAGAAGAGAAGCCTGATAGCAGTGTCTCTACCCTTCAAGTTAGGGACACACTCCCTAGAACTGTGGTCGGCTAACTGCAGCTCGCGAGCCACATGCGGCTCTTTGGCCCCTTGAGCGGGGCTCTTCCACAAAATACCACGTTCGGGCGCACACGTACAGTGCGATTGAAACTTCGTGGCCCATGCGCAGAAGTCGTTTTTCGGCCTGGGCGAGTCTATTTTGAAGAAGTACTGTTGATATTTGGCTCTGTTGACTAA
Organism: Myotis brandtii; assembly: GCF_000412655.1. Classification (NCBI taxonomy): domain Eukaryota; kingdom Metazoa; phylum Chordata; class Mammalia; order Chiroptera; family Vespertilionidae; genus Myotis; species Myotis brandtii. Next base: position 7,862,317 of record NW_005371410.1, read on the forward strand.
TGAGTTTGCCGACCACTGCCCTAGAAGTTGAAGGTGTCCTGGAAGGTAGTTAACCAGAATCAACGGCTCTTGTGCCCTTGGTTTTCATCTGCAACCCTCACAGGAGAACTGCACTGCAGAGAGAGAAGGGAAACACAGAGCAGAATGTCACAAACATCTCGCCCGACCACCCCAAGTGTGTGAATGAAACACTTTTGTTCCTTCCCCGGCGGGAAAGGGGACTGTTTGAAATGCCAAACAAAGATAGCTGCTTGCTTCCGTACAAAACAAACTTACTTTCAAAAAGGAATCTTGGCATACGCTAACCAAACCTATATAATTCTCTTGATCTTTCATCTCCATGCCAATGTCTATTTCACAGATTATGGCCTCAGCCCCTGACAAATCTGCTTAGTGAATTTTTGGCTGACAAATCTGGCAACACCAACGCTGTCTGAAATACATTCAAAAGGCTAAACGTTTTCATAATAGCTACTTTACAGAGCCTAGTAGGTTTCCCTTTAGGAGACCAATTAGACTTTTTTTAAAGTGACAGTGTTAATTTTTGTGATTATACACAAAACTGAGATTTTTATTTAATACACGGGGCTTTCTTCTAAAGCTTTTCAAGGGGATCAGCCACTTTGCCAACAGACGGGCGTTGCAGCAGGGGTGATTATAGTAATTTTTCACGTAATTGGGAGTCACCATTTGGTTGCTATCTTTCACATGCTTGTTGACTCATCATATAATCCTTTATAATGGGGGTTTGTTGTGTGTCACGGGAACGTGCCAAGAGCAGCCAGGAAATGAGAAACAGAGGACCCCCTCCCCCCCTGGCTGGTGGGGACCATGAGGGCTTTTAACATCTGCCCAGTTCTTTAGATTGCAGTTAATTTGACTTAATAGCAGTGACCAAACTCTGAGAGAAGGGTTTGAAGGATTTGGAGGAATCTGTGCTTTCTGTCAAAAAAAGATGTCTCAAAAAAAAAAACACACAAAACAGACTATTCCACACCACGAGGGCACAGTTTTAAAAAGATAAGAAGGTACTCATTAGAATTATCAAAGTCGCTTTCCAGAAATTCAAGAATTTAAGCCCAAAGCAAATGCAGCATGCTGTCCCTCAGGTTCACTCATCACAATTTCACTTTTGATCTCGCCTTTTGAATCCCAGCAGCAAAGTGCTTTAATGGAACGAATGCACGAACAGAGGTTACATGTGAATATTTGATGTTACATGAAATAATGGGCAAGGCTCGGAGCTGGAAGGTGTGACACCTGAGTCCTTGGCCCAGACCTGTCCTCTTTGGAAAGTCATATGAACATAACCTGAGCCTCAAATACCCTTAACATTGTACGTGAGGAGGAGTGCCACTGTGATCACCGAGTCTCCCCCAAAAAGGTCAAAATAAGTAAGAGTGAGTTAAAGTATTTTGTGAGTTAAAGTATTTTGTGAGTTAAAGCACTGAAATACCAGGCTGTACGGTCTGGAAATATTTTGTGAGTTAAAGCACTGAAATACCAGGCTGTACAGTCTGACTTGGGATGATGGTTTCTGTTCACATGCGGCCTTCCACGAACCAGGAAAGTTGGCAGAGCCATCTAGAATGTGCTTTCCATCCGACGCCTTGTGCATATTTCCTTTGGAATTTTCCAAGAATATTACACGACGCTGCTCATTTTTATGAAAAGTATCTGATGAAAAGTCTCCTCACCATTTGCTTCCACCAGGTTGAGAGGAATCACTTATTCAAACCGAACAGTGACTGCTTTTTCTTCCACATACCACCCACGATTATTGACACCCGTGCTGCCTGAATTGCATTTCAGCTGAATCCAATTCTCGAATATTGATTTGACAAGGAACCTGGATTTCCCTTTTAATTTAGTTATCGGAGTACTATTTTATAATTCAAGTACAATATTAAATATGTCCAATCTTATTTAGTTCCTAAGATCTGAGATAAAGGTCATTTGCCTACTAACCATATGTTACAAATTAGCCATAATATGAGTTAGCCCTAGGTTAGATATCTTCAACAAATCCTATACATTTACATATTAGACTTTAAATAAATAAACACAAGATACAACTATAGATGAAAACCTAACAATGCAAATGAACAGTTTACTTGATCAAGTTTAACTCCATGGCACCAAAAATAACTACAAAACAAGATTATCCTACTGTACTTTAAAAATGAGTAGGTGTGTGTCATGCACTTTTTGACTGTTACTTGACCATAATTATTTCCAGCATCTCATGTCACATATTAATGCCTTCAAAATAGAAGCTAGTTGAACACTAGACCATCAAAGAAGACAGTTAGTAAAATTCAAATATATTTTCAACTAGTAATTACTTCAGATAACTAAAAGTAAAGGCAGGAATTTATGAGATAATATCCTCTTTGGCAATAAAAATCTGTAAATAATCAGACAGATAACTCGATGCTTTCTAGGTAACCCTAATCAGTAGGATACTTAATTTACAGAGTGTTCATACCTATCCAATGACACAAAAATTAATAAGCACATTATTGATTAGTAAATAAACAAGCTTTCAGAATCAAGATGGTGAGTTCATTTCATAAACTACAATAAACTTGTAATTTACAGAAGAGGAAAAGACTTCCTTTCTGAAGTTTAGTTATGCTATTTAGATCAGGAGGACATTCCACTTTTATCCTAATATTTATGACTGTAAAATCTACAACATGCAAAATAATAAAACTAACTTACAGGTGTTAGGCCGTTTCTTTCCCCAACAGAGGAAAATATTTTCTCAACTAATTCATGTTAGAATAGTAAATCTGGAAGACTCCTCTGCCTTTCATGGCTTCCCCTCATTGGATACACACATTTCTTTCTGATGAATTACTTGTATCCAGCCAAATGACGCTGATCAAATTATGGAGCAAAAATAAATAAATTATACACTCTTTGTCATATTCCTTTATGATAGAGCTAACAACTTACTTCATTCCATTAATAAATTTAGTCTGGCAATGTTTTTTATCTTTTTCTCTTTGTTTTTTTTTTAAGTTAGAAAAAGGGGGAGGTACATGAAGACAAGAGGATATTAGGATTGATGTAGCTTCTTGTTTTCCTCTTGAGTTTAAAATCATAAACTATACACTAATGTGAATTCTTAGGAGCAGCCTGTCAGATCCATTGTGATAATTAATATAATGGCATACTGTAAATGCCACTGTTGCTAAGGCCGTTATCTTGGTGATTGCTGTTGTTTCTGACAATGCTATTAATAACATTACTATGCTGATAATGATACTAATAAACAATGTTAAACACAAACAATACAATATACTTTGTACTATACATACATACTAGAATACTGGGAGAAAAGGCATATTTCCTGGCTAAAATCTGATCATCTAAATTGCAAGTGACACCCACAGTACTTGTCTTCAGAGCATCTATATATTGGATGTGAGTGGGTGAGACTTTGCAAAAGAAGAGCTGGGAAACTAGTTTTACATAATAGCTCTTCATAGTACAAATTGGAAGTTGGAGGATTGTGTAAAGATTTGAAGAGGAATCTTTGGTAAGATTAGACTGATGTGAATCGAGAAGTTAGTGAGAAGCTAAGATTTAAAATGTTAGGATATCAAAGAAATATATATTATAGCAGTGACAAAGCAATAACTGGACAACTTTATTTTCATAATCTTTTTCTTATTATAAGTGCAATACACTCAATTGTAAGGAAAAAATGTGGACAGCACAGAATAGCATAAAGAAGAAATTAAGAAGCATGTGTAATACTATCACTGACTAGGTATTAAATTCCAAGTCACTTATTTTATAATGAGAAAAATCCTAATTAGATAAACTGGTTAAGTGCTTTTCAAGTATTACATCATAACCTATTAGAGGAAGATGTAATCAATTTTTTGGTTTATGATCAACATCCTTCTTTTAACAACAGAATGGGAATTTAACACCAATAAAACTTTCATTCAGATATATGATGTATACAGGTACAGGGCATAATGTAAAATTAATTTCTAAATGTCAGTCACAGACAAACAGTTTCACTTACTAACAGTCTTCAGTTATCGAGATTTTAGTTGATTTATTTGAAAAGGGGGCAGGAATTGGTATGAAGTTCTAAAAAAATAATGACATAATAAACTTAATCTTGGTGGCAGATATCTTAAAAATACGACTTTACTATGATACTGGTGGAGATATCAATTGCCTTCACCTGGTTGCATTCATATATGCTGAATGCCATTGAGCAAAAGCAGACACTGTTGTTAACCTTATGGAGCTCACAAACTAGGTATTAATCAAATAACCACACAAATACTTGTACAATTTCAGCTGTGAGAAATACCATGGTGCTCAGAGAATCCATAATAAGGGGATGTAATCTAATTTAACGTAAAGGAGAATTCAGGGAAGGCTGCCCTGAAAAGGTAGCATCGCTGCATTTTACAGGGTAAGTATAAGGTGAAAAGGAGACATTCCAGACACAGGGGACAGCACGTTCAAATGCCTGGTCACCAAAAGGGTCCTGGGAGTACAAAGGCCAAATGGTCACACACTTTAGACCTGCTCACTAGGACATTGTCACAGGTGCTCTATGACCTGGATTTAGCATATGTGTATGCCCAGTGGGGAGAGGCATCATCTTTCCTTGATGATGACCTTCTGCTTTTATTTTGTTGTTGTTTTTTAAAAAACTGGGTTGAAAATTCGTATGTGGATCATATAGCTTCTAAAAAGGCTTAAAATTAGGGTTAATGCTTATCTTTATATACAAGTGACTAGGCATATAGCCCTGGTAATGATTTCTTCATGAAACACCAGCCCATCGCTCATAATCAGAATAGCCCATTCATGTCTCTGCTAAGGCGAAAAGGAACTAAAAAACTTTTAAATACATCTTCTATATGTTCAAAAGGCACACTAATAGAAACTGATTAGCTATAATTTTGAATTCTAAAAACTGTAGGATAGAGGAACATTTTAGTCTCTTCTAGTCTAAAACCTTCTACTCTAAAATCACTTGGCAACTTGCTAGGTATTTAGCATTAGGAACCTTTATTTTAAAAGAAACCCAAGGTTGCCCTGGCTGGTGAGGCTCAGTTGGTTGGGCATTGTCTCATGCACCAAGAGGTCTCAGGTACAATTCCCGGTGAGGGCACATGATCAGGTTGTGGGCTTGATCCCCAGTAGGGGGCATGCAGAAGGCAGTCAATCAATGTTTCTCTCCTTCTCCCTTCCTCTCTCTCTAAAAAAAAAATCAATAAAACATATTTTAAAAATAAAATTAATTAAATAAAAGAAAGCCAAGGTTTTCAAAAAAGAAACAAATTTTGAGACAAAGCTCAGTCTCTATATAAAAGCCTAAGCAACCTTTCGACCCTTTAACCAGTAGCTATGCTGCACACTGTCCACCAGGGGGCAGACATTTGGACCGGTAGGTTAGCTTGCTGCTGGGGTCTGGCTGATTGGCACTGGGTGACGGGCTGGACACCCCCTGGAGCCCTCCCACGATCCCTTCCCAGTCCTGATCATGCACCGGTGGGGTTCCTCGGCCTCGCCTGTGCCCTCTCACAATCCGGGACCCCTCAGGGGATGTTGGAGAGCTGGTTTTGGCCCGATCCCCACAGGCCAGGCCGAAGGACCCCACCACGGCACAAATCCATTCACCAGGCCTCTAGTAAATATATAACAGAGTAGAAAAAAAGCAAAATCAAATTAGGACAAGTAAATTTCATTTTGCCATGAAAACTATATAGCAATATTTTCTCAGGTTATTTTAGTAGTTAATTCTTTCTCCAGTGTTGGCTACCAAAAGCACTGTTCCACATGTGGTCTGAAATTTCATTCATTCATTCATTCATTCATTTAACTAACATGAATTAGAAACATGTAATTATAATTAAAATATTTATTGAATTATCTAGATATAAAAGAAATCCCTCCGATCCACTTCCTACATGGTGACAGAAATAATTTTGTAAATCTTATTATTACATTCTCTGCTTCAGTGGTATTCCTCTGAATACCATTAGATAAAAACCTAAGTCTATATCGTGGCTTTTGACAAAGCTCTACAAAACTCAAGTCCTCGCATATTCTCCAGCCTCTTCTCACCAGCCATCAGCTCCCACTTGGGGCCTTAACACAGGCCAGTTCCTCACAGAGAATAGAATCACCTCCATTCTACATTCATTTGTGTGATATTCCTCATTCTTTACATCTTCACTTAGATGCTCCAATAGAAACACCAATGGAAATCAAGTCCTCCTGTGAGAACACCCTGCACTTTTTTTCATAGTATTTATCATAATTTATAACCATGTAAATGTTTCAATATTTTAAAAAAATATAGTTTTTCTCCATTAGACTGTAGGTTCCCAAAAGGCAAAGTTCTATCTGATTTCTTCACTACTATATTTCTAGGGCTTAGCTAAATAAATACAGAATGCTTTTGCTTCAATCCAGATCCATCACTCATTATTTAGCCTGGCACAAGTCACTTAACCTTTCTGAACTCGATTTTATGATCTAAAATACTACCATCATATTATATTCATATTATATTATATTATATATTTCATATTATATTTAGATTTTTTAAAATATCATTGCCTAGAACAGAATAGGGCTTAATAAATGAATAATCTTCTTTCCTGCTCCTCTATGCACATGTAAAAATGTTGCAACACTGTCCAAAATAAAGCACTGATTCACAAGTCTGGCATTTACCAGCTACCAGTTTACTTTTCCCTTCCTACTCCCCAATTAAGAGAAAGCTCATTTTGAGGTTTAATGGGGAGTATCGCAGGTTCATCAGAGTTCAATTCAGCAGTCTGGAGTGAATCTGTAATAATCCATGACCACAGACCAGTTTGTATTTTTCCACTAATAAAACTCAAGAATGGCTATGTTTAAATGGAATTTTGCAGGTCATTAATCCATTCTAAGGACTGACTCTTTTGGCTGTTTAATTGAGAAACAGTGGTGATAGGGGCAGATTAGGAATCTGGATTTACCTAGGAGATAATAGGTAAATGATAGACTGTTTACATTTTATTAATTTTTACTTCAAAAGAATCTCTGAATGACTTAAACTGAAAAATGCTAAAAGCCACTGTCACTTTTCCAAATTGGGTAAGATTTGCAATGACTCTATAAAATGCTAAACTCTGATGGGCTAGAAATATTCTTTCTGATTTAAAACTGAAGAAAAAAGCTTCACAAGACTGTCCTTAGTTGTTGTGAACTAGCCACAGTCCTCTATTTTGCTGCCTCCAAAAAACAAAAAAACTCAACCCTCTTGTAAGTGATTGGTTAAAACACAGGCAAGTGCCACAATTCTGGCCAATGAAACATGAGGGAATGTCTACAGGGGGCGGATCCAGCAGAGCCTTTTCCCTCTTTACTAGTAAATGCTACACACACAAAAAGAGACATTCCCTTTTTCTGCCCCTGGAGGTTTTAAGTGTAAGATATCTGGTATATGGCAGCTGTTTGAGAATGTAAGTTTGGGGTATGCGGGACAAGAAATATCATCTGCACTTAACAAGAAAAGCTGAAGTGTAAAAATCAGTCTGCTTGTGACCCTGGTTGCCTCAGTTGCTGTAAATTATCTAGTAATACCCTACTCCTCTCCCCCTCTCTTCCCCTCACATTCAACCACTCCTGGAAGTTTTAACCCTGCCGCATGCCTATACCAATGCCCCATCACTTCCCAAGCACCATACTTTAAAAAAAACTCTAAAGTACCAACTAGAAGAAAGATGGCCATTTTCTAGTTGCACACTTCAAAGGGGAGGTGATACATGGATAGATAGATAAGTGAAGAGCTGAATAAAGATCTCTCATATATACACTTACTTAATGTATATTGAATATGTGTATATTTAATATATCTCATCTACACATTTAACAAATATACTTAACATGTATTTTGCATATACATTTTACATGCCTGTGTGGCATATTTAATTATATATATATGACAATAGTTAATGGCTTATGGAAATCCAAAACAAGGCTGGAATGGAAACAATCCCTCAATCCCTAGAAATTCATAGGTTCAGTGTTTGTGTGACCGACTGGCATTGTTCTTTTGATGAGGACAGTTCAGTAAATTGTTTCCTTATCTCTGAAGAGGCTTTAATGACTAACTGCCATCCCTCTCCTTTATTTACCTAACGTCTTTGGAATGTAATGACTCTCCCTAAAATGATGACTAAATAGCTAAGGTGGTTTAATACTGTCACCCACAGTAAGGACACAACTAGAAACTGTCAATAATTAGGATAATGAGGAAATAACAGATGTCTACAACAAATAAGTGAGCACCACTAGAAATGTTCAATTGGTATTTGAAGTAGGTGTACATTAAGAAGTAGTCACCATAGCCACTCTAGAATTATCGCCATACTGTCTCCACTTTTTTCATGGAATAGAATGTTTGCTTTTGTTTTTCTACTTTTGTTGAAAAACTTGGCATCTTGACTCTCTCTATATGTAATAATTCTGTCCCTCATACGTATACCATACCTGAGAAACAAGCTGAGAATAGAGCAGCCCCTTCTCCTGCCCTGGTACTTGCAAGAGGCCAAGAAGTGAGATTTAGAAAACCAAGAATTTGCCATAGAAGTAGGTTTTTCTTTTTGTAATATGAATTAGGTATTCCTATTAATTCATAAATTATGTACTGCCCATCTCTCAACCATTAAACCTCAACCAATGATTAAACCATCTTGTCACTGAAAGTAAAGTAACTCTTCTTTCTCTGCTAGTGCATTCCTTCAGGAACCCTCATCCTCATTTTTTTCTACACTGATCTGTGAGCCAGGAAGAAATATATGATGTTTTATTGTTTATCAAATATCACGGCATACTACAGACCTCGTAAGTGACAGCAATAGGTCTTCAGAATTAATAACAAGTATACTGATAATTTGTTTTGTTTTACTAGCATCTTGTTTTTTATTTCAGAACTAGAGGCCCAGTGCATGAAATTTGTGCAAGAGTAGGCCTTTACAGCCCTGGCTGCTGCGGCCCTCGCAATCCCAGCTGCCCTGTGGCCCCAGCTTCCCCATGGCCCAGCCCCCTGCCCACTGGTTGTTCTGGAAGGTCGTTCCTGAAGGTCATTCCACCATCCAGTCTAATTAGCATATTAGCTCTTTATTATATAGGATAACTGGTTGAGTAGGTAACCTTTTTATGGAAATCAACAACTGAACAGTAATATATCTATATTGCCTATTATAGGGAAAACATTAAAATGGAATGCTCTCACATGTAAGACTATAATATTGCCAAAATATGTCACCAAATTCAACATCACATATGTACAACATACTGCTCCAAGAAAAATATGGAGTTTAAAATTACAGCCTATGAAATTCATTTTTAAGATGACATAATAGAAGATATATTAGTCAATGTTCTTCCCAAATGAATCAACCCATTGCATAATTACAGTAACATTTAATCAGGACAGCAAAATGCAGGGAGCAACATAATTTCTTTTCTATTTGGACATCTCAGACAATAATTAGTCTGCAAGTAAAGTCACTGGGGGTTGCTTGTTTGGTTAGACCTGACCATTAAATATAAATTAATTTTTTAAAAATTCTGGGCTTGAACAGAAACATGGCTTTCTAAAATAAATGTAGTAGTTTTAATGCAATCACACAGTATTTGTTTAATGTTTGATTCACTCAGTAGCAATTCCTCCCTTAAGCATTGGTGAAGTAGTTTGTGGACCTGCTTGCAGTAGTATACTTGTGTGCAAAAATCAAACATAAAAACTGATCACATGCTCACAGCTGGAAACCGTGTCAGGCTTTATTCAGTAAGGTATCAGGCATTATCATTTAGCGCTCCCACAGCGGGAGGAAAAATGGTGGCACAGAGGAGAATGAGCACATCAGACACACTCCAGGGGTTTCCTTTCCCTACATTGTTCCTCTCCCAAATGTAACTCTTTAAATTTTAAATAGGAAAAGAACACACAGAATCATTGCTCAGAACAAAAAAAAAGGGGGGGGAGGGGAAGTGGATATAGAGGAGGAAGGAAGTGGCAAAACAACAAGAAAAACATTTCTCATTAAATAAAGTGAATACTAGAAAGTTCAACATACACTTTCATGCGTCCTTAAGACCTAAGGAAGCACACAAATCAAAGAGGTGTTATAGGACTACTTTCCTTCAGACAGAGCAGTGTTTTACTGTGCTCTGTTTTACAATTGTTGATTGTGCACAAGTTACTCCTTAGTAATCAAATACAAATGAATTCAAGAACAGCTAATTGATGAGGTTTTTGTCTTACAAACCTATACTTAATGGATGCCATATAGATTAATACATATTAGGATAACTGAAAGAATTGAAGACAAGTGAACTGGAGCACACATTTTATTTTTCCTTTTTCAGAGAAGAAATAATCTTCCAACCCTGTTATCTAATTCTATTTCTTCATAGAAAATTATATAATTTATGAATTCATTTTAATCTCTGAAAATTCCAATTTTTACATTAGTCCTTGTTTACTACAATAAGACCATCATTATTTAGGGAGGAAAAATTTACAATGCTAGATTTATTTTACCAGAAAAGCAAAGCTCATGAGGTTTCATTTCAGCAAGTGGAGGTATTTCTAAAGAAATAACGATTGCAGGTTCCTATCAATGGTAGTCCACACTAATGCCTGCAATCTATATATACAAACAGCTAATATGCAAAGTGTCCCCTCAGGAGTTTGACCAGAAGACTGGGAGTTTGATCACTCGCTATGACATGCGTTGACCACCAGGGGGCAGTGTGGAATGAAGGAAGGCCCTGGCCAGCAGCCAGAAGGCCCCAATTGGCCCTGATCACCGGCCAGGCCTAGGGACCCTACCCATGCACGAATTCCGTGCACTGAGCCTCTAGTAGTGATATAACCAGCTCCAGAAGATCCACAGGTGGATGGTCTATTTGATGTTTCTCCTTCAATGTAGCTGAGGCACTTACTGCTCTTCTTGTTGACATGCAGGTACTCTTGGCATACTTTGCAGTGTAGGCTGAACAGTAGCCCCTTGAGCCCCAGACACTGGCTTTGAGAATGGTTTGAGAAAGAAATCTTTATCAGGATGTAATAAATAGCTAAGTAAAGGTAAAATAACAGATCTTGGTCCATCCACCAATCCTTTTGTAAATGCCATAGGATTAGAGATGAATCCTCCTCATCCCTAACTTTCGTTCTGAAATGTTATGGCAAACTTCTAATGTGTCTTTCTTATGACTCTGTGGCAAATACAGACACATGTAAATAATCAGATTAATTACATATTTAGCCTAAAATAAATCTTTAATAAGACTGTTAACCGCTAGCTTTTTACTGCAAAGCTGTGCTTTCCAACAGCTCCTTTTATGCATTGTATGTGTATGAGTATATATTTATGAACATATATAGTACATATGTACATGACTACATAGAATATATGCATGTGAATATATACTCACATACATACATATATACATCCTTTTAAACTTTTAGTGCTTTTTTTTCCTAAAAGGGGAAATATATAATAGATTCTTAGGCCAAAATAAAAAGGAACAAACCGCATATGTGCATTTTCTTTTTAAACAGGGAATCAGATCAGCCTAACAAGATGTTTCCCTGAAATATTGGCCTCAAATGAGTCCATTCAGCCATGGCAAGGAGAGGTTTCCAGCCAAAACATTTAATTAGTGCCCAATTAAGACAGCCAGAATGATGTGAAGTCCGGGCTCTGGCCGCGTGCGCGCCTCAGGATGGGTAAGCAGCTTAAGTGAGTCAAGTCTGACTAAAAGCTGTCAACTGTCAAACTGTCAGTGGGCCATATGGGTCACGCAGCATCTCTCTGAAGAATTCAGCTTGTCCACTCATCAGGGGAAAAACACCTTCAACACCACTGGGTTGACAAAGACACAGCAGTTCCTCCACCTTGGAAGGACTTGAAGTTGTGGTTGAGTAAAAGGAAGAGTCCTGTTATGTCCCCTCTTTAAACTTTCCTGGCACCCCATCAGCTATAGGAAAGGGTCCAAACTCCTTCACATGGCAGACAACACCCCTGCCTAATTATCTGGCCTCATCTCTCATCACTCCCTCTCCAGGCTTTATCCTTCAGGAACGTTATGCTTGACACTCCCTCCATATGCACACACACTTTCTGGACTCCAGAGCTTTGTGAATTATGTCCCCTCTGCCAATAATACCATTCTCTCTTCTCCTTCCACCTCAACTCATTCATTCAGCTCTTTCACTCAAATTCATCCTATTATACTAAACTCAGGAGTCAGCTGCTACAAGAAGCCTTCCCTCTTATCCCCTCTACCATCAACCTCAGGTAGGGTTGCAGACCCCTCTCTCATGTTCTCACAGTCTAGTATCGACCTTAATGCACATGATTCTCATCATCTCTTGATGAGCCCATTTTCCTCTCTTGACTGTACACATCCTGAAGGCAGGATGTCTTCTGAATCCTAGCACCCGGGACACTGATTATTTTGACATGAAATAATCAAGTCAAAACCAAACTCCACCATGTTTATTTCTTGTTTCAAAATGTCCCTTTTAGGTAAACAAATATCACCCTGCAATTCGATTGATTTGCCTGTGTAGACACTGTACGGTAGGTTCATAACACACCAGTGAGTCCCTGCAACCCTATTGCTCATCCTGTGCTGAGGTCAATGGGTTTGTCCTCCAAGAGAGGGCATGCACAAGTCAGAAGAGCTAATACCATGGAGAAGTGCCCTGGCAATCAAAGTCAAATGATCTTTAAACTAGTTCAATGTTGGTATCTATAATAATAAAAGCATAATATGCTAATTAGACCAGACGACTTTCAGACGAAGCTAGGGCTGCGAGGGAAGCCCGGGTCCCCAGGTGCCTGCCAGTGGCTGGAGGGAAACCCGGGTCCTGGGTGCCAGAGGGAAGCTGGTGCCGGCAGCCAGGGGATGGAAGGCCTACGCTTGCAGGAATTTCTAGTTTTATTATAAACAGGAATCAGGATGTGGAAGACTCCAGCAGTGGGGAAAATCTTGGTTTGTGGAAACACCCTAGTCCTCTTCTAGCCTCCTGCTCAGCAGAAATGTTTTTATGTGAACATTAGAAGGAAGAAACTGTCACAGGCAAACTTGAAAAGGAAGGAAGATGGGGAGAGATGCTACCAGAGTTCAGCTCCAGCTTGAAGCGTGTGTGTGTGTGTGTGTGTGTGTGTGTGTGTGTGTGTGCGTGTGTGTGTGTGTTAGAGGTAGAGGTACTAATTCCCCAGAACCTATGCAGTAAGTATTGGCAATTGTGACCTTTTCATTCATCTGTTTGTTACCTTCTTGAGTAAATGTGCTATATTAACTCTCTCCAATGCTAGCCCATCTCTGCCCCTAACAACTCAGGGGAGCCCAAGGGTGTTGCTCTCATAACAGCTCTGTAATAAAATGTACATTTAAAAAAATTAGATAAAGAATTATCCCACTCTATATCTTCATAGCAACTCTCTTAAAATTAGATCAAAGATTAGAAATATTAACTCAATCTAAATGTCACGTAATAATTAAATATAACAAAAATATTTAAAAATCAATAAAGAGCATGCATTAGGAAACAATAAAAATTCTCAAGTTTAATACTTCCTAAGCTCCAAACAAAGGTAGAACCTATGGAAACAAAGGTGATCTAATCATTTGACAGATGATCTAAAAAAACAGCATGTGTACATGACATCATTTTGCAAATATCAACTGTTGGTCACACCTCCCAGTGTAGCTAAATCAGGCTGTAGCTACTACCAAAAAAGAAGTTAAAACAGAAATTATTTTAATACATTGATGAACCACTTTCAAAAACAATGCTCATGTACAAACCTGGAAAACTTCTTTCTCTGGCTGTAAAGAAAAAATCCTGCACTAACGGAGTCACATCCTTTCCCTAGGAGTGGGGACTGCTGTGTGGACAAGAAATTGGTGGGAAGAGCTTTATCCAAAGGTGGGCATGTCCAGGAAATTTTAAAAAAAAGGAAATTAAAGAGAATTAGAATGTAACTATGACTTCCTACCTAAAGAATCGAATGTGTCACCCCCAAAATGTAATTTTTTCTTCATTCCTAAAGGAGAAAAGTTTTTGTTTTCACTGTCACAAAAAGAACAAAAGGAATACCTGTCGGTAAAGAGTACACAGAACCACCATGTCCACAAAGGACTTTCCAAGGTACACAAAAATGTGCAGAGGCAGCCCTTCACCGGGCCTTGATGGTGACTGAGCTAGCACCTGCTTTCCGTCAGTGCTAGAGCCAGACCACATCTGCTGATAGCACCCACTCCGCTTTCCCTGCAGAAGCAGAAACTACCAGAAGTACTGAGGTTCCTCATGGCCTCTCCACCATGTAAGAGAACTTTCTGAGCCTCTTCAAAGAGATACTAAGAATACTCATGTGGCCAGGATGGGACTTCTTCCCCCTTTTCACCTGCCTCTTGTCTCCTTCCTTTGCACGTGTCCCCTTCTTAGAAGGGAATTACTTGGTGCGACCCCAAAGAGACAGAGAACTTCTTAGCACAATTAAGTATGTCAGGTGTATGCCATGTCAAACCTAGAGGCCCAAGGGCCTGCTTTGCCATCCAGCTAGCTGTATCCAGAGGGCAAAATCAAGGCACATACTGTCTAAGAAACAGAACCCTGGAGAGAAGCAGAAACAAATAAAAAAAAGCCAAAGACACTAGGAAGAAAAAAGGAAGGGAAAGAGAAGGAGCATCTGATGTCTATCTGGATTTGTCTATATTCTTGAACATCATTTTTCCTGATAATGAACTGTTTACCCCTCCCAGCTTGTACTTAGAAATAAGAGCTTGAAATCTGTCTTGCTCCCTCCTGGAGAGAATGTGGGAGGAGATGAAGAAAGGTGCCTTTCTCTTCCTTTTCAGGAAGCATTCCTTTCTTAACTCAGAGATAAGTGAACTGTATTGCAAGGAATCGTTAATTTGAGTGTGCTTTTATCTTGCAATGCACAGCATAGGTCAGAAAGGGATCGGAACTGGCGGTCTGTAGAGACAAAATGAAAAGCCAAGACATGGCTATGGAAGGGGGAAGTTCCCACATTCTTGGTACTGGATTTGTAAAGTGTGTTCATCAAAGTCAGGGAGAAAGCTAGCATCATAGGTATCAAAGCAACCTCTTACTCAAAGAGACCATAGTGACCAGAGCAGAATTTGGGGAAAAACATATAGCATAGGGGAAGTGATGTCAGAATCAGATATTTAGCCAACATTTAAAAAAGAGTCAGACACAATGGTTATAGAAGACCTGTGACTCAGATTCACAAATTGTCAAGGTCAGGACCACAGAGCCAGGTCATCAATAGAACAATGATATCTCCATATGTGTGAGTGTTAAGAGCTGAAAGAACAAAACTAGCAAACTCACATAGGTACTATTCTAAGATTTATTCATAAACACATACTACAGTATAAAGAAGGTACCAAACTCCACGAGCCTTGTGAGAGTAAAAACAAACTTTGTACTGGTAATAACTAAGAATTATAATTATTACTATTAATAATATATAGTAAATAGGAAATCAAGTGCTTAGCTTACTACTGACATATAAATATTGAATTGGCCCTAGTTGATTTGGCTCAGTGGATAGAGCATCGGCCTGTGGAATGAAAGATCCCTGGTTCAATTCCAGTCAAGGGCATATGCCTGGTTGCAGTAGGGGGCGTGCAGGAGGCAGACAATCAATGATTCTCATCATTGATGTTTCTATCTCTCTCTCCCTCTTCCTTCCTCTCTGAAATCAATAAAAATTTATTTTAAAAAAAGTCAATCCTCTTAACTTGGATTAATCCAGATGACATGACCAGGAAAGCAAACAGAATGAGAACCCTCTAAATGATAATGATTATAAGGTCTGTAGATCGTTTGAATGACAAAAAAAAATCTGAAGAATGTCTGGTGGTGAAACCGGGAAATCAAATGGCAACTGTCAAAATAGAAAAAGGATTGTAAACTGAAATTTAACTATATCAAAATTATTCCGGGTTACTTAAAAATGACAGTACTCTTTATAATAATGCTAGAAAATATGCTCAATAGATATTTAAATATCAGGCCAAAATATGCAAAGATACATTAATATTAAAAAGAATGAAAGAATATTAACTTTTTCAAGGTATTAACATTTGCATAAAAATATAAAAACAATGAAATTTTTTATTTCTAGTGTTTAGATTTCAAAAAAGTAAGAAGGAACAAGCATTCTAATAAGTGCTCAGACAACTACGAGGAAACATAGTGTTTCTAGGGCACTTGTTATGTTTACTCTCTTGATCTGGGTATGTTCAATTTGTAAAAACTCACTCAATTATGATTTATGCATTTTTCTGAATTAATGCTATGCTTCAATAAAAAGTTTTCTAAAGAAAGAAAGTCTTAGTCTATGTTCCTAAAACCTTGAAATGATCCTGCTAAGGTATTGCAGAATGAGGCTCTAGATAAAACCAATAATGATATCCTCCGTTGTAGAATATAAGTCTCTAAAAGGCTTGAGAAGTACTAGCCAGTTTGGCTCAGTGGCTAGAGCGTCGGCTTGTAGACCAAAGAGTCCCAGGTTCGATTCCGGTCAAGGGCACATACCTTGGTTGCAGGGTCCTCCCCAGCCCGGGCCCTGGATGGAGGTTGTGGAGGAGGCAAACAAATAGATGTGTTACTCTCACATTGATGTTTCTCTCTGTCTTTCTCTCTCTCTTCCACTCTCCCAAAAAATCAATAGAAAAATATCCTCAAGTGAGGATTAACAAAATAATAATAATAAAAAGGCTTGAGAAGAACTTATAGCTGGTCAATATACTGAAAGTCTTGAAAGCATCCTAAGGGATACCTGCTTGAATCCTGAGAAAGTGGGTGATAGAGTTGAGCAGAGAATTTGACTCTGGGATACCTGACACTGGGTCTGCTCAACTTGAATGAACTCATTTCAGGAGTCAAATGTTCTGCTTGACCAAGTTCCTTGAGGCCTAAGAAAGCAGCATTTCTTCTTGTCGCTAGTGACTCAGCATGTGTCCAGTCACAAAACTGGAATTACCATATTCGAGTCCCAATCCCTAAATCTAAAGACAAGCTAGGCCCGTGGTCGGCAAACTGCGGCTCGTGAGCCACATGCAGTTCTTTGGCCCCTTGAGTGTGGCTCTTCCACAAAATACCATGTGTGGGCGCGCGCATACAATGCGATTGAAACTTCATGGCCCATGCGCAGAAGTCGGTTTTCGGCCTGGGCGAGTCTATTTTGAAGAAGTACTGTTGATAGTAGGCTCTGTTGACTAATGAGTTTGCCGACCACTGAGTCTAGGCTTTCCCAAACAGGGTAACTGCTTATGCTGTTGCCAATCAAATAATTTCCTTGCTCTGCTTCCACCTCTTTCCTGAAAAAGCCTTTCTCCTGGGAACATTCCTAACCACTTTCACTTGGCACTGCCCAATTCAAATTTTTGCTCAATAAATTTGCTCTTAAAATTTGTAATGTGCCTCATTTTTTTCCTTTAACAAATATAAAGCCACATGAGTCTGTTGGTTAGCAACTGCGGACGTTCCCCAGGTGAAATTCAAAACTGGCACCCATACACAGAGGGCAAGCCCCCTTCTATGTGGAACCTCAAATCTTTGACAATAAGGTCCCAGCCTTCCTAGTCTCTCTCATCACCTGCAATGCCCCATTTGGAGCCCAAATCTTACTCTGTCCCTTCCAACCTCACAAATCTGCTCTTGTCCTGTTCTTCCCTCAAGGTGTCCTCTTTACTCTTGTTTTCAAATTCAAAATATCCTTTAAGGCCCTATTCACATCCTTCCTTGTCCATGAAGCCTCACCTATTAATTCCAGTATATTGACCTATTTATTATCCCTGCATTTCTCTGGATATTATCTTCTGCATCTAAATTTACAATTTGGCTATATTTCTCTAAATGCCGATATGCACTAAGGCTCCTCTTATCACCAAACTGTAAAATCCTTTTAAAAGAGGCATCATTTATGTTTCTTTACCATTTTCCCAGTACCTGCACAGTGGTAAGTACTCAGTATCAAGGTGATAAAACTAAGGTTTGATAAATATTGGGGTTCCCAAAAACTATCAATGGAAGTGAATTAAGTTAATTTCTAAAGGGGTCTTGGGAAAGTTACACTGATGTGTGTGTGTGTATATGTCATTATTTATCTTACTCATTTCAAATATACCTTCTGAGAAGTGCTTTGAGAAACTACAGACAAATGCAATCCTCTATTGGAAGGAGCAGAGAAACCACCCATGTCACTGTCCCCGATATATAGGACTCAGATAAAGACAAAAAAATGAATCCATCACAGCACTCAGATAAATACAAACTTAATCCCAAACACATAAATACAAAAGTTTAATGGTCCAAAACATGAATGTGCCTAGTAAATGCTTAAGGGGTGGCTGAGTTTTGACAAAGAGAGTTCTGCCAAGTTCTACCAAAGTTAGATTCAAGAACCCAGGTCACTAAGGATGGACAAGAAAAATGGGTATGGGGTCCAAAAGTCAGCTGCATTTCAGACTTGGCCCTTAAGTGCATCTGATTAAGCTCCTGCAAAGAGGTCTGACTGTAGGTGGGTGGTGGCACTGCGATTAGCAGGGTGCATACTGTGGGAGGGAGGGAGAAGAAAAGGAGGTTAATGGTGAGGAAATGGAGGAAAAAGTATTTGGACACCACTAGTTGGCTAACTTTTGTGATTCCCATTTTTGGCTTTTTTTTTTTTACATTTCCCCCCTCCATTTTGTACTCCTGCCCAGATTCAAAGTGATGGCTTCATAATAATAAATAAATAATTAAGGAACCAAGAAAAGATCCAAAAGACATGCCAAGAAAGTTTACCAGCTTGGCTCCAGATCTGCCCACAGTGAGAGACAGAAAGCAGGTTTGGCTTGCCTGCCTGGATGGCTGGAAGGCAGTGACAGGCATCCAATTACAAAGCTCAGGGGGCATCTTCTCTGGCCACCAATGGCTGCCCAGGCTGCCTGGCATTCTTATTTTAAAACATTTCTTCAAGGGATAGTAATGTTTTTTCTTCCCTGTTAGGAGGTTTAATTGTACACATATATTCCCAGAGACCTCCCTTTAGGTCCAGGAATGAGCTGGGTTTGGGGAATATAGACTCCTACAGAATCAATGCCCTAGAACTAGGGTTCTCCCATCCCCAGCTGAGATCGCATGCCTTTCAGCACTTACCTCTAGTCTTGAGATCGGCCCAGGGAACAAGAAGGTGAAGGGAATACCTGCTATAGAGAGATGATGATTTAGACAGAGACTGCTAAGTTAAGTTCATAATTGTTAACTATATTTTTCTTTATTTCAGAGAGGAAGGGAGAGGGAGAGAATTATTATCCCTGCATTTCTCTGGATATTATCTTCTGCATCTAAATTTACAATATAGCACTTACCTCTAGACTTGAGATCGGCCCAAGGAACAAGAAGGTGAAGGGAATACCTACTATAGAGAGATGATGATTTAGACAGAGACTGCTAAGTTAAGTTCATAATTGTTAACTATATTTTTCTTTATTTCAGAGAGGAAGGAAGAGGGAGAGAATTATTGGTCAGCTGCCTTTTGCATACCCTCTACTGAGGATTGAGCCCACAACATGGGCATGTGTCCTGACCAGGAATCTAACTGTGACCTTCTGATTCATGGGTAGACACTCACCACTGAGCTACACTGGCCAGGCAAAGTCATAATATTTTTATAAGTTTTTAAAAATTTGTCACAACTATTTACTCATTTGATCTTCAACCCTGTGAAGTCAACTGAGTAAAGATGATCGTCCTCATTGTGTAAACAAGACAGAATGCAGGGGTACCACCTGCCTTGCTCTTAGTCACAGAACTGGTGCACTCCCCCAGCAGGACTGGAACCCAGGCACTCCAACAGCATCCGGATACACACAAGCTCCAGAAACAGAGGGCTGAGCCCCTCAAACAATGAAGGGGTCAGGAATTGTCTGGAAGATTTGAGACAGACATAAAATCTACAAGGCAGAGGGGGCTTAGAAAATATCTAAGGCCAACTCCCTCATTGGAGTTGGTTGAATGATTGGTGAAGTTATTCATCAAATTCATATAAAAGTCAGCTCTCCTAACTTCCAGCCCAGTGTTCTTTTCTACCCACTGAGATGACATTTCCTTCCATTTAGGCTGGCTTACACCAAAATCTCAAGAAGTCAGTGAAACCGTTCAGGATCCATTTACCCTGGCAAAGCAAAATCAATACCAGATGCAAATAGATCAAGTCAAGTTACTTTTTCCTGAAAAATAGGAAAAGCTGAGAAGAAGTATGGGAGGTAGAAAAAAACACCAGAGCCAGAATTTGTAGGTCTACATTTGCCTCCTGGCCCTGGCCCTGGCCCTCCCTATAGAAAGATCTGGAAAAAGCACCAGAGCCAGAATTTGTAGGTCTTCATTTGCCTCCTGGCCCTGGCCCTGGCCCTGGCCCTCCCTATAGAAAGATCTGGAAGCCTGGCAGAAGGTCAATTTCTTCATTTGCCAATACCCCAAGTGAACAATGCCTACTTCCTTCATTGGATTGTTAAGAGAAAGCAAGGAGATAATGGGTGTGAACTTTCATTACAAATGATGTAAGGTATTTTCATCTTTGCTGTTGTGCTTTGCTTTCCTGAATTACCTAGCTAATTGTCCTTTCTTCCACTTGAGTTTTGTTTTTGATATGTGGCCCAGGCCAGCTGTCTAGTGTGAGGATAAAAAGCTGTGGTACAATCACTCTCAGATTAGACCTTAAAATTGTCCTTTCTACCCAGGTACCTCAAATAAGACAGTGAGTATGTATGGGTACCCCAAAATGTGGAACTAAGATTACATCTGAGAGAATGAAGAACAATGCCTAATAAATAAGCTTAGCCATCCATAAATAAGTTACATACTAGACTGTTCAGCTTGTCTGATAAATAAAATGTAGGAATATCCAAATTTCAAAGAAATGTAGATATTACTAAAAGAAGAACAAGACATGCTGCAGGGAGAGACTATGCCTACCAGTTGCACAATACCCAATCGTTTTAAGTGAATAAACCAGCACTACTTATTACATTATCTTCATGTGAGTTAGGGTCACAGATGGTTAGTCCTCCTGACCTTACTTACTCTGGGAACAGATGGGGAGGGAAACCAGAAGATCTCATCTGTTTACAGGTGGCTATGGCGAGGAAGGATACAAATAGTTAAGTTGTAGACCTGAGAAAACCTGAGCGAAAGGTCTGTAATTTGCTATTTGTAGCATCAGAACCACAGCCACCTGCAAACAGGACTGGGATGCATGTGGCAGATGTTAACCTGGGTTGGAAAACCATGTTACTCAAGGGGATCCCCTTTTCTGTGCTTGTAATCAATGAAAACTCAACCAGAATATATGCTAACTCAATTTCCTTTCAAAAATACTTTTGGAAGAAGAAGACAAGATATGTCAACAATACTAATCATTTTTTAAAATTAGGTTATACTCTATGTAAGTTACAAGTTTAGCCCAATTCTTCCATCTTTCTGGGGCAGTTTTGAAAATGCCCAAGATAAAGATAAGAAACAATGAGGAAGTAAATAAAAATCATTTTTTATAAACTCTATTGCTAAAGTTAAAAAGAGTACAAATATATTCAGGAAAAACATTTTAATTAAGGTAGTTGGAATTACAGGAATTATAGCACCTTTCAATTAACCAGAAAACTCAATTAACCAAAGCCAACGTATTCACTATGCCTTTCAGTTAATGAAGATTTTGGAAATTTTAATAATAATTATACATCAGAATTTGTCATGAAGATAATATCCAGTTGTTATAGTACCTATTGTGCCAAGAATTTCTCTCAATTGTTATTCTATTGAATGCTATTTATTTCAGAAATAGTCTAGGGTTAAAGAGGGGTGACATTCTAGTGATTAATCTTAAATCCTTTCAGGATGGGAGGCCTTAGGCCAGCAAAAAAAATGGAAAAGATGCACTGCAATGAAATCAGCAATTCCTTCCTCAAACTTCCTAATCCAAGTGGCCAATTGTTGGTTGTCATTGCATTAATCTAATTATAACTCATTCCCACTGAATTTTAAAATACATGAAATGACTGGGGGGGAAATAGCAAGGTGTAAAAATCAAAGGGTTCCACAGTTAATGTTACATTCACAGGTAATTACTTAACACAGGCAAAGCTGAGCTGCACA